>NC_042966.1:1098920-1465227 GCF_901001165.1 Salmo trutta
AACACCTGTCTATAGTATAAGGTCCAACAGTTGACAATGCATGTCAGAGCAAAAACCAAGCCATGAGGTCAAAAGAATTGCCCATAGAGCGCCGAGACAGGATTGTGTCTAGGCACAGATCTGGGGAAGGGTAACAAAACATTTCTGCAGCATTGAAGGTCCCCAAGAACACAGTGGCCTGTCACATCTGCTCCTGAAACGCCCTCTACTGCTCATCCTGTGTCTCCTTGACCTGCCGCCACTCCCCCAGTACTCTCTCCCTCTCCCTCTCTCTCTTTCTTGTGATTGTGTGGGCGGAGACAGGTGTGCTGGAGTCAGAGTAGATCCCCACCAGCTGCAACCTGTTCCATAATCAAGACCTCTACAAATACTCAGCCCTGCCACTTCCACGCTGCCAGATCGTAATCTCTGCTCAGTTAGTCTTCGCTTCGAGCTGTTTGTTACTGTTAGATCCTGTTGTGCCTGTTTTCCTTGCCTGACGCTGTTTTCCTCTCCACTACAGTTCCGCCCGCTCTGACTCTGGTCCTTGTCTCCAGTTCGATGTCTCGTTATCCTGCTACTCTGTCCTGGATTCCCCACTCCCCTCTGGACCTGCTTACCCTGTCCCAACCCCTCTCGCTCCAGCCTCAGCCTCCGCACTTGGTTTCCTGCAACCCGCCCGAGTTTCCCCTGGCCTGCACTCCATCTTCCCCCTGTGTTGCAATAAATACTTTGGTTACTTCATCCCAGTTTCTTCGTCTGAGTCTGCTCTTGGGTTCCCCTGTTCCACTCCGCGTAACAGTGGCCTCCATCATTCTTAAATGGAAGAAGTTTGGAACCACCAAGACTCATCCTAGAGCTGGCCGCCCGGCCAAACTGAGCAATCAGGGGAGAAGGGCCTTTGTCAGCAGCAAGGTTTATACAAATCTCTGCTGTTGAAAACTAAATGTTAGTCTAAAAGAAATGTGAGATAATGTCTAGATGCTTTTTATAGTGGAGATTAAGTTTATAAATTGCTTGGACAATGGATTGCACAGTCAGATGGAACAGAGTAAAAAGGCATTTTAGGCAACTTGTGGAGTAGACTGACTGAAATGCGTTTTTAACCAATCAGCATTCAGGATTAGACCCACCCGTTGTATAATTAAGTGATAATGCCCAAGAAGCCGGTGCTAGGAGGATAAAATAATGATTGACATATTTTCATTCTAAATGTTATATTGATGAATTTATTCATACTATTTCATCCTTCCACAAGATATAGTCCCGACACAAATCTAGGGTTGCTACCCAAGCCGGCTGGTCATTCGTTCTATCGGTTCGGTTGCCAGAGACGCGACCCAGTTAAGTCTTTTTGTTCTAATTCTATGGACGCGTCATTTCGTGTTTTCTGGGCTGGCGTGGTTACACGTGGTCTGCGGTTGTGATGCCGGTTGGACGTACTGCCAAATACTCTATAACGACATTGAATGTGGCTTATGGGAGAGAAATGAACATTCAATTCTCTGGCAACAGCGCTGCTGGACATTCCTGCAGACAGAATGCCAATCGCGCACTCCCTCAAAACTTCAGACATCTGTGGTATTGTGTTGTATGACAAAACTGCACATTTTAGAGTGGCCTTTTATTGTACCTAGCACAAGGTGCACCTGTGTAATGATCATGCTGCTAAATCAGCTTCTTGATATGCCACACCTGTCAGGTGGATGGATGATCTTGGCAAAGGAGAAATGCTCACTAACTTTTTCTGCGTATGGAACATTTCTGGGATCTTTTATTTCAGCTCATGAAACCAACACTTTACATGTTGCATTTATATTTTTGTTCAGTATAAAATAACCTGTTGAACAAGATAGTCAAAAGGAGTGTACTGATGATGTAACAGAATGTAAACAAAACATGTACACTGTAAAATAAAACGTAAAATAAAGTCAGTGCAGAGATTGCAGTGGACATTGCTTTAACAAGTTTATACATGTTTATGTTTAGGCTGGGAGTCAGTGCGGGACAAGTGGTTTAATTTAATGAGAACATAATTTAATGAGAACTCATGATCTGAACATGTTCAATCAAAGAATGTAGTTAAACAGCTTGATAGCTGTTCCTTTTTCCCCCAAACGTGTAGCAACAAGTTGGTGTTCATATAAAATAAGACAAAAACATAAGTTTAATAAAGAGCTAGGACTACTATTTTGAAAATGAAACCCAATGCCAGTTGTTAGATTCATTAAGAATTCTATTTCCATCTATTATATGTGTAAACATACAGCTTTCAGATTGTAACATCAGCATACACAATTCACTGTAAACCTGTGTTTATTCCTGGTCAAGGGTAAATACTGATCATTAAATCATTTTAAAGTAGTATACAGAGGCAACCAAACACACTAATCTCTTCTGTCTTTCTCTACCGCTCTCACACACAAACAGGAGAGATCCTGCAAAAAAGTACACACAGTGAGTGATAGCCATTTATTTATAAGTTAATTCATATTGCACAAATATTGTGTATTTAGTTTGTTCCTTTGGGTTTGTTTTTGTGCGGGATTAATTGTTTGTCAGCGGGCAGTGGTGGTTGACGCTGTTGCTAGGTTTTCCTCCAGCGTATTATATTGGATTTATTATTTTTGCCGGGCTGCGCCCCGTGCGTATTTTTCTTCATTGGTGGAATTACCTGTTTTCCCTTTTGGGGTTTCGTGCGCTCCCTGTGCCTTTTGACCATCGAGTGTTTTTGGTTGAATATACTTCGGCACTATTGGACAATAGTCTCCTGCATTTGACTCTGCTCCTTCCTCCTGCCCTAAGTATCCGTGACAAAAGGCCCCTTTAATAATATAGACCACATGGAAAATTCAGTAAATCCGATTTTTTTATATGTGCAAAGATTTGCTAAACTGACAAAACCCGTTTTTTTTTAACTTCTAGGAAGATTTTAACCCACTTAACCCCAACATTTCTCAGTTTTCACCATCATTATGGGGTAGCCCTTGATATTTTGTTGCTTTGACAAATTATTTTTATTATTTATTTAATATGATTATTTTATGAATGAATTCATGTCTGTACCTCATTTTAAGCTCAACCCTATTACATGAACTGAACTCTTTAAAAAAAATGTTTTTATGAACATTGAACATACAGTAAGTCAAATCATAATGTAAAAGTAGGTGTGTGGTTCTACTCTTTTTGGCAGTTGGTGTTTTGTGGTAAAAAAACTGACCGTGTCAGGCATAACACTTCAACCCTCTTACCCATAGATAGATAGGCTACAAATGTTTAACAGTATCATTTTTGGGATGAAGCATGAATTCAATTGACTCTCCCTGTTGTACACAACAAGCTTTCATTCCCCAGGTCACGAGGCGATTTATGGCTGATTGAAGATTCATTTGTTAACCCTTTTACGGTCAACCCTGTTACTTACTTTGGCATTTATTAGGCACTTACTACAGTATTTTTTGTATTTACCTCTTGAGATGGGAAAACATGTTTGTTTTTTTATGAAGTTGAACATGTGTTCTTTGTGCCAGAATGTAAAAATGTTGTGATATAAAATTAGATAATTGAGGGTATCAATCTTTAGATAAAAATGTACATTGCATATTTCAGCATGATGATTATGATAACATTGTGGGCGTTAACATTTCATTGGTAAGATGTCAAAGTCAAATCAAAATTCGAAATTGTTTTTGCACCAAAGTGGATTTGTCAACACAACACATGCACATTTTGTAAAATATGTCACTGACGTAGCACTTGAGTGTGGGCGAAGCAGGATGACATCATCACTGCACAACAGCCTCAATGTAATTAGCTGGGAAGAAGCCGTCCTTTCCTCCATCCAGCATCCCCCTGCACCAGCCCTGGTCATCCTCCTCCTCAAACTTCAGGAACACTTCACCTGGAATAATACAGGTATGGAAACAGACATGATTCAGGAGGATACACTTGAGACATTGGACTGGCTAAAGGAACCATCATCTCTCAATGCTTTAGACATAATGCTGAATTGAACTGAGATTGTGGTCTCAGGTCACCTGCTTTAAAGGACAGCTCATCACTTTCTTCTCCCACATAGTCATACATAGCTCGCACCTTCACTCCAATCATCACACTAGAGGAAGGAGGAATGATAGACTGAATAAGGGAGTTTATTTAAAAATGTATTTATCAATTGTAATGAACATGGTAATACGTATGTATATGCGCGCGTGCACACACACACACACACACACACACATACACACAGCCATGTTTTTCATAAACCAAAACATTTCTGCAGCATTGAAGGTCCCCAAGAACACAGTGGCCTCCATCATTCTTAAATGGAAGAAGTTTGGAACCACCAAGAATCTTCCTGGAGCTGGCCGCCTGGCCACCTGGCCAAACTGAGGGATCGGACGAGAAGGGCCTTGGTCAGGGAGGTGACCAAGAACCCGATGGTCACTCTGACAGAGCTCTACAGTTCCTCTGTGGAGATGGGAGAACCTTCATGGAAGCCACTCCTCAGTAAAAGGCACATGACAGCCCGCTTGGAGTTTGTCAAAAGACACCTAAAGACTCTCAGACCATGAGAAACATGATTCACTTTGGCCTGAATGCCAAGCGTCATGTCTGGAGGAAACCTGGTACCATCCCTACGGTGAAGCATGGTGGTGGCAGCATCATGCTGTGGGGATGTTTTTCAGTGTCAGGTACTGGGAGACTAGTCAGGATCAGTTTTTTTATATTGTATAAATTAGCTACAATTTCCAAAAACTGTTTTTTCTTTGTCATTATTGGGTATTGTGTGTAGATTGATGAGGGGGAAAAAAATATTTTATACATTTTAGAATAAGGCTGTAACCTAACAAAATGTGGAAAACGTCAACAGTTCTGCATACTTTCCGAAGGCACTGTATAACACACATTTCAACATGAATTTGGTTAGGTAACAGAAAAAGTTACATATCAAATTAAACTTTATTTGTCACATGTGCCAAATACAACAAATGTAGACCTTACCGTGAAATGCTTACTTACAAGACATTAACCAACAGTGCAGTTCAAGAAGAGCTAAGAAAATATTTACCATGTAAACTAAAGTAAAAAATAGGTCATGAGTTTTATTTTCCAATGATTGCACGTTAGCCAATAGAACAGATGGCGGTGGGAGTTTACTCGCTCGCCTATGAATTCTCAGAAGGCAGCCCGACCTCTGCCCCCTTTTTCTCCATCTTTTCTTCACGCAAATGACGGGGATTTGGGCCTGTTCCTGGGAAAGCAGTATATCCTTATCATTGGACTCGTTAAAAGAAAAAGCTTCTTCCAGTTCGAGGTCAGTAATCACAGTTCTGATGTCCTGAAGTTATTTTCAGTCATAAGAGACGGAGGCAGCAACATTATGTACAAAATAAGTAAAAAAATAAGCTACAAACAACAACAAAAAACTAACAAAGTAGCACAGTTGGTTAGGAGCATGTAAAACGTCAGCCATCCTCTTCGGCGCCATCTTAACAAAACATATTGCAGCTTTAAAAATAAAATAGCATTTGAACTTTTCAGATTTTTTCTTGTTTTCCCATCTTGTCACGACATTCTGGTCACTTGACAGGACATTCTGGTTGTGACAAGATAGGAAAACAAGTCCACACACACACTGCTTACGTTTTATCCTTCTGGACTTTCTCTTTTTTTATTATTTGGCTTTTTTACAGGTGGGACCCATTCCTGATGACACAGATTAGCGTTAGTGCTTTCTCCTCATTAACTTTCTCCATATCATTTCACACAACACATAGTATGTATACAGTAGTAACCAGAGCTCTATATATGGCTGGCAGTAAAAAGCCTATCAACACTAGCAAAGTTCAAAGGTCACTGTAATGAGTTACAGTTGTATGCCTCAATCGTTGGCCAGTCAGTAGGCATGCCTGGGCCGTGGTTGTTCTTCCACCATCTCAGATCGTCCGTCTCACTGATGGACATGAGGTTGTGGTGAAGTTCACTATACACAGTCTTCACACTGACAGACAGAATGGGAGAGGATATTAATATACTGTATATACAGTGCCTTTGGAAAGTATTTGTTTTATTTTCAATTTGAATTTTATATAACCTTTATTTAACTAGGCAAGTCAGTTAAGAACAAATTCTTATTTACAAAGACGGCCTTCCAAAAGGCAAAAGGCCTCCTGCGGGGACAGGGGCTAGGATAATTTTTTTTGAAATACAACATAACACACATCACGACAAGAGAGACACCACAAAACTACATAAAGAGAGACCTAAGACAACAACATAACATTGCTACACCACATGCCAACAACATGGTAGCAACAAAACATGGCAGCAGCACAACGTGGTAGCAGCACAAAACATGGTACAAACATTATTTGGCACAGACAACAGCACAAAGGCAAGAAGGTAGAGACAACAATGCATTCCGCGAAGCTGCCACAACTGCCAGTAAGAGTGTCCATGAGTGAGTTTTTGAATGAAGAGATGGAGGTAAAACTGTCCAGTTTGAGTGTTTTTTGCAGCTCATTCTAGTCGCTAGCTGCAGCGAACTGAAAAGAGGAGCGACCCAGGGACATGTGTGCTACAGTATGGGGACCTTTAACAGAATGTGACTGGCAGAACGGGTCATTCATACCCATTGACTTTTTCCACATTTTGTTGTTACTGTCTTACTCTAAAATGGATTCAATATTTTTTTCTACACAAAATACCCCATGATGACAAAGCAAAAAACAGGTTTTAGACATTTTTGCAAATGTATTAAAAATAAAAAAAACATATATACCTTATTTACATTAGTTTTATGACCCTTTGCTTTGAGACTCGAAATTGAGCTCAGGTGCATCCTGTTTCCATTGAACATCCTTGAGATGTTTCTACAACTTGATTGGAGTCCACCTGTGGTAAATTCAATTGATTGGACATGATTTGGAAAGGTACACACCTGTCTATATAAGGTCCCACAGTTGACAGTGCATGTCAGAGCAAAAACCAAGCCATGAGGTATTGTCCGTAGAGCTCCAAGACAGGATTGTATCGAGGCACAGAAATGGGGAAGGGTACCAAAAAATGTCTGCAGCATTGAAGGTCCCAAAGAACACAGTGGACTCCATCATTCTGAAATGGAATACGTTTGGAACCACCAAGACTCTTCCCAGAGCTGGCTGCCTGGCCAAACTGAGCAATCGGGGAAGAAGGGCCTTGGTCACGTAGGTGACCAAGAACCTGATGGTCGCTGACAGATCTCTAGAGACCTGAAAATAGCTGTGCAGTAATGCTCCCCATCTAACATGACAGAGATTGAGAGGATCTGCAGAGAGGAATGGGAGAAACTCCCCGAATACAGGTGTGCCAAACTTGTAGCGTCATACCCAAGAAGACTCGATGCTGTAATCGCTGCCAAAGATGCTTCAACAAAGTACTGAGTAAAGGGTCTGAATACTTATGCAAATGTAATATGATTTTTTTTTAAACGTTGTCATTATGGTGTATTGTGTGTAGATTTATGAGGGAAAAAACAACTTAATACATTTTAGAATAAGGTTGTAACATTTCTAAAATGTGGAAAAATTCAAGGGGTCTGAATACTTTACGAATGCGCTGTAGATAGGGCTGTGGTGGTCATGAACTTTTGTCAGACGGTTATTGTCATGCAAAAGGCTGCCGGTCTCACAGGAATGCCCATTAATTAAGATGAACACGTTTAGTATTTCCAGGCCTCCACGTATACAAGCTGTATACAAGTCGCTGATGCGTGCCTTTGCAACAGCTACATTTTAGTTTTAGGTTCTAAATAACTGGGTAAAAACTGACTGACAACTGTGAAGAGCTCAAACCAAGTGTATTCACCCAAAGGGTCAGACAGCTGAACAGACAAAGACATGTTAACACAAGCACTGGAATTCAACCCTTCCTCCTATTTAAGTCTCCTCCTTACACATCTGAACAGCCAATACACCTCTGTTGCTAGACAGAACTTTAGTGATATCTGTTCTTCCTCACTTCATCTGACCTGACCTCGGCCCAAATTCCTCACTCCTCCCCAACTCACGGCTGTCCTGTTGACTTGAACTAGACTGTGGCTCTTCTCCTTTCCATAGGATCTCTGATGTCTAACAATAACATATTCTGACAGAATGTAAGCATTCTACTTTCCCTTCTCTCCCTCAGTGACATGAATAAGGATATTTCATATTTTCAAGTTTAGAAGTCAGAACCCATCAAAACAATTGAATAAATCAATTGAATATACACCATCGCATTAAATCCATTTAGTCCGGTCTAAATACATTACGATATGAAGAGAATGTATTTCAGAAGAACAGAATATGAGATGGTCTACTGTATGCTATCTTGCTATGCTCAATGCCGTAGGCTGTAGGCTTGTTTGTTTAGCTGACAAGATATGCTTATAAGTCCAACAACATTATTTCTAAGATATGGTTTTATAGTAGAAGAATATAATTGAACTTAGATTAATAAAACAGAAATGATATTTTTTTCTATTCCAGACCAAATGCACATATGAGCATAAACATGATAATTTGAAACAGGTCCTATATGCTAGATTTAGAGTTATTTGGCAACTTTAGTTGTGAATTATATAAAACTTGCAAAGTCTTAGAAATCAAAACATACACTAGTTATACAAAAGTATGTGGACACCCCTTCAAATTAGTGGATTTTGCTATTTCACCCACACCCGTTGCTGACAGGTGTATAAAATCGAGCATAGACAAACATTGGCAGTAGAATGACCTTACGGAAGAGTTCAGTGACTTTTAACGTGGCACCGTCATATGATGTCACCTTTCCAACACACCTTGCCCTCTTCACAACTTTCTTGGTGTGTTTGGACCATGACAGTTTTTGGTCTGGGGCTATTTTTCATGGTTCGGCTAGGCCCCTTAGTTCCAATGAAGGGAAATCTTTACGCTACAGCATACAATTACATTCTAGACAATTCTGTGCTTTCAACTTTACGGCAACAGTTTGGGGAGGTCCTTTCCTGTTTCAGCATGACAATGCCCCTGTGCACAAAGCGAGGTCCATACAGAAATGGTTTGTCGATCGGTGTGGAAGAACTTGACTGGCCTGCACAGAGCCCAGACCTCAACCCCATCGAACACCTTTGGGATGAATTGGGATGAATTGGAATGCTGACTGCGAGCCAGGCCTATTCGCCCAATCAAGTCCGAGCAGCGATGTTCCATCATCTAGTGGAAAGCCTTCCCAGGAGGCTGTTATAGCAGCAAACGGCGGACCAACTCCATATAAATGCCTATGATTTTGGAATGAGATGTTTGACGAGCAGGTGTCCATATACTTTTGGTCATGTAGTGTAGATAACCCGTTAATGGTAGCCTCAAACTATAGTAAAATGTTATGTTGATCTTTTCATCTGTAACTTCCTCCTCACCATCCAGAAACTCTGCATCCTGGTGTCCTCAGGGGGTTCTCTGGGGAGCGTCGACATTTTTGGGGACGTCTTCGAAGAAGAAAGGGAAAGATCAAGAACAACCTCCTTACAGTGCTTTCACAGAGATTGCATCATTACATGAAGTATATCATCAAATATATTATTACACAAATGAAATCTGTCTTAGCTCATAAATCTGAAATGTGCATGCCAGTGACCATACTTAATTAAATGTTTAACATTTTTGGCTAGATGACATAATTAGTAAAGATTTGTACAGAATTTCCTCAAATTAAAAATGATTAAATATGATTAGGAATATACAGAATCTCAGTGAAATGGAACAAAAAACATCCAACTCTTACAGTGAGCCTACAGTGCTGGAACCAGCTGCGACTTGATGAAACATTATTAGGGGTTCACAGCGAAACCGTGAAACCCATTGTTATTCACTGGATTCCAATTATTCTTTCCTTTACATGGTCAAATAAGCCGAGATTGGTAACTTTTTTTTCTAATTTGGCACACAGAAACTTTGTCTAAATAATGGCACCGGTTGGCCTGTAGGTGATGCTGTTATAAGCAGTCTTAGTTAAACCCTCAAATCCGGCACCCCGTTTGACATAGAGACTTTAAACTTTGTATGTAGGTACTTCATTCTCTGCAGATCCTCTCAAGTTCTGTCAGGTTGGATTTGGAGCGTCGCTGCACAGCTATTTTCAGGTCTCTCCAGAGGTGTTCGATCGGGTTCAATTCCGGGCTCTGGCTGGGCCACTCAAGGACATTCAGAGACTTGTCCCGAATCCACTCCTGCTTTGTCTTGGCTGTGTGCTTAGGGTCGTTGTCCTGTTGGAAGGTGAACCTTCAACCCAATCTGAGGTTCTGAGCACTCTGGAGCAGGTTTTCATCAAGGATCTCTCTGTACTTTGCTCCATTCATCTTTCCCTCGATCCTGACCAGTTTCCCAGTCCCTGCCACTGAAAAACATCCCCACAGCATGATACTGCCACCACCATGCTTCACCGTAGAGATGGTGCCAGGTTTCCTCCAGGCGTGACACTTGGTATTCAGACCAAAGATAATCTTGTTTCTCATGGTCTGAGAGTCCTTTAGGTGCCTTTTAGCAAACTCCATGCAGGCTGTCATGTGCCTTTTACTGAGGAGTGGCCTCCGTCAGGCCACCACTGACCAAGGCCCTTCTCCCCAAATTGCTCAGTTTGGCTGGGCGGCCAAACACCTACTCATTCCAGGGTTTTTCTTTATTTTTACTATTTTCCTTCAAGACTGTTGGAAAAGCATTCCAGGTGCCTACCTCATGAAGCAGTTTGACAGAATGCCAAGAGTGTGCAAAGCTGTCATCAAGGCATAGGGTGGCTACTTTGAAGAATCTCAAATATAAAATATATTTTGATTTAATTAACACTTTTCTGGTTACTACATGATTCCATATGTGTTATTTCATAGTTTTGATGTCTTCACTATTATTTTACAATGTAGAAAATAGTAAAAATAAAGAAAAACCCTTGAATGAGTAGGTGTGTCCAAACTTTTGACTGGTACTGTGTATAAACTCAATACATTAAGTCATGAATTTGAGAATGATTACCTGCTGCATTGAAAGATAACCAACCTACAGCACTAGACTAGACTTCACTTGCGTCATTCTTGTGGTATTGAGAGATAAACATGGTAATGCTTTTGCTGATTGCGCATACAGGAAGAGAGTTCCTAAATGACAGAGTGCTTGCTCTGTTATCCAACTGATATGGTGTCTTTTCTGTCATCCTGTGAACCCAATTCGTTGCTGCTCGCAGCTATAATTTATACATTACATTGCTGACGTCTATGCTAAGTCGGAACCTATCGTGAGTAAGGGGAGTACCATTCCGAGACTGGAATTCATAGGCTGGAATCTAACAGCAAGAATAGAACACCCCAGCTCCAACATTCTTCCTGCTGTTGTCCAGAAATAAAAAGGAGGGAAAGGTCATCTTTCCCTGGCTCTGACTAACAGTCTCCCTATTAGCTGAACCATCTTCTCCTCTCACTTACAGAATGCCCCTTTAACATGGAAAACATGACAACAAAGTGCGAGGGGAGAAAGTTTGCATTTGGAAAACAATGAATAGGCCTACTGTAGTTCTAAGTCAAAGCTTTATTTAAAATGAACACAAGGTTATGTCAGTATAAGAAGTTTCTGATCAGTACAAGATAATACAGATCCATGCACAAACACACAAGCACTCAGAGACACAGGCCTATTATTGTCTCCATAACACATTGGCACTTTATTGTTGGAGTGAAACTTTGTGTGAAACTGAATAACCATACTTCATCACAAGTCCTCCCCCTTGCTGCTGTGTTTATCTAGCCTGTCCCTCTCTCAGCTGGTCTTGTATGTCATGACATAATAGTACAGTAGGCCTACTGTTGATAAATGTCACAGAATTGTTGTTCTGGTTTAAATATAGTCCCACTATATCCACTTGTCTTATTATATCAGCATGCTGAGGTAAGGTGGGTAGGGGTCTAGGTTTTATGAGTATCAATTGGCTTGTTTGTCTTTGCTCAGTTTCATAATACTGAACAGTTAGACTATAATTCAAATAAAAATACATTCAAGTTGTGTTAAAGTCATTGAAATAATAAAGTCCTCATTCAAACATGACAAAAACGAAAACTATGTCTGGGAGAAATCATCACTTACATGTCTCTCTGAATCACTAGTGATTACTCAAGTGACCACTTGTTAGTTCTTGGGCCATTCAGACTTTCTCTCTGTCTCTTTTTCTCTCTGTGTCTCTTCCACAAAACATGCTCTTCACTCACTGACACAATTTCCCCTGGCACTTAAAGTTACACACACCAGTGTGATCTGAAAGAGTGAGTCACCAAGTCAGAGCCAACAAAAGTAAAACAAAGACAGTGAATTTGCATGAAAATCATACAATGATTGGTAGGCAAGAGGAAAATAAAGATCATTCTTACCTTTCACTCCTCCGCTGTTAGCAGTGCTGTTCTATCCTAATACTCATTCCACTGTTGGTCAACTTTCTCGCTGTTTTCTGAAGTTGTTATTCAAGTCTTCCTCTATTCACTCACTCTCTCCCTATCCCTCATTTTTTCTTCTCGTAGTTTCCTTGAAACTCTCAGTGTCAGATGATTTGTTTCGTCTACCCCTTCTTGCTCTCTCACTGTGCCTCTCTCTCTCGCTCTCTACAACTGCTACTGTATAGTCTATTACAAAAACAGCTGAAAGAAACTTCCTCCTCCTCCTTTCCATCCCTCCCTCCCTCTCTCAATATGGTGCTGAAGAACTGTAGTGTTGACACGAGTGCATGCAAAGTTTATTTCAACCCTCTGCACAGCGTTGTGTCAATGTGGCATCGCATCATGGGAGCTTATTAGTGTGTGTGTGTAGGGAGCGGCCCTGTGAACTGTCACATTCACCCTGGGCACCTTTGAATGCCTGCAGTTGTACAACCGACTAGGTATCCCCCATTCCTTTGCAACACTCCATTCTCTGATGTGACGGAATTTGTCAAAACTGCCAAAGAGACTATGCCGCATACTCCCAGACCACATAGTGTGCATGCTGCCACACTGCTTGCGTGCAAAGTGAGGGTTGGGGTTTCCCTGATACAGTGGGTCCTGGAAACCGACTGCATCAGAACCTATCCAAGTGTGTCAAGGAATGACTTCTCATTGACGGTTAGCTGGTTTCTCAGTTTTTCTCCTTAACTACCCACTTCTTAAAGTCCCACCTTACCTCCTACAGTGTATGATTACAGCAGAGGAATCCAAGTACTTAGTGGCCATTTTCCTCATTCGTCCAGATCTGAAGTAATCCTGAACATGAGAACAATATGGTGTTAGGCCGCTGGTGGGCTGGGAAGAGGAGAAGCTGCCAAATGAGTCAATCATAACAGAACAAACAGTGAACCTAACTATCTATCTTTATGTGAACCTACAGTTGCAAGAAAAAATATGTGAGCCCTTTGGAATTACCTGGATTTCTGCATAAATTAGTCATAACATTTTATCTGCTCTTCATCTTAGTCACAACAATAGACAAACATAGCGTGCTTAAACTAATAACACACAAATTATAGAATTTTTATTGTCTATATTGAATACATAATTTAAACATTCACAGTGTAGGTTGGAAAAAGTATGTGAACCCCTAAGCTAATGACTTTTCCAAAAGCTAATTGGAGTCAGGAGTCAGCTAACCTGGAGTTGAATCAATGAGACGAGATTGTAGATTTTGGTTAGAGCTGCCCTGCCCTATAAAAAACACTCACAAAATTTGAGTTTGCTATTCACAAGAAGCATTACCTGATGTGATCCATATCTTGAACAAAAGAGATCTCAGAAGACCTAAGATTAAGAATTGTTGACTTGCATAAAGCTGGAAAGGGTTACAAAAGTATCTCTAAAAGCCTTGATGTTCATTAGTCCACGATAAGACAAATTGTCTATAAATGCAGAAAGTTCAGCACTGTTGCTACTCTCCCTAAAAGTGACTGTCCTGCAAAGATGACTGCAAGAGCACAGTGCAGAATGCTCAATGAAGAATCCTAGAGTGTCAGCTAAAGACTTACAGAAATCTCTGGAACATGCTAACATCTCTGTTGACGAGTCTATGATATGTAAAACACTAAACAAGAATGGTGTTTATAGGAAGACACCATGGAAGAAGCCACTGCTGTCCAAAAAAAAACATTGCTGCACGTCTGAAGTTCGTAAGAGAGCACCGGGATGTTCCACAGCCCTACTGGCAAAATATTCTGTGGGCAGATTAAACAAAATTTGAGTTGTTTGGAAGGAACACACAACACTATGTGTGGAGAAAAAAAGGCACAGCACACCAACATCAAAACCTCATCCCAACAGTAAAGTATGGTGGAGGGAGCATCATGGTTTGGGGCTGCTTTGCTGCCTCAGGCCCTGGACAGCTTGCTATCATCAACGGGAAAATGAATTCCCAAGTTTAATCAAGGAGAATGCAGGAGAATGTAAGGCTATCTGTCCGCCAATTGAAGCTCAACAGAAGTTAGGTGATGCAACAGGACACCGACCCAAAACACAGAAGTAAATCAACAACAGAATGGCTTCAACAGAAGAAAATATGCCTTCTGGAGTTGCCCAGTAAGAGGCCTGACCTCAACCCGATTGAGATGCTGTGTCATGATCTCGAGAGTGGTTCACACCAGACATCCCAAGAATATTGCTGAACTGAAACAGTTTTTTAAAGATGAAGAGCAGATAAAATGTTATGACCAATTTATGCAGAAATCCAGGTAATTGCAAAGGGTTCAGATACTTTTTCTTGCCACTGTTGATACCTTTGATTCAGAGAGGGAAAAAATATCAAAACAGTTCAATAGTTTATTCAGCATTTATTTCAACACCTTAGTTATAACTCTTATCATATTTTATCAGTATATTTCTGTATTTCATTTTAAACAAAACTTCATAAATACATCTTATTTCTGCATACATTTGCTCATACTGTATATATTCATCATAATCATATGTTTATATTACTAGTCCTAAAATACTCTTTAAATCATAGAACATAATGCTTTCTACACTACCACTCAATCATTTCCATCAGAAGGTTCTTTAATGGCAACAACCCTAAAGAATGTGTGTTGTTGTGCATTAGTTTCACAGGAATGATAAAGTAGGTAATGGTCGGACTAGTAGAGCAGTATAGAAAGCATTTACCGGAAATAATAAATAAAGAGAACGAAACAAAACAAGTAGCTTCGAATAATTTCTCACACTATTTGGAAGACAGAGATTCTGTAGTGTTTAAAATGTTTACATATACCTAATCATTGATATAATAATTATTGTTAAATTATACTATAATTTATGTTATTATTGTCATCATCATAATCAATATATTATATAGGCCAGGGATGGGCAATCTGCGGGCCGCCCCCTTTTACAGGGCCGCGGATCAATGCAAAAAATATATATAAATAATGATATATAAATAATGAATAATGATATAAATAATGATATATATATATATATATATATATATATATATATATATATATATATATATATATACATACATACATACATACATACATACACACACCAGTCAAAAGTTTAGACACACCTACTCATTCAAGGGTTTTTCTTTATTTTTACTATTTTCTACATTGTAGAATAATAGTGAAGACATCAAAACTATGAAATAACACATACAGGATCTTGTAGTAACCAAAAAAGTGTTAATCAAATCAAATTAAATTTGAGATTCTTCAAAGTAGCCACCCTTTGCCTTGATGACAGCTGTGCACACTCTCAGAATTCTCTCAACCAGCTTCATGAGGTAGTCACCTGGAATGCATTTCAATTAACAGGTGTGCCTTGCTAAAAGTTAATTTGTGGAATTTCTTTCCTTCTTAATGTGTTTGAGCCAATCAGTTGTGTTGTGACAAGGTAGGGGTGGTATACAGAAGACAGCCCTATTTGATAAAAGATCAAGTCCATATGATGGCAAGAACAGCTCAAATAAGCAAAGAGAAACGATAGTCCATCATTACTTTAAGACATGAAGGTCAGTCAATCCGGAACATTTGAAGAACTTTGAAAGTTTCTTCAAGTGCAGTCGCAAAACCATCAAGCGCTATGATGAAACTGGCTCTCATGAGGACCGCCACAGGAAAGGAAGACCCAGAGTTACCTCTGCTGCAGAGGGTACGTTCATTAGAGTTACCAGCCTCAGAAATTGCAGCCCAAATAAATGCTTCACAGAGTTCAAGTAACAGACACATCTCAATATCAACTGTTCAGCGGAGACTGTGTGAATCAGGCCTTCATGGTCGAATTGCTGCAAAGAAACCACTACTAAAGGACACCAATAAGAAGAAGAGACTTGCTTGGGACAAGAAACGAGCAATGGACATTAGACCTTTGGAAATCTGTGCTTTGGTCCAAATTTTAGATTTTTGGTTCCAACCGGCGTGTCTTTGTGAGACGCAGAGTAGTTGAACGGATGATCTCCACATGTGTTGTTCCCACCATGAAGCATGGAAGAGGAGGTGTAATGGTGTGGGGGTGCTTTGCTGGTGACACTGTCAATGATTTGTTTAGAATTCAAGGCACACTTAACCAGCATGGCTACCAAAGCATTCTACAGCGATACACCATTCCATCTGGTTTGCGCTTAGTGGGACAATCATTTGTTTTTCAACAGGACAATTAACTATTTGACTAAGAAAGAGAGTGATGGAGTGCTGCATCAGATAACCTGACCACAATCACCCAACCTCAACCCAATTGAGATGGTTTGGGATGAGTTGGACCGCATAGTGAAGGAAAAGCAGCCAACAAGTGCTCAGCATATGTGGGAACTCCTTAAAGACTGTTGGAAAAGCATACCAGGTGAAGCTGGTTGAGAGAATTACAAGAGTGTGCAGAACTGTCATCAAGGCAAAGGGTGGCTACTTTGAAGAATCTAAAATCTAAAATATATTTTGATTTGTTTAACACTTTTTTGGTTGCTACATTATTCCATATGTGTTATTGGTTTACATTTGATGTCTTCACTATAATTCTACAATGTAGAAAATAGTTTTTTTTTTAAAAGAAGAAAAACCCATGAATGAGTAGGTGTGTCCAAACTTTTGTCTGGCACTGTATATATCTAAAAAAAGAAAAGAATTGGGGGGGACTGAGTTAGGGTTTTGCTCTTGTTAGGTCAGTCACTGACAGTCACTCAATTAGCCCATGTCAGCTAAATTGTTTTAGATTGGTAAGTTAGTCCAGCCAGATATCTAAACTTGTGGTAATGATGTTTGAATTACTGATTTTCTATTGATTTTCTTAGTTACTCTCACGCAGATATTATAGTAAAAACTGCAAACATTTCTTTCCACCCTATGGCAAAATGAGTAGAATTGCATGAAATGTGTTATACAATTGCTACATTTTCTCTCCACCCCATGGCCGAATGTGTAGAATTGCAGCAAACTTGTCACTTAGGTCCCGAAAAGGCTAGGGCTAGCTCTGACTGCATGTGCAGGCATGGATGTGGGTACGCAGACCTGTAAGCCACTGCAGCCCCTCATGATGAGTTCAGATTTTGTGCCCCCCCCCCCATCAAAGTTGCCCATCACTGATATAGACCTATAAATTATGTGTACAAAGTTTTTGTGTATTCCTCACCTTACAATACATTTCACCGAAGGCAAAAGCAAATAGGTATCTAAAAGAGCCTGTGTGTGTGTGTGTGTGTGTGTGTGTGTGTGTGTGTGTGTGTGTGTGTGTGTGTGTGTGTGTGTGTGTGTGTGTGTGTGTGTGTGTGTGTGTGTGTGTGTGTGTCTTTTTCAGAAATATGTGGATCTGAAAAAGTTTTCAGATTTCGAAGAGAAGTTTATGAAATAGGGCAAAGTTAGGATTGTCAACTGGTGCAAAATATACATCTCTACATTTTCAAATTTTTTGAAAACTGCCGTTGAGTTGTGGAGAAGGCATAAGAGAAGGGCAGAGGGTGGGAAAAGGATCATGGGTAACAAGGCAGGCTGACAAACAGATCGTCATACACAGACCAACACTCAGAGGAAAAAGGCCAAGGTAGCCGGACACCATAAAGACTGACAGACGCACAGTGTAAGCCCTTTTTGATTGTTGCACCTGTGTGTGTGAGTGAAGATGGGATAAAAGACACTCACATCCCTGGACATGTGCTATGCTCGTAAACATCAACATCATGAATGAATGACAAGCAGCTGTGTAGTGTAAAATGACATGAGTTCATAGCAAACTCTGAAACATAGCTGTGGACACCTTATAGCCATGTCTCAGGGAAAAACAAACCCATATTTTACTCTCCTTTGCCCCTCTCTGACATACTCCAGCCAGCCTTTGTAAAGATAATAACCATGATAATAATTATGTCATTTTATGACTATATGTTTTGTATATTTGTAGAATATTTGTCATTAAACACACATTTCAATGATTAAATATCAATAACACCCTGACCTATTTGAAATGAATGATTGCAATCAGCACTTGGTACAAAACCAATTCATGTACCTTTCCATTTTAGGACCATATTCTGGAGTTTATACATTCCAACCATAGCTTCCAATCCCATGATGTAATACGCGTAAAGTCAAAGTTTGCGCATGAATCTCAGGACAAGTTAGAATATGTCCCTTACTGTTTATTAGAGGAACTTCACCACCACCTTTAGTATATCCATGGGCTTTCCCTCTCTGTATGGGTAGCAGCATTCCAATCTCAAGATTCTTGTTAGCATTTCTCCTTTTACTGTAACTCAGGCAGCAAATGGAGTGTGAGAATCACCAGTCAAATATGTGTGTGTGTGCATGTGTTAATTAAAAGCCTATTCATCAGTAGTTGTACAGTGTGTGTAAATTGTATAGTTTTAGACATGATTGTGTGTCGTAAGTGTTTCTACCCTCTTTTGACCAACACGTACAATCAATGTTCATCTCAAGAAAGATTCCAAACAATTGTATTCCACTCATACCAAATCTCTCTTGGCGTGATTAAGCCTGGTCCATTACGATCGCGTCCTGTCTGAGGTCCAACTCAGTCTGTTTGTGTCCAATGCTCTTCTTTAGCTTTCATCTCAGTCAGTTTGTTTCTCTGTCTTTCTCTGAGCTCTGAGTCACCTCATCTTTCACTCTCTCAGTCTGTGGCACAGGGGAGGGGCTAGGCTCATGCATGGGAGAGAAGAGCCTGAGGAAAGAGGGAGGAGGGTAAATCCAGAAATAAGAATGAATGGAAAATGAATGAGTGAATGTAGTAAATTAAATATGAGAGAGAGAGAGAGCGAGAGAGCGAGAGAGAGAGAGAGATGGAATAACTTATCAAATGAACAAAGGAAAAATGCTTTATGACTAAAAGGGAAGGGGATGGAATCATCTGGCTCGCAGGGAAGGAAAGAGGCACTTGTCTTTCCTTCTCCATCCGTTCCTTCTTTTTCTATCTCTTTATTTCCACTCGCCACCTGGCTGACATGTAGTCTCTGTCTGTGCGTTGACTCTGTCCATGCCGCTCCTTCCTCACCTGTCAGTTAGTGTCTTCAGCGCTCTTTCGATGTTCATGCGGTGGCCGACGCGCGTCACCCCCAGGTCCAGGAAGTCGTCCTTGGTGAGGGAGGGCAGGTGGGAGCCGTCAATCTCGTTGTCCAGAAAGCGCTCCCGGTGCTCCCCCAGGTTTAGGTAGGCCAGCCAGTCGGCCACGTCCCACTTAGTCCAGTAGGACAGGGGCTTGATGGTAAAGGGTTTGGCTGGGGGAGGAGGGGTGTGGTGGGGGTAGCTGAGGCAGGACGGAGAGGGGGGCAGGTGCATGGAGGGCAAGGAGGCGCCGGAGAGGAACTGGGTGGGTGAAAGGGAGCGGGAGACCAGAAGGGCACTGGGAGGTTGTGGGGATGTGGGGAAGAGAGGCGGGGTGGAGGGGTTGTAAGAGTCTCCTAGGGTGTGGCCTGGGGATGAAGGGGTGAGGGGATTGGGGAAATCAAAGGGGGTGTTGTAGATATGGGTGCTGGGGAGGATGGGGAGGGAGGAGGGTCTGGGAGGGGCGGGGCTGGGGCGGTCTGTGGAGTATATGAGGGGGCTGGGGGCGCGCCGGCGGGACACAGACGACCTCAGCTCTGGACCAGGGGTACACTGGAAGTCAAAAATCTTGGCTCCACGATACTTAGTGCGATGTTTGGGTGACGTGGGATAGGGTGAGTAGGTGGGGGAGAGAGGAGGGTGGGAGAAGTGAGAGGGGGAGGTGGGTATCTGGGGAGAGGGGGAGCGGGTCCAGTTGGGCTGCAGCGTGGGCTGGTGGGAGGGCGAGCCGGAGGGGGTGGCGGTTAGATTGGGGGTGAGGATTGGCGGGTGATGCTGCGGGGAGGAGGTGGGTAAGGGGGAAGTGGAGCGGGCTGTGGGGGGGCTCTGAAACGAGGCAGAGAAATCCCCAGAATATCTGAAAGATAAGAAAAGTAAAAGGGGTTACTGTGCTCAGTACACAATTCCGTGGAGACACTTAGTGAAACAGTTCGAATTGACTAAACCTCAGCAGCCTCACCTGTGCATTGTGGGCGACCTCAGACTAATGGGGCTCTGACCTCGCATCTCAGACTGACCCCAGTCGTCTGTGCTCTTATTGCTCATCTGCTGCAGCTTGGAGCTCAGTTCGTTGATGATGCTAGCCTTCACCCCCGAGAGCGGCGAGTGCAGCCTGCGCCCCTCAATAGACATCCCGTCCCTCTGGGCCTCTCCTCGCTCCAGGCCCTGTCCCGGGTTGACCCCCTCGGTTGACCCCCTTGGCTCCAGGGTGTTGGGCCGCTCCAGACAGGCAGCCAGGGTGGAACCGAAGCCGTCCTCCATCTTGGGTCGACTCTGTCTACGTTGTTTCCTCTCGTCCGCTGCTACTCCCTCTCCTCTCCTGGCCTCCTCCTCTGGGTTAGCCTGTCTCTGGGGGTGTGGTGGGGTGCTCTGGTAGGGCGGGTTGGTGCTCACCTGTCGACGCAACGCTTCTCTTGTATCCTTGATACCGCCCTCTTTGTACTGCATCGTCTTTGGATACACGATGGGTTTGGTCGTGTGTTTGGCGTGGTGTGCTTCAAATTCTTGCCCGCCTGAGTAGGTCATATAAGGATCTGAGTGCTCGCCACCCCATCCGTCCCCTTCCACTCCTCCTCCTCTCTCACCCGTCAGTTCACTCACTCCCAATATTTCCAGGTGCTGGTCGCCGCTGCTGTGGCTGTCCAGCTCCTCAATCCCAGAGTCCACCACCGTCTCTGTCTGCCAGTCTCCAGTCTTCATCATGGAGGGGTGGTGGTCTCCTGCCTTGCCTGCAGTGTTGATGGCGGTTCTGGGGGCTTTCAGAGACACGTTGTAGTCTGACGACACCACAGAGGCTGTGGTAGCAGTGGCGGCGGCGGTCATGGTCGTTGTTGTGGCGTAGGTCATAGTTGTAGTGAGGGTGGCCGGGCCGCGGTACCGTGCTAAGGTCATTTGGGGAGCAGGGGCACCCATATTAGCGGGGTTAACTGGTACGGTGGGGTCACTGAAGAAGGGGTGTGTATGTGACATGGGCTGGGGTCTATGGAGTGCGGGTGCGGGTGCAGGTAAAATGGATGCGGTTGTAGTGGTGGAGGAAGGGGGAAATATCTGGGGCGAGGGGAGGGAGGGCGATAGACCTGACTGGGTGAGGTTGGCCACCTCGCTGTCGTAGGATGTGAGGCTGGAGGCGGCAGAGTCCCCGGCCTGGGGGGAGGGGAGGGGGGCGTTGGAGGGGAAGCCTCCTGGTGGAGGTACTTTAGGAGAGGGGAGAGGGGGCGGTGGGGGTGGCATGGCGGAAGAGACATGTTGAGCTGAGTGTTGATGCTGTTGAGGGTATCCCCTCTGCATTTCTCGCTGGCCTTGGCCGTTGGCGAACTGCAAGGGAGGAGGCAGGGGGTCAACAAAGACAAACTCATCATCCAAATCTATCGAGGGTGCAGGCGGGGGAAGAACCATGAGCCCCAGTCCCCCTTCAACTCCTCCCTCTCCCCCACCTTCATGTGGGTGTGCTGGGGCTGCGGTGAGGGTGTACTGGGGGATGTAGCTAGCATTTGCACTGCTCTCCATCTGCAGGAACGAGGGTCTGCGGGGTGCAGGCTGAGGCGGCAGGCCGGGCGGCTGCATGGGCGGGCCAGGTGGCTCCCTGTCTCTAGAACTCTGTTGGTAATATTGGGTCTGGTACTGATTGGTTCTGTCCTCTGAAAAGCGAACTCTGAGGCCCTCTCTGGCTCCAGCTGCCTGGTCCCTCTCCACTCTCTCTCCTCCCCCTCCCAAGCGTAATATCCTGGGTGACTGTGGGCGGTTCAGGGAGGCGTGTGAGGTGGTGGTGGTGGTGGATGTGGAGAACAGGGATGGCGTGGGAGACGGGAGAGATGTAGGGAACACCCCCACGCTGGACATCTGCCGGCCAAAGTGCCGCTCCTCCCGTCGGGTCCTCCGGTCGTCCTTGAGGGCCCTCTCTCGTGCAGCCAGCGCCAGGCCCAGGGGGGACGAGGGGTCCAGGACTTTCCCAGTCAGAGGGTGGATGAAGGTGGTGGCTGAAGAGCCTGGGCCATAGTTGGAGGGAGCGGACTTGGGCTGGCCATCCTGGCCCATCACAGGGGAGTGGTACTCAGGCAGCCCAAAGGCAGGGGGCATACTGCTGGCGTAGTGGATGTAATTGTCCCTAGAGAACATGCCCTCGTCAATGGACTTGGAGGGGCGGAGGCGGGGGGTGGGGACATCAATCCCCATCCCCTGTAGGGGCTGGGTCCATACCCCTCCACCTCCCCCCGCCTCCCCTTGGACATCCTCTTCGGAGGAGAGGAAGAAGGAAGCACTCTTCCTCCTCATGTCACGGAAACGTTCCCGGTCACGGCGCGCTGCCCCGACGAAGGCCCCCTCGAACTGGGTGGTGAAGTCCAGGTTCTCCAGGTTAGGGGGCAGCTGGGGGGCGACAGTCGAAGGGGTCATGGGGGAGGAGACAGGGGGCTGGGATGGTGAGGGGGCCATGGTGGACGGTGGGCCGGGGGTGGTGGGGGTGTCGGGAGAGGCAGGGGGGGAGGTAGGGTCGTCTATGTCGGGAGGCGGTTGCTCGGCATCCATGCTGCTGCCCTGGCTGCTGCGGCCACTGCCACTGCTGGTGGATGGAGCCTTGACGATGATGGTGGGGATGGGGATGGAGCTCTTCTCTTTGGCCCCTGAGATTTTACCTCCCTGGCCTTGCCCCCCTCTGTGGTGCCTGCCGAGCCCGCCTTCCACTGTGGGCTGCTTCACTAGAGGGCCCCTCCCGCCCTTCCTGACTCCCCCGCCCCTGCTTGCCCCTCCGATCCTCTCCCGGGCCGCCACTTGCTGTTGCTGGGGCTGCTGTTGCTGTTGCTGCTGGGGTTGCTGTTGAGTTTTGGGAGCTGCGCTTGTAGGTGGAGTAGCACTACTGTAGCCCCTCCTCAATGCCCCCATTTTGCCCCCTCCTCTCCTCGTCCCCTCCGTGGGCTCCCCTGTGTATTGTCCTCCTCCTCTCTGGAGGGTGGTGGTCATGCCGTGCTGTTGATTGTCCCAACCTGCCTGGGCATCGTGCGCTGCTTGTTGCTGGGTGGAGAGGGCCTGGTAGTGGGCCTGGGCCTGGGAGGACAGTGGCTGGGGGGCAGACTGCTCCCCCCTCCGAGCAGTGTGGGGTCCAGCAGACAAGGGGGGTTCTGGGGCGGATGTGCTGGGGGGAGGGGGGATGTCCTCCGACAGGCTACGGGCCAGTTTCATAGCTGGGGTGTGGAGGGCCTGCCTCTCCTCCTCCGTCACACCTGAAACGGGCACACAGTTACACAGACTATCTGGTTGGAAAACAAAGTTAATTTACAACAGTCAGAATGTGGATTTTTGACAGTAACCTTCATAGTAATTGTATCGGTAGGACTTACCAATAGATTTCTGTCGTAGCATTACTCCATGAGGATGGCCGGGGGGATACTGACCCTGGTTGTAGCCAAACCCAGGCGGCATTACACCGACCAACTGGTCATGACTTGGCTTAATGTGTTGCAAGACACAAAGAAGAAAGACACACAGGGAGAGATGCGGAGAACGGGAAAAAGTGACGTCGCATTACACTTGCATTGAAAGTAAAAGTGATATAGTGCAATATGGAGAAAACAATAAGTTAATATCCTAGGCTGTGAGGTCTATTTCACATCCAGCATGGCAGACACAGTCACTGAATTGAGGGTATGATCCTTAGGGTCAGTAGGTCCTGCAAGTACAGTCATGGTACGTGGCCCGCTACCGAGGACTGTGGGCTCTCCTTCTCTGTGGCCGAAGTGGGTAAGACATTTAAACGTGTTAACCCTCGCAGGGCTGCCGGCCCAGAAGGCATCTCTTGCCGTGTCCTCAGAGCATCCGCAGACCAGCTGGCTGGTGTGTTTACGGACAGTTTCAATCTCTCCGTATCCCAGTCTGCTGTCCCTACGTGCTTCAAGATAGCCACCACTGTTCCTGTACCCAAGAAGGCAAAGGTAACTCAACTAAATTACTATCGCCCCGTAGCACTCACTTCTGTCATCATGAAGTGCTTCGAGAGGCTAGTCAAGGATCATATCACCTCCAACTTACCTGTCACCCTAGACCCACTTCAATTTGCTTACCGCCCCAATAGGTCCACAGATGATGCAATTGCCATAACACTGCACACTGCCCTATCCCATCTGGACAAGAGGAATACCTATGTAGGAATGCTGTTCATTGACTATAGCTCAGAATTCAACATATTAGTACCTTCCAAGCTCATCATTAAGCTTGAGGCCCTGGGTCTCAACCTCGCTCTGTGCAATTGGGTCCTGAACTTCCTGACTGGCCGCCCCCAGGTGGTGAAGGTAGGTAACAACATCACTTCGCAGATCCTCAACACTGGGGCCCCACAAGGGTGCATGCTACGCCCCCTCCTGTACTCCCTATTCACCCATGACTGCGTGGCCATGCACGCCTCCAAATCAATCATCAAGTTTGCAAACGACACAACAGTAGTAGGCTTGACTACCAACATCGACGAGACAGCTTACAGGGAGGTGAGGGCACTCAGAGTGTGGTGTAGCAAAACAACCTCTCACACAACGTCAACAAAACAAAGGAGATGATCATGGACTTCAGGAAACAGCAGAGGGAGCACCCCCCGATCGACATGGACGGACAAACTGAAATGGTCCACCCACACAGACAGTGTGATGAAGGTGCAACAGCGCCTCTTCAACCTCAGGAGGCTGAAGAAGTTTGGCTTGTCACCTAAAAGCCTCACAAACTTTTACAGATGCACAATTGAGAGCATCCTGTCGGGCTGTATCACCGCCTGGTACGGCAACTACAGCCTCCATAACCGCAAGGCTCTCCAGAGGGTGGTGCGGTCTGCACAACGCATCACGGGGGCAAACTACCTGCCCTCCAGGACACCTACAACACCCGATGTCACAGGAAGGCCAAAAAGATCTTCAAGGACAACAACGACCCGAGCCACTGCCTGTTCATCCCGCTACCATCCAGAAGGTGAGGTCAGTACCGGTGCATCAAAGCTGGGACAGAGAGATTGAAAGACAGCTTCTATCTCAAGGCCATCAGACTGTTAAACAGCCATCACTAACACAGAGAGGCTGCTGCCTACATACCAACTTGAAATCATTGGCCACTTTAATAAATGGGTCACTAGTCACTTTAAATAATGCCACTTTATAATGTTTACATATCTTGCATTACTCATCTCATATGTATATACTGTATTTTATACCATCTATTGCATCTTGCCTATGCCGCTCTGTCATTGCTCATCCATATATTTATATGTATATATTCGTATTCCATTCCTCACTTAGATTTGTGTGTATTAGGTAGTTGTGGAATTGTTAGATTACATGTTAGATATTGCTGCACTGTCAGAACTAGAAGCACAAGCATTTCGCTATACTCGCAATAACATCTGCTAACCATGTTTATGTGACCAATAAAATTTAATTTGATTTGATGGTAGAGTATTTTTTTATATTTTCTATTTAACCTTTATTTAACCAGGAAAAGCCCATTGAGACCCAGAGTCTCTTTTTCATTGGAGACCTGGCTAAGAAGGCAGCAACAATCAATACATTACAGAATTAAAACATACAACAATACAATACAATTCATCAACATGATCCAGCCTAAAATAAGCATTTACACTCCTCTGCAACAGTCTCCCATCAAAAATGTAATTTATTCAAATCAAATCAAATCAAATTGCATTTGTCACATGCGACGAATAAAACAGGTCCAGACCTTACAGTGAAATGCTTACTTACAAACCCTTAACTAACAATGCAGTTTTAAGAAAAATACCTTTGTTAGAGGCGCTAACATTGTTAGTGGCACTAACAATGCTGAGAATGATGCAGTACCTCATTGGGGGCGATGCTCTTGGTTCGTTCTCTTTTCCCCCCGTGACCCCGCTGCCCCTGTCCGTCTGACGCAATTGTGTGCTGAGCTGCTGCCAGGATCTCATCCAGTTTATCTGACAGACAGAGAGAGAGTTTGCGCGTATGTATGTGTGAGAAAGAGGGAGAAATGGGGGGAGAGAGATAGAGTGTGTGTGTGTGTGTGTGTGTGTGTGTGTGTGTGTGTGTGTGTGTGTGTGTGTGTGTGTGTGTGTGTGTGTGTGTGTGTATGCGTGTATGTGTGTGAGAGAGATAGAGAGAGAGAGAGAGAGAGAGAGAGAGAGAGAGAGAGATCAAAAGCATAAGACAATTAAAAGCGAAGATGGCCTCTTGAAACACAAAAGGGGACAGGGGTCAGATCTTACTTAGTGCCATTTGATAGACTGTCCTCTTCTTATCAGGCACCTGGGAGGACTCGTACTCTGAAAAGCAGAGGCAGTGTATTCATAGGACCTGAGCAGACTGATTTTGAATGCAGGCTTAAGGGCTGATGAAGGTAATGATAAGCGAGATATTCACCTGCTTTCTTTTTCCATGGAGAGGCAGCTGCAGCATATTAGAGAAAAGAAGGTAATCATATTATGCTATGACAGTATACCGAGACTGCTATTATAGCCATCTCTGTAATATCACAAAATAACATGAATGAATACAGTACATACTATAACACTGATGATGACAATGATGATACACAACTCAACCTTTTCCCACCTTTCTCCACTGTTAGTCATCATTTGATTTAGCCGAAAAAGAAGAAATGGAGCAGAAGTTATATGCCATTGCATATTGTAGCGTTTCCAGAATGTGAACGACTCTCCATCTTTCCCATACAGAGCAAATTTCCATACATTCACTTGAAAGAGGACATTTATCTCCATAGTATAGTCCTCCTCATTAAGCCATTGGTAAATAGAAAAACACTCCTTACCTATACCAGTTAAATCCCCAAGGCTCTCTGCATCAACTCACTTAATATTTAATGGACTTTTTCAATCATTTTTTTTCTATGGGTCAGAATGTGAACAATCCTTTTCTTTTCCTTTTCTCCATGGTTTTCATGCTTCCCAACCCTCCTTCTTCAATTGTCTTACCCATGTCTTCCAGCTCTAATGTCATTGATTTGGAGCGCAGGGCAATGGCAGGAGGAGTCAGCCTCTTAGCCTGCTGGGGGACTGCCAAAGGAGAAGGACCAAACATGCACTTACTTTCTGACTAGTGTGTTATAAACATACACTCATTGCAAACAATAATTACTGTTTACTACTATGCTATAAACATGAATTGTATAAATTACACAGAACAAACTAAAAAGTATACCTTTCTTCCTGGGGTTGGTCTCCTCCATCTCCGGGTTGCGGGCCACCATGACAACCTTGACCATCAGAGTGTTGCCACCTTGTCTGATCATGTTGACCACCTGCCTGTGGCCCACCTTCACGACATTGTGGCCATTGACCTACACACACAGAGAGAGAGAGAGAGAGAGAGAGAGAGAGAGAGAGAGAGAGAGAGAGAGAGAGAGAGAGAGAGAGAGAGAGAGAGAGAGAGATAACACTGGCTGGCAACAAGACTAAACTGTCATACTGCACTGTTTGAGTTCAAACTCAAAACAAATAAAAAAATCTACAGTACAAAAGTTGATCCCCATGTTGATTTCCAGTCCTGCATAAACTCTTTCCAGGGATCCATACCTCAATAAGGAAGTCCCCCATCCTTAGGCCAGCCCTCCAGGCCACACCGCCCTCATCCACAGACTCCAGGTACTGCAGCGCGGGGAATGCTGGGGTCGGCGTGAACTCCTCTATAGGAGTCTGGGCTGCAAAGAGACAAGTCAAGAACAAGAGGATAAGGGAGAGAAGTAATAAAATAGTGTTAAAGTGGAGGCAGGGAGATAGGATGGAAGAAATGGGTAAGAGGAAATGCGAGAGGTGAAAGTTAAATATATAAAAGAGTAGAGGACTGTGGAAGCTGGAGATAGGAGACACCCAGGGGTATTTCGGAGGAGAGGCACTCACTCACCTTTGGCTCCCCGAAGCACAAAGCCAAAGCCCTCATTGTCTTTCTTCTGCAGGAGCACTGTCTTCTCCTTAATGATGTAGTCACTTAGAGAGAATAAGGAGGAAGGGGAGGAGGGAGGGGGGGGGCAACGAGCAAGAGAGAGCAAGCTATATGACTTCTTTAGTAACAGAAAGCCTCATTGTCATGCAAATAAAGCATTTCTGAATCTGGGAGACAGCTATACTGCATCACATTATGAAATCACACTGCACCAAAAGATGGGGGGGCTTGAGGCATGTCATACAAAGAGCACCACCATACAAAGACACTTGTCAAACCAGGGTAGAGTCAGTGTCATGATGGGCGAGGAGGAGTGTACTGGAGAGACCTCTCCATAATCCAGCATAATGCTGACTAGCACCAGGAAGCACGTGAGAATGTACATAAAAAATGCTGCATAGACACTTCACTGTTAATGGGAACTTATAAACACACCTGTAATACCGCATTAGCTTTCTTCAAGCTTTCACTGCACTAGCTAACTTGGTTAGCTCTCATCCTACTTCTCCATTTGATGATGTTCAGGTAGGGATCTATGATGTACAGGTAGGGATCTATGTTTGAGTAGCAGTTAGTCATCGCTCATAATGACATTTGCTGTTTTTCATCGATGGTTGACATTTGTTATGATATGGTAGGATTAGTTTTACGGCACAGGGTTACGAGTTGGTCATTGCTCCATTGCCATGTCTGGGACTTCTGTTGCTTGTCAGATTTATGGCTGCCTTACAGCGGTTTTCCCTCATTTAGAGCTCAGTGAATACAGCAGCCTCACTCCACAGTAGCCATATACTGTACTACAACAACAGTGTCTCCAATTCACGCTGTAAAGCCTGCCGGGTCTCAATTCACACTGTTTTACGAGCTCAGTGCATACTGTAACCTCAGACTTAACTGCCATATACAACAACAGTGTTTCCAATTCACGCTGTAAAGCCTGCCGGGTCTCAATTCATGTTGTTTTACGAGCTCAGTGCATACTGTAACCTCAGACTTAACTGCCATATACAGCAACAGGGTCTCCATCTCTGTTCATTTAAAGGTCTCAATTTTACACAGCTGGCCGGTCTCAATTCATGTTGTTTTGCAACTCCATTAGGATGTCTGGCCCTTCGGTCACTTGTGGTTGAATCCATTAGGTTGAAATCCCAGTATTTTATTCCGGAACTTCGTTTTTCTGCATTAGATGCTCGGATAAACTCAAACTGACGCGGCCTCCAATCGACTGTGCAAATCCACCAAGGTACAACACGGCTGAGGATGAGTCTTTGCTTTTCTGGGAGTTGCTGAACTTGGTGTGAGCAGGCAGTACATGGGATCCATTACAAAGCTGAAGAAACCACTGTTAACTTCTCATACTGAGGTCTGCAGTTTGTACTGTCCCTTGCATCCTTCCCTTGTGTGTCGCCACACTGTCAAAGTTACGGTTTCGCCAACGCAAAAAGCCGCCTTCCATCCATCTGCTGTTCACACTTCATTCCTTTTCTCGTCTCCATCGTGCATTCCCTCTCAAAGGATACAAATCTACATGTAGCAGTGTGCTCAAATGGCTGGTTTGTATCATTTTATCCCCAAGGCAACAGAGGTGTAGGTATGACACTGTGGTTCTTTGAAATAGTCTGTACCATTTAACCCCCGTCGCTCCTGTTATATGTGCATATTGACTGCTTCTACGTTACATGAACTCACCATTGGCCAGTGTGACACTCACAGTGGTCACAGTATACACTCACATGTTACAGTAGCCTACAGTATTACAGTAGCCTACATGTACCCTCCCTCCTGATTTCTGAATCATCCTCTGTAGCTTCCAGGATTGTACAGAAGAAGCAGCATTGTAGGCATACATACTTACATACTCATCTTCTACATTTACATACATACAATTAAACCATGAGACACAATGACACATACATGCAGACACAATCCAGGGACACCGACACAGATGAACTACTCTCACAACGACACTCAACCACAGTGACACACACTGTGACTGCGCTCACACCCACTTATACACTCACATGAAGGAAATCACAAACAAACCACTTAGTGTGTCCACTCTCGCCCTTTCTATAAAACAATTATCATCCTATATGTTAGTGGTACAAACACAGATGGAACACACAATTTATGAGATATGGCAATATATAGCTGACATTGCAGCGTGCTCTCAGATTACACTCAGAAATACATCAGAGGGGAGTAACAGAGATAAACATGCTGCAGTCAGAGCCTCCATTCAATAGCCACTTCCGTCACACACAAATGTTCACACACACACTGGAAAAAGATGATTTAACACACACACACACACACACACACACACACATATATATACACACACACACACACACACACACAAATACACAAATACACACACACACAATACATAGCTTATTAATCCGCCTTTCAAATCCACGGCCTCTCTGTTGCATCTACCTCTCCCCTCTCTCCATTGTCCTCTCCTCACATCCATAGCCAGGCAATGAATGAGGAAACAGCGGCTACCTGTAAATGAACCACACGCTCCTGTTTCTGGGGCCCAGTGACGGCCACGAAGAAGAGAGGGAGAGAGAGAGAGACAGATCTCTCTCTCCGCATCCCCCCATTGCCATTTCCCCCCTCCTCTCCTCCACCCCTCCTCTCCCTCCGCCTCTCGCTCTACCAGCAAGAGCACAGCCAGAGAGAGCCGCGAGAGTGGAGGAGAGGAGGAGAGAGAGATGAGAAGAGAGAGAGGAGAGAGCGAGCGCTGGCCTAGCACATCTACACCCTGCATGCTTAAGACAGTGCGAAAGAGAGAGAGAGAGTAGAGAGAGAGAGAGGAGGAGGAGAGAGGGAGGGAGAGTGAAAGAAAGAAAGGGAAAGCTACAGAGATGGTTCTCTGCGACAAGGAGAGAGAGCGCAAGAGAGAGGAGGGAGAGAACGCTGGATGTGAAAAAGGGAAGGGGGAGGGAAAGAGTTGCTGGTGGTTTAGCATAAAAGAGGGAGAGAAAAGAGATGCTTTTGCAGGTGGGGGAAGGGGGGGGGGTGGGGTAGCAGGCAGCAGGGATGGTGTGTTTACTTGAACATCCACTGACTGGTTTCTGGCAGATTCACAAACAGCTGATTTCCACTCCAGAGAGATTTCCTAATCTGCAAATACAGACACACACATGCACATAACAGCACTTGCAACATTCAAATTCGAACAAAACCCACTCAAAATTCTCATTGACATTCTCCCAAACACACAAATGCAGTGGGTAGCAGCAGCCGTACATCTGGAGCTGGATCCGGTTCAAAATGCTACTGTATTACAAATCGGCAACATAACCACCACTGTACTACACACATTTCTACATGCACTCTCTCTTCACACAGACGTCATTCTGAGTCATTCTGAGTCACTGGCCATTATTCACATAGCCAAATACCAGTGAACCTGTATTAAGCTCAGTGACATCGTGACTGATAATAAGAGCTTCTTAGCACATGGCTAATGTCAGCTACACGTTGTAATCCCAAAACCCTGGGGGCGTGGAGTCCCTCCTCACACTTCCCGATTGACCGAATGAACGCTCATCACCTCCAAATCCCCAAGACTCATCATCAGGATGTTGTGCCGCACGCTCACACACGCGTAGAGACACGCGCGTGCACACACACACACACACACACACACACACACACACACACACACACACACACACACACAGCACTGTTAGCACTCATGATGCACACCACAACTGCAGCTGTCTGGGGCTGGACTGCAGTTTGACGCTAGCGGATTAGACAGATGCAATGGAGGAGAAGGAATCCATCGTCAACATTTATGGCATTATTTTTAACAGGGAAAATAAGCAGGACTGAAAGGGCAAATTTGGAGGGGTGATTGGTCATGTGAGCAGGGACAACACAAGTTGGGCTCCAGCCACCCTAGTCATAGACTGTTGTCTCTGCTACCCCACGGCAAGCGGTACCGGAGTGCCAAGTCTAGGTCCAAGAGGCTTCTAAACAGCTTCTACCCACAAGCCATAAGACTCCTGAACATCTAATCAAAAGGCTACCCAGACTATTTGTATTGCCCCCCTTTACACTGCTGCTACTCTCTGTTATTATCTATGCATAGTCACTTTAATAACTCTACCTACATGTACATATTACCTCATATTACTAACCGGTGCCCCCGCACATTGCCTCTGCTGCTCTTTAATTATGTGTTACTTTTATTTCTTCTTCTTCTTTTTTTTAAAGGTATTTTTTATTTTATTTTTTAAACTGCATTGTTGGTTAGGGCTTGTAAGTAAGCATTTCACTGTAATGTGAAATGTGACAAATACAATTTGATTTGATTTTGGCCAGATGAACTAGCAAAAGTCAAGCAACTTTGTCTGCTAGATGTACAAGAAGTAGAATTGAACTGACGTGTTGACTTCCGTGCTTTTAGCGCTAGCATGGTCTTAATACAGCTGAACAATAGCATAAACAAGCAATCACTTCAGCTTCACCCTACACACACGCACACCTTCCTCCAATTCTCAACCCAGAAACACACCCATCAGAAACACAAACAAATTAGCCGATTCTAGCTGTCCACCTACACAAGTGGCAAAACACAGCTAAAACATTAAAGTAAATCATGTCTAATCTTACTGTATGTGTTCTACTGAGAATCATAAGGGCTGCAGAGCACGATTAGTACTGGGTATTCAATCTTAGCACAGTTAGCTAGTGATTTCCCCTAGCCCCTTGTCTTCTGTTCCTTCATTACTTCACTATTGCTCCACCCTTAGAACTTGGTGACCATGGTGGCCATGTGTCCCAGGGGTAAAAATGACTTTGCGTGAGGTCATTCATCGATACGTCTAGTCCCTGAGGGCCAGCAGATGACAAGTTTCTTTCAAGTCCAGTCTTACCTGGGGCCATCCACACCATCATATGCTCCCATGGTGACATTACGAAACAGCTTCCTCTTGGCTTTCTCACTGCGCGTCTCTGGAACCCCAAAAAGTTCATGTGTTACATTTATATTAATGTGTGTTTTTTTTGTGTCTTTGTGTTCCACTATTTGTGTACTCAGTGTGTCTTTGTATACTTTGTATTCCACTGCATCATCTCTGAAACACACAATGATCAAGTTGGTTGTTGTGGTGGTGTGCTATTAATGTTACTGGGTGGGTGTGATACATGCCCTACTGCATGTAACATTGTGAGGATGTCCTGCAGTCAATAGAATGTTGGCAACTGAATGAAGATAAAATGAGTCATTCAGTAAATGCGGGGTTAGCATCTGTAGAGGGATTTTGGTTGGTGTTTGTCTGAGCTGATGCAATGCGAGTGAGGAATGTGTCTTTGTCTGAGCACATATTGTATTTGGTTTCTATAAGGTTGGTGGTGTTGTCTCACCTGATCGATTGTCCTTACTGGGAGGACCCACCTCCTCCACACAATCTGAGGGGAACCAGCCTGTACGACCTTTCACTGTGCCCTCCCAGAACCCCCCCTCTCCAACACTCAACACTGAGAGAAGGAAGGAGAGAGAGAGAGAGAGAGAGAGAGAGAGAACAAAGAGAAGAGGGGTGCATCACAACCTTTACAATCAACACAGTGGCACTCCAAAAACCCACTCCTCTCTGAATCTCTCTTACCTTTGACTTTGTCTCCTTTGCTGATGCTGAGCTCTTTCTCTCCGTGTGCAGTGTAGGCCCTCGTGGCCATGTACACTCGCCCTGGGACCGCACTGTACATATGCCTCATCTGACCCCCAGCTGACCACCCGCCACTACCCACTGAGGTCGCACTGCAAGAGGAAAGACAGAGGAAGAGTTTGTGTATCATGGAACAACACCTGGGGATACCAGTAGCGGAGATAGAGGGACAAGAAATGGCTCATGACAGTGGTTTACACTATGAGAACAACATTTTTGGAAACTTTAAAGCTGGTAACAGCCCCATTGGCTGTAGACAACTGAAAGGCATGTAAAAACATCCGTTTTTGGATATGCACATTATTTATAAATAGATTTAAATATCTACAGTCTCTCCCTCCAAAAATGTTCTCACCCCTGTCTGCCGCGCTGTGGTTTGCTTTGATGCCTCTCCTCTGTGTCGCTCTGCCCTCCTCCTCGCGACGGGGAGCGGGTACGGGCCCTGGGACTGCTGGAGCTCCTCACACCCACAGAGGCCCTGCGACCCTAGACAAAGAGGGAACACACACACACGCAGGATGAAATATAGAATTGTGTTGAGACTTACACAGACCCAAACTCACAATTCATTGGTTAACATCCCAAAGTAACTAAGGGCATAGCACCCCAATAAACCATAAAGTTGCAATCTCCTACTACATCTGCATACTGTGTCTCTCAGTACCTGTCTAGGGATGGGATTGGCTCCAGCAGCCTTGTTGGATAGGGCCATAGGGTCAGGCAGGGTCATGCTGTTATCACTGTTAGCACGCAGGAGGGGGTAGGGGTGAGCCATGAGGAGAGGGAGCGTGCGTGCACTCTCTCCTCTTTTGAGAGCATACTTTGGGGATTCCAGAAAGGGCACTGAGAAAAGAGAGTCACAGGTAGGTGGAAAAACAATGAGGTTAGTGCAAGAGGTGAGAGAAAGAGGGAGGTGTGAGAGTGTGAACAATTAACAACCCGACTCAAGTGATTCGGATGCAAAGACAATCGACAAGTAACACAGATGGACTTGAACACCACACACAACCCTCAAACTGGGCAAGCAATAATCTAAAGCATCGGTTGAGGTCAACCGGCCACCTCTGAACCAATAGTGTTTTTAGAAACCAAAGAGTTTGTAAAATGTCTTGGGATTAGCCTCTGTATGCTGATCCAGTGCACCACATGAAACACAATCTACCAGTGGGATAAAACAACCTAATATGATGGCGAAAGATAACAGATCTTCTGAGTCACATGTTGATTGATGAAGCAGAACATTTATACCAAACAATGCACTGCAAAGTCATTTATAGCAGATAGCATGACAGACATACAGTACAGACACTAAGGAAGAACATTTTACCGTTATTTTACAAATGTTCCATCCCGAGAATAAATCACTTTTCTCCCGGATAACCCGGTCTTTCCCGAAAAGAACCGGAAGTGTCATTTAAAAGCATTATAAAGCACATAAATAGGCCTATGTCTGGATTAGATTAGAGCTTTGATCTAAAATTCAAGGCTGATGCTACCTGAGCCTGATGAGCCATACAGTAAATACATTTTATGAGCCCTACATTAAAAAGTAATTTTATAATCCCAAACCCAAAAAAGCCCAATTGCATTTTGCACGACAGAAAAGCTTATATTTTACTAGGCAAGTCAGTTAATAACAAATTCTTATTTTCAATGACAGCCTAGGAACAGTGGGTTAACTGCCTGTTCAGAACACCAAATTTGTACCTTATCAGCTCAGGGATTTGAACTTGCAACTTTGCGGTTACTAGCCCAACACTCCAACCACTAAGCTACCCTGCCTCCTCAATATAAAAGTAGCTAGCTATATGCTCTCTTGGGTAAAGAAATGAAACAAGCTCCAGTAGGCTGATCTTTTTGAGTGTGGACTGTAATACTGTACTGTATTGTCTTACTGTACTGTATTGTATTATATGACTGGATTTACGCACATTGTTTAAAACCATGGTAAAGCTGAGAGAACATGCGATTCTGGTGCAGCACATGCTGCCTAAAAAGTTACTTTAACAAAGTTGTAAAAGTTACTCTAAAAATTGTATTTTAATTTTGAAATAGGGCCTATATTTGTATAATTAGCAGCCGCATATATACCTTCATAATATTTTCCCTAATGTTATTAGCCTGCCTACCTCTTTCTCTCTCTATTGTTGCTTCAGTCGTTCATTTCTTCTTCAGTTAAATGAAATAAGTTTTGTTATCTTCATCATTGCAATGACATTGTCACGTCCTGACCAGTAAAGGGGTCATTTTGTTATTGTAGTATGGTCAGGACGTGGCAGGGGTGTGTTTGTTTTGTGTTGTTGGATTTTGGGGTACTATTCTTTGTCATGTATTTCTATGTTTGTATTTCTAGTTATATTTCTGTGTTCAAGGTTTTGGTTTGGCCTTCAATTGGAGGCAGCTGTTCTTCGTTGCCTCTAATTGGAGGCCATATTTAAGTAGGGATTTTCAGCTTGTGTTTTGTGGGTGGTTGTTTCCATGTATAGTCATAGTACCTTACAGGATTGTTTTTCGTCGTTGTTTTGATTCCTCTTAATAAATGCGTTTTGGTCTACCTTTAACGACGCTTGTGACAGACATGCTTGAATAATATAGGACTAGAATTAGATGCAGACGGCTTTCACTTCTCTTCACGAGGATTGAATGGTTATGGGTCTGAATAAATAACTGCTATAGTCTACCGCCATTGCGCGTTCGCTCTTCTTTCAAACTACCCATGAGTTCTATTGGTTGCTATATTTAACATTTAAGCAAATAAGAGCAAGCGTCCCTCTTCGATTAGTCTATTGGTATAAAAAGTGCAACAACAAAAAATGTCCGGCAAGCTATACTAGTCTAGCTTTTCCTGCATGAGACTCCAAGATCTAAGGAACGTTTTTTAAGGTGAGGCCAGCGGAACACAGGTGCTTGCGTCTTGTGCAAGACACCAAGGCTTTAAGTTAGAAGCTTATTATGCATAACCCAACATTCATTAGATAAATGTTTTGGCTAATACTACATTGAATGTATTACCTGAAAGAGGTAGGCTAGGATATACAGTACCAGTAAAAAGTTTGGACACACCTACTCATTCAAGGGTTTTTCTTCATTTTTACTATTTTCTACATTGTAGAATAATAGTGAAGACATCAAAACTATGAAATACCACATATGGAATGTTAAACAAATCAAAATATATTTTAGATTTGAGATTCTTCAAATTAGCCACCCTTTGCCTTGATGACAATTTTGCACACTCTTGGCATTCTCTCAACCAACTTCATGAGGTAGTCATCTGGAATGAATTTAAATTAACAGGTGTGCCTTGTCTTCTTAATGAGTTTGAGCCAATCATTTGTGTTGTGAGTAGGGGTGGTATACAGGGGCAAACTTCCTGCCCTCCAGGACACCTACAACACCCGATGTCACAGGAAGGCCAAAAAGATCATCAAGGACAACAACCACCCAAGCCACTGCCTGTTCACCCCACTATCATCCTGTTAAACAGCCATCCCTAACACAGAGGCTGCTGCCTACATACAGACTTGAAATCATTGGCCACTTTAATAAATGTATCACTAGTCACTTTAATAATGTTTACATATCTTGCATCACTCATCTCACATGTATATACAGTATTTTATACCAACTATTGCATCTTGCCTATGCCACTCTGTCATTACTCATCCATATATGTATATGCATATATTCTTATTCCATTCCTTTACTTAGATGTGTGTGTATTAGGTAGTTGTTGTGGAATTGTTAGATTACATGTAAGATATTGCTGCACTGTCGGAACTAGAAGCACAAGCATTTTTGTTCCACTCGCAATAACATTTGCTAACCATGTGTATGTGAACAATAAAATGTGATTTGATTTGATACAGAAGATAGCTCTATTTGGTAAAAGACCAAGTCCATATTATGCCAAGAACTGCTCAAATTAGCAAAGTGAAGGTCAGTCATTCCGGAACCTTTCAAGAACTTTGAAAGTTTCTTCAAGTGCAGTCTCAAAAACCATAAATCGCTATGATGAAACTGGCCACAGGAAAGGAGAACCCAGAGTTATCTCTGCTACAGAGGATATGTTTATTAGAGTTACCAGCCTCAGAAATTGCAGCCCAAATAAATGCTTCAGAGTTCAAGTAGCAGACACATCTCAACATCAACTGTCCCGTGTGGCTCAGTTGGTAGAGCATGGTGTTTGCAACGCCAGCGTTGTGGGTTTGATTCACACGGGGGACCAGTACGGGAAAAAAAAAATGTATGAAATGTATGCATTCACTACTGTAAGTTGCTCTGGATAAGAGTGTCTACTAAAATGTAAATGTAAACTGTTCAGAGGAGACTACCTGAATCAGGGCTTCATGGTCAAATTGCGGCAAAGAAACAACTATACCAAAGGACACCAATAATAAGAAGTGAATTCATTGGGCCAAAAAACATGAGCAATGGACATTAGACATGTGGAAATCTATACTTTGGTCTGAATGAATTTGAGATTTTTGGTTCCAACCACCATGTCTTTGTGAGACGCAGAGTAGGTGAACGGATGATCTCCGCATGTGCGGTTCCCACCGTGAAGCATGGAGGAGGAGGTGTAATGGTCTGGGAGTGACACTGTCAGTGATTTATTTAGAATTCAAGGCACATTTAACCAGCATGGCTACCGCATCATTCTGCAGTGATACGCCATCCCATCTGGTTTGCGCTTAGTGGGACTATCATTTGTTTTTTAACAGGACAATGACCCAACACACATCCAGGCTGTGTAAGGGCTATTTGACCAAGAAGGAGAGTGATGGAGTGCTGTATCAGATGACCTGGCCTCCACAATCACACAACCTCAACCCAAATGAGATGGTTTGGGATGAGTTGGACCGCAGAATGAAGGAAAATCAGCCAACAAGTGCTTAGCATATGTAGGAACTCCTTCAAGACTGTTGGAAAACCCTTCCAGGTGAAGCTGATTGAGAGAATGCCAATGTCATCAAGGCAAAGGGTGGCTACTTTAAGAAATCTAAAATATATTTTGATTTGTTTAACACTTGTTTGGTTACTACATTATTCCATATGTGTTATTTCATAGTTTTAATGTCTTCACTATTATTCTACAATGTAGAAAATAGTAAAAATAAAGAAAAACCCTTGAATGAGTGGGTGTGTCCAAACTTTTGACTGGTACTGTATATATACTGTATGTATACTGTATATATCAATGTTGAACAGGCTTATCTATTTTGGATGCAATTTGAAATGAAGACTGCTCGCGCCTGCTCTAATTTAACGCAACAATATTCAAGTGATAGGCCGTTTTAAAACTCTGCAGCTACAATAAAAAAATCACAAATCTTTAAAATAAAAAAATAAGGTGACCCCCGAAAGCCAGATGGAGATGATAAATGATACATGCATTTGTCCTTATATCGTAGCATAGGCAATGCTGCAGTAAACGTAGGCCTACCTGTCACAAGAAAAAAAGTTACCATGATGAGATGATAGGTCTACATGCAATGTGAACTGCACTCCATACTGAGATGGGCTGTCTGTTCACAACATGAGTGTTGATGATTGATCATGCAGAGAGCAGAGAGAAGACCGCAGAGAAGCAAGATTTAAACATAGCATATAATGTAACAGTTCCATTTCACATCACGTTGTTGATATAAATAATTTATTATAATTGATCAGTTTCTCGCAGTTATTTATCCCGGGAAAATTGAGTGGTTTTGGGTGGTAAATCTCGGTAACCGGGTTCCCGCCATTCAACGCTAACAGACACTCATGCACCAAAACTCACTATCAATCACTTCCTAATCTGAAAAGACCTAAGTGGAGGACCAAGACTTACCTACATCTGCATCTCTGTGGTTTTTGAGGATTTCCCCAAGTTCAAAATGGCCCGACATTACTGCTACCTTCAAAACACAGACACATGTACGCACACATACAATTACATGCAACACTGTAACACATGCATCAGGTAAAGGAAGAGTCCCTCCAAAACAGCAAATGCCCAATTTAATAAACGCTTAGCAAATAATACATTTAAAACAACTAACTGATTTTCAACTCAATGGTTTATTGACGTATAACAAACCTGATTACATTAGGGCTAGTCAGCAGAATAAATAACTAAAGAAAACTGAAAACATTAAGTTGTTATTGATACCTGAAAGGGGGTTTGTCCATGCTTGTTCTTAATTTCCTTATTGGCCCCTCTGTAGAGCAGAACACGAACACAGCTTTCCTGATAGGCCAGAAAGACAGCCCCTGTTTAACTTAATTCAGGACTAAAATGTTACACAGACATTTGGAACTCAAAAACCAGTTACTTTAAGTTCAACTTTGAATGGACACGAACACTGATTATTGTGTTGTCCCTGTATTTAAAAAATGGTACTTACCTTATTATACAGGGCACAAATATGAAGTGCGGTGTTCCCTGAGGCATTCTGAGAAGTGGTATCTGCCCCATAGAACAAAAGGTGCTCCAAGTGCTGGGCAAAACCATTCTGGCAGGCCTTGGGAGGAGGGGGTGTAAAGAAAGTATCTAAAGATTAAAATTATTAGCAAAGGAGAATCTGAGGGTCATCACTTCACAATCAATTGAAAATATGCAATTACTGTGCTTATTCATAAAATTGTGACACATTAAAAGATAAACAGAATAAAAGATAGAAGTGATGAATTTCTGAACCATTGCAAAATAAAGAACAAAGTAAGAAATTAAAACAATAAAAATAAGCTTTTGACCTTCCCCTTAACGGTTTCCGCTTTCTTTATTTGCACTTAAAATAACACAACAAAAAAATTGAGAAGTAACAAAACACAGGACACTACATAAGTTAACATGAACTAAAGTAAAATAGAATCACACCACACTGTTGTACAGCAGCGCACTGAGATAGTGAGTGAATGACGCAGAGATAGAAGATGTCAGCACGAGATGGTGTCTAATGTTTATCCGCATTGGACTCAACAGTTACATGAGATGAATGTACTGAATTGTGAAGGATCACCGTTTCAGGAAGAAATAACTCAACTCTGCTTTCTTCCTTTTTTTTACCCCTTTGAGACCATGGAAGGTCATGCAAGGTCATGATCCTAAGAGTCACTCTTCCCCCAACTTCACAACTTGAATGGAACTATTCATGGATTAGATGATCAGTACCTTGTGTATTTCTTGCATTCCAAATTCCTCTTCATCCCTGAGCTATGGAGAGAAAGGAAGAGAGGAAGAAAGGGAAATAATGGAAAGAGACCAGCGAGAAGGTGTCTCTCAATGGAGGAGAAAGGAGAGTGCAAAATGAGGGGTGAAATGTTTAAGACATGGACAGGACAGGAGACTGAAAGTATGCTAAAAACCTAATGTACTATACCAACGTATGATAATACACAGAAGACAAAAATACACAAAAATGATAAATACACATAAAAATATGATATTTCAGATACGATTGAAGTCAAAGTCAAAAACTGACATATTTACAACACACAGTCCAAAACAATATCAACCCCCGCCCTTGAGATAGGCAGCCGGACAGACAGCCAGACGGATACCTGGTGAGACTCCTCCCAGCCATTCTCATCCCTCACTCCCAGTCTGGCCCTGTAATAAAGTAGGGTCTCGCAGCAGGAGGTGTCGCCACCTATCAGCACTGAGTGGTACAGCGGGGTCAGGCTACATCGGTCTTTATAGTTAGGAGATGCTCCCAGGGACAGAAGAGCCTAGCAAGGAGGGGGAAAAGACATGTTTATTAAATGCATGTTTATTTTGTGTGTGTGTGTGTGTGTGTGTGTGTGTGTGTGTGTGTGTGTGTGTGTGTGTGTGTGTGTGTGTGTGTTGGTGCGTGCGTGCGTGCGTGCGTGCTTGCGTGTGTGTGGAGTCCTAGTTACCAGCAGTGCAACGTGATTGTGTACCCTGACAGCCTTGTGTACAGCTGTCAGTCCATCTCTGGTTCTAAAGTCCACATGGGCCCCACCCTGAATGAGCACCCTGATCCCCTCCACTGTCATGCCAGACTGCACCGCCACAGACAGTGGGGATTCTGAAGAAGATGGAGAGAGAGAGAGGAAGGAGGCGGGAAATGGAGGAACAAGGAGAAAGGGGGGGAGCAGAGAAAGTGTTTGAGATTAAGGGGGTTGTCAATATCTGAAATTATAATTTGACATTTGACTGAAAACAGTGTCAAAGTCATGTAGTGGCAACCCTATCAAGCTAGTGTTCAACTCACCTCCGTTGTCAGGGTCATGGTAGTTTGGGTCGAGACCTTTTTCCAGGACTTTTGACATCTTATCTATTGATCCACTTGCAATGTAGTCCATGAACTTTTTCAGACTCACCTGCAAGGTAAGCGGTTTACTGGCCAATATAAACACTTGTCTGTCATAAACCCAACTAACAAATCTAGGGAGAGAGAACGTTTTTGTAATGTTAACTGTAATGTTCCCCTAATGTTTGAGTGTCAAGTTTCTATTAGTTAGGGGAACATTATATCTACAGTACAGTGAGATCTAAAAGTATTGGGACAGTGACAATTATTGTCGTTTTGGCTCTGTACTCCAACACCTTGGATTTGAAATGATACAATGACAATGAGATTAAAGCAGGGGTTTAATTATTTTCCAATAATTTAGTTCTGAACAGAACCACTATTTTTTTGTTTCGTTCCACTGTTCCGACCAACAAAATAAAGTTCTGAACAGGTTGGAACTTCAAGACAGTACCGGTTTATTTCGTTCCTTTCTGTTCCTTTTTTAACCTGTGAAATCAACCGTTTTTTACATTTACCTCACTAAATTACTTAACCAATCAGTGTGGATAGAGCTGGCAAACTAGTTGCTTAAATGCGTGATGGACAGACAAGTGTAGCCTATGGTGCAAGATGTGACTGAAATTTTGCAGGTGGGCATCTTGTTATGACATGCATTATCTGAATTAGGTCCACAGAATTATACGTAGGAGGAGCGGCTTGTAATGTAGGAATTTTGAATGTCCTTTGAGCTAGCTAGCTAACAAGCTTGAGCTAACTTGCTAAGAAGCTTGTGTGTGCAGAGCGACACCAGAATTAAAAACACGTCTTACCTTTTTGTAGTTAATAAATCCAATGTGAAACGTGATAACTAGCATATTATTTTCTAGCTAATTAAAAATCTCTCTCCCTATCTTCTGAATCAAGCTTCTAATGTCAATACAGTAGACTATGCTTTTGGGAGGGGGGGGGGGCATGTAGTCTAAACATGCACAGGCAAAGATTTTCAGCTTGCAGGCAGACACTGGAATAAGTTTGAGTGACAGAGTGAGGGCTTTCCATAGGCACTTTATTGTGTTTTGTTGTGTGACTAGAAAAAATGTAAAATAACATTTATTAACTGGTTCCCATGCTTTTTAAAGAATGGTGCTGTTCCAGAACAGTATGGATCCCTTTTGTTGCAGGTTCCGTTTCTGTTCCTTGAAACAAGTTGTTATTTTACGGTTTTCAGTTCTGTTCCCTGAACGAGTTCTAACCCCTGGATTAAAGTGTAGACGGTCAGATTTAATTTGAGGGTATTTTCATCCGTATCTGGTGAACCGTTTAGAAACTGCATAACATATTAATGTACTAGACACGTTTCATAGGATCGTGTATCAGCTGTCAGGACACTGCCTGATAGTCCCAAAGAAATGTTCTCTAAAAAAACATTTTTCATTAGACATTGATTTGTTACTGTTGCCAAGCCCATCAAGGCCCTGACTAGTGAACCCCGGAATACACACACAGTGCTTTTAACATACTGCTTTCAACTTAGATATTTAACACACATGATTACATTTTGGATGTTTATTTATACAGTCATTATTATACAACATGTCCTCACCTGGGCTCTGAACTCACAACCTCTTGGTTCAAGGCATTCAGCTCTTACTGCTATGCCACCATGTCTGCGTCAGTTTTCAGTTAATTTGACTATTCTCTCTTCTTCGATTTTATTTACTTATTTTAACCATTTAAGGGCTTTCTGTATAGCTGTATATTGTTGGTGGGGCATATTAACCTGTTTTAATTACACTCCTGAATCACTATGATCAATACAAATGTATTTTGTTTGTACTTTTAACAGAGCTGCAATTTACTTCAAAGTGCATTCACCATATTGCTCACACCTATCAAGTTGTTTTAGATCTACACAAATGCCTAGGGAGGAGGGTTTAGGGTTTCCTCTGGACAGGGCCTAACTATACTGGATCAATAAGCACATGCCCAATACATCTCTTATTGGGACAGTGGTTAGGGTGTTTGTCATTGGTGCTGGTGGCCTATGTTAAAAACCTGCTAGGGGAGTCACCCTACTCTCACGTTCTTAGCAATATGTTAATGTCATTATTTGGCAACAGTTACAACACACCTATAAGGATCTAATTAAAATGTGTTTCTCATTGAAAATTCTAGATAGATTCTCTTTGAGATGCTGAGCTATCACATTGTTGAAATCTCATCACATATTCCATGTAGAACAAATGTGTGTATCTGGAACATTCCTAATTTGTTGCTGAAACACGGCCCAGGTCGTAGTGTTGTTTCTTTTTTTGTGACCAAATGTATATTTATTTTGTCATATTTTTTGTTGGGTGGTTTTACAGGTACAATCTTCAAATTCACATATTTTCAAGATTCATTCAATTTCATTTGGGCTCCTGAGTGGTGCAGTGGTCTAAGACATTGCACCTTAGTGCAAGAGGAGTCACTGCAGTACCTGGTTTAAATCCAGGCTGCATCACATTGGGCTAGTGTAGGCTGTCATTGTAAATAAGAATTTGTTCTTAACTGACTTGCCTAGTTCAATTAAGGTTAAATTAAAAAAATATCACATATTAATTTCCAAATATATTTTTCTGTTGTACCCCCCCAAACCATGTTTTCAGTTCCCCCACCCGCCCTCCATCCTCTTGCCCCCCACATCTCTATCTGCCCCCTACCCGAAAAAGCATGGCTCCCAACCGAGGTTGCTTATCAGTTTCCCACCCCCCACCACTTATCCCCTCAGCCCCCCCCCCCAAAACAACTTCAAAGGTTGTCAACCAAGGATGTTTTTGCATCAACCCTCCAGCCAAAAAAGCGGTGTTGCCGCTGATAGAAACATACCTAGTACATGGCTGTCATATTCTCAGAATATGAGAAATGTGCATATTTACAGTAGCCTGTCTGTACTTTCTCACATTTACCAGCTAAGCAATGATGATGTCAGTTATACCAAAACAAAACACAACACAAAGTTCTATCTCCAGGTTTTAATGTGGAAAAATAGACAAATTGCAACAGAATCACTTGGGAACTGTGTTGGGGTAATATATTACTTACTTACTTGTATGATTAACGGAGTAAAATAACGAGTTGCTGGTTTCAAATATTGTAATAGTATTACAGTTATGTTTTCAAGTAACCCGTATATTACTTTCAGAAGCATATCTTTTGGTAGCCTAGTGGTTAGAGCGTTGGGCCAGTAACCGGAAGGTTGCTGGATCGAACCCCTGAGCTGACAAGGTAAAAATCAGTCATTCTGCCCCAGAGCAAGGCAATTCCCCAGAGCAAAACACTGTTCCCAGGGTGCCGAAGTCATGGATGTGGATTAAGGCAGCCCCCTGCACCTCTCTGATTCAGAGGGGTTGGGTTAAATGCGGAAGACACATTTCAGTTGAATACATTCAGTTGGACAACTGACTAGGTATCCCCCTTTGCCGGTGTGTTATATTTTTTAAAGCCTTGGAATTGGAATTAATGCTGTAGGCTAACTCGTTTCCAATAGACTATTGTAAAGCCGAAAATCAAACAATGATGGCAGCTGTGTTGTTACCCTGCTTAACGTTTTCCTTATGCAAATGCACCCATTATTTTGAGTTAAATCGAGGAGAAAGAGAACAACATTTTAGTAAAACGCTAACTATGAAAAGGCAGCATTGATCTCTTCATCTAGAAACATCCCATCAAACCTGACAGAGCTGGTAGCCAAAGTTCCAGAAATTAGTGAAAGAGGAGAAATCTATACACATTATGATAATCAACAAAGATACATAAATAATATGTCCAAGTGTAACAAAATGTCCATACAAACAATCAAAATGTCTGATAAATGCAATTCAAAACAGCAATAATGACATTAACATTTGCATTGCGAAGAATGTGAGAGTAGGGTGAATCCCCTAGCAGGTCTCAAACCCAGGACACCAGCATCAATGACAAATTCCCTAAATACTGTCCCAATAAGGGATATCTCTAGGCCATGTGCTTATTTTTTGTGTATGTTTGGTAGGACGTTGATGGAATTTGTAACATTCCCATAAAACGTGTCTAGAACATTAACATATTATGTTCTGAGAACATGGCAACCATGTTCTGTGTATGTTTGGTGCAACGTTGATGGAATATTCTCCTAAACCACAGAAAACTGGACACGAATGTTCTTGCAACGTTCCAATGAAATGTTTCTAGAACATTCATATCTTAAGTTCTGAGAACATGGTAACCACGTTCTGGTTCAAATTGACATTAAGGGAATGGTCCCTTGGAAACATTCCTTGCACATCACAGGAAGATTCCTATGAAAATGTAAGTTAATGACCTAATGAGACTCTTAAGGGATCGTTCTCTAATGTTGTGGTAACGTTTGTTGTTAGCTAGGAAAATTAATTAGCATAGTTGTACATATATGTTTCACCTACAAAAGGGACATAAGAATGTTATAACAAAATAGGAAGTACCTTGGTGTGCAATTTTGTAAGTAGTTTTTCATCCAGGTTTGTCTGTTTGTATACCCTGGTCTTGTACCTAAACTGTAAAACAGAAAAGATTCATGGTAAAACATTTATTTAAATCTTTAAAACCATCTGAAGGATAAGAACCACATTTATTTTCATATTCCTGGCACCAACTTGGCCTAATCTAAACACTGTAGTGCCTCTGGAATCAACCCTAACCCTGGTCTGTTGCATATTTGGAACCCCACCCTGAACACTTGCAAAAGATGCACCACCAGAGGGCATCATAATATCAGTGTATGGGTATCACTCTGCTGTATATGACTTTTATAGTATGTGAAGCTCCACAGTGAAAAATCTAAGTCACATCCATGCACTGCAAACCCACTAAAAACGTGATGTATGTTAAACATCTCTATAAGAAATCTGTTTTGCTCCTACAAGGTGGTTGTGGTTATGGTGGAGGTCAAAAACATGCATTAAAAAAAAAATGGAAATCAGACTTGTGGGCAGCCCATTAGTCAAAGTGACTTTTTAAAGGTTCTTCCTGAAAAGGCTAAATGGGATAAACATATTTTTACTGCATCACTATCTAACAATGTTTTCCCAGTGTCTTCCATCAAAATACCTCCAGGTAAGGCACCCCTTTCTCAAAGGACTGTGGGTAGTTTCGGAGGCAGCGCTCCTCCTCCAGGAACATGGCATCGCATCCGTCTCCGGCGGGCTGAAAGAGGCCATAGTTATAGACGTCCCACAGTGGCTCGCTCAGCGAACAGATGACCTCCTGCTTGGCGCTCCAAACTGTGAAGTCAGGGTCAAACTGCAGACACCTCTGACAGAGGGAGGAGACGAGAGACAAGACAGCACAGTGAACAGTTGATAAGAGGGAGATTATGAATGTATTGTTTTCAAGGTGGTGTGTGTGTGTGTGTGTGTGTGTGTGTGTGTGTGTGTGTGTGTGTGTGTGTGTGTGTGTGTGTGTGTGTGTGTGTAGGATGGAAGTAAGGAGTGGGTCAAAGGTGTGTTCTACATTTTAAATGCCATTTGATTTTACTGAAAGGTGTATAATTAGCTTGGCAAACAATTTGTGATCCAAATCTAAAGCATAATTACAGTTAATTAACTAAAATGTGGTGACATTGAGGCTGTATTTACGGCTCATGATTGACAAGTTTTTGTATTAAAAGTAGAGGTGGTATTTTATGAAAACTGGTTTCACCTTTCTATCGATGGCACTTTACTGGTCTCATTTAAATCTGACAATAATCATGCATATGCTTCTTGAAATAAATGTATAATCTAACTGAGCTAGCATAGGCTTACTAACTATTGAACATCAAACTGTGCTCATTAACTGTAAAGCTACTGATTCGCTATCACCATTCCGACTCATTTGAATACATTGAATTAACTACGAACACTGAACATTTCTTGAGCTGAACTAAGAGATCCCAGAAATGTTCCATATACACAAAAAGCTTATTTCTCTCAAATGTTGTGCAATAATCTTTTCCCATGCCTGTTAGTGAGCATTTCTCTTTTGCCAAGATAATCCATCCACCTGACAGGTGTGGCATATCAAGAAGCTGATTAAACAGCATGATCATTACACAGGTGCACCTTGTGCTGGAACAATAAAAGGCCACAAAACTGCACATTTTAATGTGCAGTTTTGTCACGCAACACAATGCCACAGACGTCTCAAGTTTTGAGGGAGCGTGCAATTGGCATGCTGACTGCAGGAATGTCCACCAGACTTGCTGCCAGAGAATTGAAAGTTAATTTGTCTACCATAAGCCGCCTCCAACGTTGTTTTGGAGAATTTGCCAGTACGTCCAACCGGCCTCGAATTGCACACCACGTGTAACCACGCCAGCCCAGGACCTCCACATCCGGATTCTTCTTTTGTGGGATCATCTGAGACCAGCCACCCAGACAGCTGGTGGAACTGTGGGATTGCACAACCGAAGAATTTCTGCACAAACTGTCAGAAAGCATCTCAGGAAAGCTCTTCTGCACGCTCGTCGTCCTCACCTGGGTCTTGACCTGACTGCAGTTCGGCGTCGAAACCAATTTCAGTGGGCATATGCTCACCTTCGATGGCATGTTGGAGAAGTGTGGTCTTTAGAGATGAATCCCGGTGATGGCAGTATGAAGTCATGTGGGCAAGTTGTTTGCTGATGTCAATATTATGAACAGAGTTCCCCATGGTGGTGGTGAGTTTATGGTATGGGCAGGCATAAGCTACGGACAATGAACACAATTGCATTTTATTGATGACCATTTGATTGCACAGAGATACTGTGATGAGATCCTGAGGCCCATTGTCGTGCCATCTGTGACCAACAGATGCATATCTGTATTCCTAGTCATGTGAAATCCATAGATTAGGGCCTAATGAATTTATTTAAATTGACTGATTTGCTATTTTTCTTCAGTGTCGTTAACAAGACTCAAGACACAAAAGACTCAACACTTGCTCTCTCATCTAAACCAATTATCTGCCTATGCCATAAGCCTAGACCTGCATTGCAATCAATGAGAAATAGAGATTTTCTTTTTAAACTTCTTTGGAGGATAAAGAGCTTTTCCCCCCCACACATGTCTGTGCTTGATACACTAGAGGCTTTCTGGTCACAATGGACAATGTCTTTGATGTTTTTATATGCAGCACTTCTATATTATGTATTCCCAATGTCGTTTTTTTTCTTGGAACGACAATTCCTTTGCAATGTTTGTCTTGGAATTTCATGTGTGTATAGTAGTAGGGGTTTAGTGAGATACACACAGAGCTATTGTCCCATGCTTATGATCTGTAAATAAAATTGTATAGTTCAGCATAGTTCCTTGTCTCCCTCCTCTCCCCCTCTGCTTCTACATTTGATACTGTAGCCAACAGCATTGGCATGGCAACCAGTTCATTAGAGGAGCAAGGCACCCGTTGCCGTAGCAATGCCTTGGTATTCCCTGGGAGGCAAACCATATGAGGGGGGTTGTGTGTGTGTGTGTGTGTGTGTGTGTGTGTGTGTGTGTGTGTGTGTGTGTGTGTGTGTGTGTGTGTGTGTGTGTGTGTGTGTGTGTGTGTGTGTGTGTGTGTGTAATCCCTTGGAGAGAGTCGTCCTAATGTAATATACAGTGCCTTCAGAAAGTATTCACACCCCTTGACTTTTTCCACATTTTGTTGTGTTACAGCCTGAATTTAAAATGGATTAAATAGACATGTTGTGCCACTGATCTACACACAATACCCCATAATATCAAACTGGAATTGTATTTGTATAACATTTTTCAAATGAATAAACAATTAAAAGCTGAAATGTCTTGAGTCAATAAGTATTCAACCCCTTTGTTATGGCAAGCCTAAATAAGTTCAGGAGTAAAAATGTGCTTAACAAATCACATAATAAGTTGCATGGACTCATTCCGTGTTCATTAATAGTGGTTAACATGACAACTCCATCTCTATACCCCATATGTACAATTATCTGTAAGATAGGGATCTTAGTAGTGAAACGAGTAGTGAATTTCAAGCACAGATTCAACCACAAAGACCAGGGAGGGTTTTTAATGGCTCGCAAAGAAGGGCACCGATTGGTATGTGTAAAAATAAAATAAGCAGACTCTGAATATCCGTTTGAGCATGGTGAAGTTATTAATTACACTTTAGATGGTATATCAATACTCCCAGTCATTACAAAAGATACAGGTGTCCTTCCTAACTCAGTTGCCAGAGAGGAAGTTAACTGCTCAGAGATTTCACCATGAGGCCGATGGTGATTTTAAAACAGTTACAGAGTTTAATGGTTGTGATATGAGAAAACTGAGGATGGATCAACAATATTGTAGTTATCCCACAATACTAACCTAAATGACAGAGTGAAAAGAAGAAAGCCTGTACAGAATAAAATAATTCCAAAACATGCATCCTATTTGCAAAAAGGCACGTAAGTAATACTGCATAAAATGTGGCAATTTGTTTTACTTTTTGTCCAGAATACAAAGCGTCAAATTTGGGCCAATACAAAACATCACGGAGTACCACTTCACATTTTCAAGCATGGTGGTGGCTGCATCATGTTATGGGTATGCTTGTCATCGGCAAGGAGTTGGGAGTTTTTTAGGATAAAAAGAAATAGAATACAGCTATAAGCACAGGTAAAATCCTAGAGGAAAAGCTAGTTCAGTTTGCTTTCCTACAGACACTGGGAGATGAATTCACCTTTCAGCAGGACAATAATGTAAAAAAACAAGTACAAATCTACCAAGACAACATTGAATGTTCATGAGTGGCCGAGTTACAGTTTTGACTTAAATCGGAATGAAAATCTATGGCAAGACTTGAAAATGGCTGTCTAGCAATGATCAACAATCAACTTGACAGAGCTTGAATAATTTTCTAAAGATTAATGGGCAAATATTGTACAATCCAGGTGTGTAAAGCTCTTAGAGACTTACCCCAAAAGACTCACAACTGTAATCGCTGCTAAAGTTTCTTCTACAAAGTATTGATTCAGGGGTGTGAATAGTTATGTAACTTTCATATTTTTGCATTTATTTTGCAAAAATTATAAAAACATGTTTTCACTTTGTCATTATTAGGAATTGTGTGTAGATGGGTAAGACAAACATCTATTTAATCCATTTTGAATTCAGGCTGTAACACAACAAAATATGGAATAAGTCAAGGCATATGAATACTTTCTGAAAGGCACTGCATGTGTGACACTTCCTCCCGATCATTCTGTGGTTTCCTACAGGATTTTCTGGGATGCTCTCAGCAGCTGTCCTCATTACATTGAACATAGCATTGTTCAATGACCATAATGATCAATGGACAGATGTATTTTGTGTGTGACCTGATCTCGATTCCCCTGTGTTTGCCTCTCCCTTTCTATATCCTGTGCTTCTCTCTCTCCCTCTCTCCTCTCTCTCGCGCTTTCAGCCTACATACTGTAGGCTGAAAGCGCGAAAGAGAGGAGAGAGGGAGAGAGAGAAGCAGCACTACACTCCCTCATTCTCTCCATCCTCCTTTCATTTCAAACAATTATACATCCTGTGCGAGGTACAGTAAGTGTTTGTTGGGGTGGGTAGTGGGCGGTCTAGGTACCCGTTGGTGAAAGTGCTCTAAGACCAAGACACCAAATGCCCTCTTGGTGTTTACGCCTTTCACACTGCTGCTCACTTCCCAGTCCTCTCCAAACTCATTAAAACCCTATTAGATAATTAACAATTACTGTTATATTGAGGGCAGATTAGCTGACATGTAGAACAGTTGGGAATGTTCTGGGAATTGGAGTACAGAGAAGATTCATAACAGGAGAAGGGTTAGCATAGGGCACCCATTTTCACCTGAAATGCCGCTATACGGACTGATTGCTTAGCCAATTCTCACCCACAATGTCACCTACCTATGCAATACCAAGAAAGCATCTGAAAGGGCAAATCATTGCTAACTTTAGTGAGAAGAGAGAACACTATAATTTTGATCATAATGAATGGCTTTAGGCTGTCAATTACGTTGGATTATTAAGTGAGTCAAGTCTCCATAGATTTTTGTTCTTCATGTATAGATAACTTACAGTGCCTTCAGTAAGTATTCACACCCTTTTACTTTTTCCACGTTTTATTGTTACAGCTTGAATTTAAGATTGATTAAATCGAGATTTTATGTCACTGATCTACACGGAATGCCCCATGATGTCAAAGTGGAATTATGTTAGTAGAAACATTTAGAAATGAATAAACAATTAAAAGCTGAAATGTCTTGATTCATTAAGTATTCAAACCCTTTTTAATGGCAAGCCTAAATAAGTTCAGGAGTTAAAATATGCTTAACACGTCACATAATAAGTTGCATGGACTCACTCTGTGTGCAATAATAGTGTTTAACATTATTTTTGAATGACTACCTCATCTCTGTACCCCACACATATACACTGCTCAAAAAAATAAAGGGAACACTTAAACAACACAATGTAACTCCAAGTCAATCACACTTCTGTGAAATCAAACTGTCCACTTAGGAAGCAACACTGATTGACAATACATTTCATATGCTGTTGTGCAAATGGAATAGACAACAGGTGGAAATTATAGGCAATTAGCAAGACACCCCCAATAAAGGATTGGTTCTGCAGGTGGGGACCACAGACCACTTCTCAGTTCCTATGCTTCCTGGCTGATGTTTTGGTCACTTTTGAATGCTGGCGGTGCTTTCACTCTAGTGGTAGCATGAGACGGAGTCTACAACCCACACAAGTGGCTCAGGTAGTGCAGCTCATCCAGGATGGCACATCAATGTGAGCTGTGGCAAGAAGGTTTGCTGTGTCTGTCAGCGTAGTGTCCAGAGCATGGAGGCGCTACCAGGAGACGGGCCAGTACATCAGGAGACGTGGAGGAGGTCGTAGGAGGGCAACAACCTAGCAGCAGGACCGCTACCTCCGCCTTTGTGCAAGGAGGAGCAGGAGGAGCACTGCCAGAGCCCTGCAAAATGACCTCCAGCAGGCCACAAATGTGCATGTGTCTGCTCAAACGGTCAGAAACAGACTCCATGAGGGTGGTAATGAGGGCCCGACGTCCACAGGTGGGGGTTGTGCTTACAGCCCAACACCGTGCAGGACATTTGGCATTTGCCAGAGAACACCAAGATTGGCAAATTCGCCACTGGCGCCCTGTGCTCTTCACAGATGAAAGCAGGTTCACACTGAGCATATGTGACAGACGTGACAGAGTCTGGAGATGCCGTGGAGAACGTTCTGCTGCCTGCAACATCCTCCAGCATGACCGGTTTGGCGGTGGGTCAGTCATGGTGTGGGGTGGCATTTCTTTGGGGGGCTGCACAGCCCTCCATGTGCTCGCCAGAGGTAGCCTGACTGCCATTAGGTACCGAGATGAGATCCTCAGACCCCTTGTGATATGTGATATGCTGGTGCGGTTGGCCCTGGGTTCCTCCTAATGCAAGACAATGCTAGACCTCATGTGGCTGGAGTGTGTCAGCAGTTCCTGCCAGAGGAAGGCATTGATGCTATGGCCTGGCCCGCCCATTCCCCAGACCTAAATCCAATTGAGCACATCTGGGACATCATGTCTCGCTCCATCCACCAACGCCACGTTGCACCACAGACTGTCCAGGAGTTGGCGGATGCTTTAGTCCAGGTCTGGGAGGAGATCCCTCAGGAGATCATCCGCCACCTCATCAGGAGCATGCCCAGGCGTTGTAGGGAGGTCATACAGGCCCGTGGAGGCCACACACACTACTGAGCCTCATTTTGACTTATTTTAAGGACATTACATCAAAGTTGGATCAGCCTGTAGTGTGGTTTTCCACTTTAATTTTGAGTGTGACTCCAAATCCAGACCTCCATGGGTTGATAAATTGGATTTCCAATGATTATTTTTGTGTGATTTTGTTGTCAGCACATTCAACTATGTAAAGAAAAAAGTATTTAATAAGATTATTTCTTTCATTCAGATCTAGGATGTGTTGTTTAAGTGTTCCCTTTATTTTTTTGAGCAGTATACAAATAACTGTAAGGTCCCTCAGTTGAGCAGTGAATTTTCAAACACAAATTAAACCACAAAGACCAGGGAGGTATTCAAATGCCTCGCAAAGAAGGGCAACTATTGGTAGATGGGTAAACATTTTAAAAGCAGACATAGAATATCATTTTGAGCATGGTGAAATTAATAATTACACTTTGGATGGTGTATTAATACACCCAGTCACTACAAAGATACAGGCGCCTTTCCTAACTCAGTTGCCGGAGAGGAAGGAAACTGCTCAGGGATTTCACCATGTTGCCAATGGTGCTTTTAAAACAGTTACAGAGTTCAATGGTTGTGATATGAGAAAACTGAGGATGGATCAATAACATTGTAGTTATTCCACAATACTAACCTAAATGACAGAGTGAAAAGATTGCAACAAGACACTTAAGTAACACTGCAAAAAATGTGGAAAAGAAATTCACTTTTTGTCCAGAATACAAAGCGTCATGTTTGGGGAAAATCCAACACAACACATCACTGAGTAGCACTTTTCATATTTTCAAGCATTGCAGTGGCTGCATCATGTTATGGGTATGCTTGTCATCGGCAAGGACTAAGGAGGTTTCTTTTAGGATAAAAATAAATAATACAGCTATAAGCACAGGCAAATCCTAGAAGAAAACTTGGCTCAGTTTGTTCCCAACAGACACTGGAGCTGTGTTCAAATACCCATACTAACATACTGTATACTACATACTTAATGAGTATATACTAAACTCAACAAAAAAAGAAACAGGACCCTGTTTTTCAGGACCCTGTCTTTCAAAGATAACTCATAAAAATCCAAATAACTTCACAGATCTTCATTGTTCAGGGTTCTAACTCTGTTTCCCATGCTTGTTCAATGAACCGTAAACAATTAATGAACATGCACCTGTGGAATGGTCGTTAAGACACTAACAGCTTACAGACGGTAGGCAATTAAGGTCACAGTTATGAAAACTTAGGACACTAAGAGGCTTTTCAACTGACTCTGAAAAACAGCAAAAGAAAGATGCCCAGTGTCCCTGCTCATCTGCGTGAACATGCCTTAGGCATGCTGCAAGGAGGCATGAGGACTGCAGATGTGGCCAGGGCAATACATTGCAATGTCCTTACTGTGAGACGCCTAATACAGCACAACAGGGAGACAGGATGGACAGCTGATCGTCCTCGGAGTGGCAGACCACGTGTAAAAACACTTGCACAGGATCGGTACATCTGAACAGCACACCTGCGGGACAGGTACAGGATGGCAACAACAACTGCCCGAGTTACACCAGGAACGCACAATCCCTCCATCAGTGCTCAGACTGTCCGCAATAGGCGGAGAGAGGCTGGACTGAGGGCTTGTAGGCCTGTTGTAAGGCAGGTCCTCACCAGACATCACCAGCAACAACGTTGCCTATGGGCACAAACCCACCATCGTTGGACCAGAAAGGACTGGCAAAAAGTGCTCTTCACTGACGAGTCGCGGTTTTGTCTCACCAGGGGTGATGGTCGGATTCGTGTTTATTGTTGAAGGAAGGAGAGTTACACCGAGGCCTGTACTCTGGAGCGGGATCGATTTGGAGGTGGAGGGTGGTCTGGGGCGGTGTGTCACAGCATCATCGGACTAAGCTTGTTGTCATTGCAGGCAATCTTAACGCTGTGTGTTACAGAGAAGACATCCTCCTCCCTCATGTGGTACCCTTCCTGAAGGCTCATCCTGACATGACCCTCCAGCATGACAATGCCATCAGCCCTACTGCTTGTTCTGTGCGTGATTTCCTGCAAGACAGGAATGTCAGTGTTCTGCCATGGCCAGCGAAGAGCCCGGATCTCAATCCCATTGAGCACATCTGGGACCTGTTGGATTGGAGGGTGAGGGCTAGGGCCATTCCCCCCAGAAATGTCCGGGAACTTGCAGGTGCCTTGGTGGAAGAGTGGCATAACATCTTACAGCAAGAACTGGCAAATCTGGTGCAGTCCATGAGGAGGAGATGCACTGCAGTACTTAATGCAGCTGGTGGCTACACCAGATACTGACTGTTACTTTTGATTTTGACCCCTCTTTGTTCAGGGACACATTATTCCATTTCTGTTAGTCACATGTCTGTGGAACTTGTTCAGATTATGTCTCAGTTGTTGAATCTTGTTATGTTCATACAAATATTTACACATGTTAAGTTTGCTGAAAATAAATGCAGTTTACAGTGAGAGGACGTTTCTTTTTTTGCTGAGTTTACATTCTGTATACTATTAGTTCATTTTAGTATACTGCAAATGAACGATATGCTTTCAGTTGAGCGTACTAGAGTTTCGCCTGTCTACCAGAAGTTGATGCTGTTGCTGGCTTGTTAGCATAACAAATTACTAGCTAGACATCTTATGATTTCGGGGTGTTCGTAAATTCTATCTGGAGTGCCAGAGTGCGCTCGTAAATCCAGAGCGTTGTCAGATTGTCCATTTGTAAATTCAGAGCGTTTCGCTCTTAGAGCGTTCAGAGCACATACTGGACAGTCTGGCCGAGGAGTAGGGTTGATCAAAGCGCTCTGACTTCACAACGGCAGTCAAGCACCCAAGCTAACTGGCTAACTTGCAAGATACTTCCAGACACAAATAAGAAAACACCTCACTCTGATCATTTTACTCGCCCTAGCAGAGCTGGTTAGTCTGTTTTCATGTTATCCAGAGCTTTGGTGACTGTAACTGTGCTGCTGGCAACAACTTAATAACGCTTTTTTGCTTTTTTGATGACGTTTACTGACTCAGGCCATATTCATATTGAGCGTTCGTAAATTCATCAGTTATTATGCGCTCTGGCACACTCAGAAGAGAGTGCTCTGAAATCGGAGTAGATTGTTAATTCTGTCTATGTCCATTGAGAACGCACAAATAATCACTAATAAGTCAATAAACGTTGGGTAGTAGGTTAGATAGTATATAGTTAATATACTGGCAAGTTCGACTGGCAAGTATCAGTAGCCAACTAACGTTAGGTAGCTAGCTAACATATTGGTACATACTGCTGTAATAATATGCTATGCGGTTCGTAAGGATAGCGTAGCTAACAAATTGTCAGCCAACATAACATGCAATTAAACTTATTTAAAAGTCATTACTTTATTACATGGCTCAACATTTTCTTAACATTTGTCATAATTAGTTAAAGCAAAGAATTTGTATCCGCTCTCGTCAGACTTTCCACCATTTTATTCAAATTTGATAATGTTGTGAAGCCATGCCCATTTTCTGAAGAATTGCATTATGTGCCCTAAAAGCACAGCAATAGTGTCCACTGCTTGTATACTTCATACTTTGGAAAATGTAGTACGACATCCAGTAACTTTTGGCAAACTAACTATATCCATACTATGACCAATAAATATACTACATACTCAATTTACATCACAACAGTACAGTTAGTGCGGTTAGTATGAGTATTCGAACATAGCTTGGGAGATTAATTTACCTTTCAGCAAGACAATAAACTAAATCACAAGGCCAAATCTACACTGGAGTTGCTTACCAAGAGGACATTGAATATTCCTGAGTGGCCAGGTTACAGTTTTGACTTAAATCGGCTTGAAAATCTATGGCAAGACTTGAAAATATCTGTCTAGCAATGATCAACAGTCAACTTGACAGAGCTTGAAGAATGTTTTAAAGAATATTGAGCAAATATTGATCAATCCAGGTGTGCACAGCTGTAATTGCTGCCAAAGGTGCTTCTACAAAGTATTGACTCTAATTAGATATTTATGTATTTCATTATCAATACATTTTTCACTTTGGTGTTATGGGGTATTTTGTGTAGATGGGTGAGAAAAAAAACATATTTAATCAATTTTGAATTCAGGTTATAACACAACAAAATGTGGAATGTGGAAGTCAAGAGGTATGAATACCTTCTGAAGGCACTGTATGTGACAGAGATGGTTGTTCTGAATTGAATATGGTTCCCCTCAGGGTTTATCTCTAGCCTGGGCTTGGCTGTTACACTGAATGTATGTTATGATAGTAACGTAAGAAGTATATAATAGCAGCTTGACATACTTGTACTTAGCAGTACCGTGAAACATGCACCTACTGTCTGTTTGATGTCAGGGATTCCAATGCGGAACACCATCATGGTCAGTCGAGTGTCCTCTATGGGTGCCACTGTGGTCATACTGCGCTCCATGTGAGCACGTCTTTTCTGGGTCTGAGTGGATGGGGCTGGGTGATACTGCTGCTGCTGCTTATGAGGGGCCTGATTGGACGTATAAGGGATGCCTCTATTTCCTGGATTGTCTGGCCTCAGTGTCCGGTCTCCTCTCTGCCTTCCAACCACAATGGCTGAGGGTTTACCTCCCTCCCCTTTACCTTCGCGTGATTGTCTGCCTCCCTTCATCTCAATCTCCGCGAGCCCTTCCATCCCTCCGTTCTCCTTCTCTCTACCATCCCCCTTTTTGTTATCTTGTCCCTGCTCCTCTTCCTCTTCCTCATCCTCCCCATCCTTGTCATCCTCCCCAGGATAATAGTGTTTGTTATTTCCCAGCATCGTTTGCTGTGCAGGGTCACTGCAGAGAGGGCCGGGTGACACTGCTATTGTTGCAACGTGACATGGTTGTCCCGTGCGACATCGTTTTCACCCCCAAAAACATGCTGTGGAGGAGAGAGGGAGAGAAAGGGGTTAACTAAATAGCAAATTAACACATTTCTCAAACTGTGAGAAATAAGTCAAAAATATTAAAATATTTAGCATGAACAGTAGCGTAGCCATATGAACAGTAGCATAGCCATAATAACAGTAGCATAGCCATATGAACAGTAGTGTAGCCTTATGCAATAGAAGTAATAACTTATTGGTGACATTGGTTTCTCACATAGCCTGTGAGTGCTGGTACACATCGTCCATGTGCTGCCGAAAATATATGGAATAGGGCTGATGAAACACGGCCTATATATCAACTCTATGAATATTTGCAAGTTCATTGCAGGAGAGAGAGGACATGCCATTTACTATCCCAAATGGTCAAGAGCATTGAGCACCATTGTTAAAGTAGCACTGTTTTCTCTGGTAAAACAAAATGATAACAGCAAGACTTGCACAATTTAATATGGCTTCCCTTTCATAAGCATTTGACTGAGAAATGCTATGTTCTGGTTTTCTCCATATGCTTTGTTCTGGTTTCTCTACGTGGCATAGTCTGGCTACAGGGCCTGACATCATGCAGAGTTAGATCATGTCCAAAAACTGTCTGAATGATGGTGGATGACGTTGGGATTCCCCACTGCCCCATTGGCAGTTTTGTGGTTGGAATTGGTTTGTGTTTTTGGAGCGGCTTCACTTTTGTAAAAATGTATAAAATAAAAAAATTATGAAAATGAAGGCGGTGAAACCTACATAGATGTGAATTTGTAGATTCAGACCGACAGACAGAGCTCAATAAAACATCACGAGACCACGGAGATAGTACTCATTTTAGTCTCTAGTAGCAGGCACAACAAGGATAGACAGCCTGCTTCTGGAAATACAGGATTTTGAAAGAATTACAGACATGACAAAAGTGCAGACACATCACTCACATAGGGAAAATGGCAAGCATAATCGTGCATCCCGCAAAGGCGGAGGTGTTGCTAACATTTACGATAGCAAATTTCAATTTACAAAAAAAACCCCGACGTACTCAATCACTTTTTATAGCTACTGTTTACAGGCCTCCTGGGCCATATACAGCGTTCCTCACTGAGTTCCCCGAATTCCTATCGGACATTGTAGTCACAGCAGATAATATTCTAAGTTTTGGTGACTTTAATATTCACATGGAAAAGTCCACAGACCCACTCCAAAAGGCTTTCGGAGCCATCATCGACTCAGTGGGTTTTGTCCAACATGTCTCTGGACCTACTCACTGCCACAGTCATACTCTGGACCTAGTTTTGTCCCGTGGAATAAATGTTGTGGATCTTAATGTTTTTCCTCATAATCCTGGACTATCGGACCACCATTTTATTACGTTTGCAATCGCAACAAATAATCTGCTCAGACCCCAACCAAGGAGCATCAAAAGTCGTGCTATAAATTCTCAGACAACCCAAAGATTCCTTGATGCCCTTCCAGACTCCCTCTGCCTACCCAAGGACATCAGAGGACAAAAATCAGTTAACCATCTAACTGAGGAACTCAATTTAACTTTGCGCAATACCCTAGATGCAGTTGCACCCCTAAAAACATTTGTCATAAGAAACTAGCTCCCTGGTATACAGAAAATACACGAACTCTGAAGCAAGCTTCCAAAAAATTGGAACGGAAATGGCGCCACACCAAACTGGAAGTCTTCCGATTAGCTTGGAAAGACAGTACCGTGCAGTATCGAAGAGCCCTCACTGCTGCTCGATCATCCTATTTTTCCAACTTAATTGAGGAAAATAAGAACAATCCAAAATTTATTTTTGATACTGTTGCAAAGCTAACAGCTATAAAGCAGCATTCCCCAAGAGAGGACGGCTTTCACTTCGGCAGTAATAAATTCATGAACTTCTTTGAGGAAAAGATCATGATCATTAGAAAGCAAATTACGGACTCCTCTTTAAATCTGCGTATTCCTCCAAAGCTCCGTTGTCCTGAGTCTGCACAACTCTGCCAGGACCTAGGATCAAGGAGACACTCAAGTGTTTTAGTACTATATCTCTTGACACAATGATGAAAATAATCATGGCCTCTAAACCTTCAAGCTGCATACTGGACCCTATTCCAACTAAACTACTGAAAGAGCTGCTTCCTGTGCTTGGCCCTCCTAAACTGAACATAATAAATGGCTCTCTATCCACCGGATGTGTACCAAACTCACTAAAAGTGGCAGTAATAAAGCCTCTCTTGAAAAAGCCAAACCTTGACCCAGAAATTATAAAAAACTAATCGGCCTATATCGAATCTTCCATTCCTCTCCAAAAATTTTTAAAAAGCTATTGCGCAGCAACTCACTGCCTTCCTGAAGATAAACAATGTATACGAAACGCTTCAGTCTGGTTTTAGACCCCATCATAGCACTGAGACTTCACTTGTGAAGGCGGTAAATGACCTTTTAATGATGTCAGACCGAGGCTCTGCATCTGTTCTCGTGCTCCTAGATCTTAGTGCTGCTTTTGATAACATCAATCACCACATTCTTTTGGAGAGATTGGAAACCCAAATTGGTCGACACGGACAAGTTCTGGCCTGGTTTAGATCTTATCTGTCCGAAAGATATCAGTTTGTCTCTGTGAATGGTTTGTCCTTTGACAAATGAACTGTAAATTTCGTTGTTCCTCAAGGTTCCGTTTTAGGACCACTATTGTTTTCACTATATATTTTACCTCTTGGGGATGTCATTCGAAAACATAATGTTAAATTTCACTGCTATGCGGATGACACACAGCTGTACATTTCAATGAAACATGGTGAAGCTCCAAAATTGCCCTCGCTAGAAGCCTGTGTTTCAGACATAAGGAAGTGGATGACTGCAAATGTTCTACTTTTAAACTCGGACAAAACAGAGATGCTTGTTCTAGGTCCCAAGAAACAAAGAGATCTTCTGTTAAATCTGACAATTAATCTTGATGGTTGTACAGTCGTCTCAAATAAAACTGTGAAGGACCTCGGCGTTACTCTGGGCCCTGATCTCTCTTTTGAAGAACATATCAAGACTGTTTCAAGGGCAGCTTTTTTCCATCTACGTAACATTGCAAAAATCAGAAACTTTCTGTCCACAAACGATGCAGAAAAATTAATCCATGCTTTTGTTACTTCTAGATTGGACTACTGCAATGCTCTACTTTCCGGCTACCCGGATAAAGCACTAAATAAACTTCAGTTAGTGCTAAATACGGCTGCTAGAATCCTGACTAGAACCAAAAAATTTGATCATATTACTCCAGTGTTAGCCTCCCTACACTGGCTTCCTGTTAAGGCAAGGGCTGATTTGAAGGTCTTACTGCTAATCTACAAAGCATTACATGGGCTTGCTCCTACCTAGCTTTCCGATTTGGTCCTGCCGTACATACCTACACGTACGCTACGGTCACAAGACGCAGGCCTCCTAATTGTCCCTAGAATTTCTAAGCAACAGCTGGAGGCAGGGCTTTCTCCTACAGAGCTCCATTTTTATGGAATAGTCTGCCTACCCATGTGAGAGATGCAGACTCGGTCTCAACCTTTACGTCTTTACTGAAGACTCATCTCTTCAGTGGGTCCTATGATTGAGTGTAGTCTGGCCCAGGAGTGTGAAGGTGAACGGAAAGGCTCTGGAGCAACGAACCGCCCTTGCTGTCTCTGCCTGGCGGTTCCCCTCTCTCCACTGGGATTCTCTGCCTCTAACCCTATTACAGGGGCTGAGTCACTGGCTTATTGGTGTTCTTCCATGCCGTCCCTAGGAGGGGTGCGTCACTTGAGTGGGTTGAGTCACTGACGTGGTCTTCCTGTCTGGGTTGGCGCCCCCCCTTGGGTTGTGCCGTGGCGGAGATCTTTGTGGGCTATACTCGACCTTGTCTCAGGACGGTAAGTTGGTGGTTGAAGATATCCCTCTAGTGGTGTGGGGGCTGTGCTCTGGCAAAGTGGATGGGGTTATATCCTTCCTGTTTGGCCCTGTCCGGGGGTATCATTGGATGGGGCCACAGTGTCTCCTGACCCCTCCTGTCTCAGCCTCCAGTATTTATGCTGCAGTAGTTTATGTGTCGGGGGGCTAGGGTCAGTCTGTTATATCTGGAGTATTTCTCCTGTCTTATCCGGTGTCCTGTGTGAATTTAAGTATGCTCTTTCTAATTCTCTCTTTCTCTCATTCTCTCACTCAGAGGACCTGAGCCCTAAGACCATGCCTCAGGACTACCTGACATGATGACTCCTTGCTGTCCCCAGTCCACCTGGCCGTGCTGCTGCTCCATTTTCAACTGTTCTGCCTGCGGCTATGGAACCCTGACCTGTTCACCGGACGTGCTACCTGTCCCAGACCTGCTGTTTTCAACTCTCTAGAGACAGCAGGAGCGGTAGAGATACTCTCAATGATCAGCTATGAAAAGCTAACTGACATTTACTCTTGAGGTGCTGACTTGTTACACCCTCGACAACAGTGAATATTATTATTTGACCATGCTGGTCATTTATGAACATTTGAACATCTTGGCCATGTGCTGTTATAATCTCCACCCGGTACAGCCAGAAGAGGACTGGCCACCCCTCATAGCCTGGTTCCTCTCTAGGTTTCTTCCTAGGTTTTGGCCTTTCTAGGGAGTTTTTCCTAGCCACCATGCTTCTACACCTGCATTGCTTGCTGTTTGGGGTTTTAGGCTGGGTTTCTGTACAGCACTTTGAGATATCAGCTGATGTAAGAAGGGCTATATAAATTAATTTGATTTGATTTGATGAATAGGGTAAATAGGGTCTAGGGTTTGTGTGTCAGCACCATTGAATGCTAGTTGCTGGAAGTATGTTTGATGCATGCAAATCAATAAGGTCTGTTCATGTCTCAGAGCCCAAACAGGAAGCACGCCCATTGAACAGTTGTGGTGTAAAGTAAGCGAGTGAAAAAGAGGGTTGAGCATGTGGGGAAAGTGATTCCCAAGGAGCCAGTAAGTGACAAGGATGGCCACTTCACCATGAGCAACGGTCTGTCAGAGGAAGTGAGGCTGGCATGCCAGGGAGATGAGCGGCCGGCTGGAGAATGGTGGTGAGGGGCAGAAGGAAATGTGTCACAAACCACTTCAGTAAGCACACATACAGTGCATTCGGGAGGTGGTAAGACCCCTTGACGTTTTTCACATTCTGTTACGTTACAGCCTTACTCTAAAATGGATTAAATAATTTTTTTCCCCTCATGAATCTACACACAATACCCCATAACGACAAAGCAAAAACAGGATGAGACATTTTTTGCAAATTTATTATAAATAAAAAACTGAAATATAACATTTACCTAAGTATCCAGGCCCTTCACTCAGTACTTTTGGCAGCGATTACAGCCTTCAGTCTTCTTGGGTATGCCGCTACAAGCTTGGCACACCTGTATTTTGGAGTTTATCCCATTCTTCTCTGCAGATCCACTCAAGCTCTGTCAGGTTGGATGGGGAACGTCGCTCACAGCTATTTTCAGGTCTCTCCAGAGATGTTGAATCGTGTTCAAGTCCGGGCTCTGGCTGGGCCACTCAAGGACATTCAGAGACTTGTCCCGAAGCCACTCCTGTGTTGTCTTTATTTGGTGCTTAGGGTCGTTTGTCCTGTTAGAAGGTGAACCTTCACCCCAGTCTGAGGTCCTGAGCGCTCTGGAGCAGGTTTTCATCAAGGATCTCTCTGTACTTTGCTCCATTCCCTCGATCCTGACTAGTCTCCCAGTCCCTCCCCACAGCATGATGCTGCCACCACCATGCATCACCGTAGGGATGGTGCCAGTTTTCCTCCAGACATGACGCTTGGCATTCAGGACAAAGAGTTCAATCTTTGTTGGTCTGAGAGTCCTTTAGGTGCCCTTTGGAAAACTCCAAGCAGGCTATAATGTGAGGAGTGGCTGAGGAGTGGCTTCCATCTGAGGAGTGGCTTTACTGAGGAGTGGCTTCCATCTGGCCACTCTACCATAAAGGCCTGATTGGTGGAGTACTGCAGAGATTGTTGTCCCTCTGGAAGTTTGTCCCATCTCCACAGAGGAACTTTGGAGATCTGTCAAAGTGACCATCGGGTTCTTGGTCACCTCCCTGACCAAGGCCCTTCTCCCCCGATTGCTCAGTTTGACAAGGCGGCCAGCTCTAGGAAGTGTGGTTCCAAACTTCTTTCATTTAAGAATGATGGAGGCCACTGTGTTCTTGGGGGACCTTCAGTGCTGCATAAATATTTTGATACTCTTCCCCAGATCTGTGCCTCGACACAATCCAGTCTCAGAGCTCTACGGACAATTCCTTCGACCTCATAGCTTGGTTTTTGCTCTGACATGCACTGTCAACTCTGGGACCTTCTATAGACAGGTGTGTGCCTTTCCAAATCATGTCGAATTTTCCACAGGTGGACTTAGGTGAATCAAGAAACATCTCAAGGATGATCAATGGAAACAATATGCACCGGAGTAAAACTTTTCGAATCTCATAGCAAAGGGTCTGAATACTTATGTAAATAAAGTATTTATATTCTTAATTTTTTTTCAATTTGCAAACATTTCTAAAAACCTGTTTTCGCTTTGTCATTATGGGGTATTGTGTGTAGATTGATGAGGAAAATAAATAATTCCATCAATTTTAGAATAAGGCTGTAACGTAACAAAATATGTAAAAAGTCAATTCTGAATACTTTCCGAATGCACTGAACAAAAATATAAACGCAACATGTAAGGTGTTGGTTCCATGTTTCACGAGCTGAAATAAAATATCCCAGAAATTTTCCATGCGCACAAAAAGCTTATTTCTCTCAAACTTTGTGCACAAATTTGTTTACATCCCTGTTTTTAAGCATTTCTCCTTTGCCAAGATAATCCATCCACCTGACACATGTGGCTTTTCAAGAAGCCGATTAAACAGCATGATCCTTGCACAGGTGCACCTTGTGTAGGGACAATAAAAGGCCACTCTAAAATGTGCAGTTTTTTCACACAACACAATGCCACAGATGTGTCAGGTTTTGAGGGAGCGTATATTTGGCATGCTGACTGCAGGAATGTCCACCAGAGCTGTAGCCAGAAAAAGTAATGTTGATTTCTCTACCATTAGCCGCCTCCAATGTCGTTTTAGAGAATTTGGCAGTACATCCAACCGGCGTCACAACCACAGACCACGTGTAACCTCGCAAGCCCAGGACCTCCACATCCGGCTTCTTCACCTGTGGGATCATCTGAGACCAGCCACCCAGACAGCTGATGAAACTGTGGGTTTGCACAACCAAATAATTTCTGCACAAACTGTCTGAAACCATCTCAGAGAAGCTCATCTGGGTGCTTGTCGTCCTCACCAGGGTCTTGCCCTGACTGCAGTTCGGCGTCGTAACCGACTTCAGTGGGCAAATGCTCACTTTTGATGGCCACTGGTATGCTAGAGAAGTGTGCTCTTCGCGGATTAATCCTGGTTTCAACTGGCAGATGGCAGACAGCATGTATGGTGTACTGTGGGCGAGTGGTTTGCTGATGTCAATGTTGTGAACAGAGTTCCCCATGGTGGCGGTGGGCAGGCATAAGCTACGGACAACAAAAACAATTGGATTTTATCTATGGCAAATTTAATGCACAGAGATTCCGTGATGAGAATCTGAGGCCCATTATCGTGCCATTCATCTGCCGCCATCACCTCATGATAATGCAGCGCCCCATGTTTCAAATCCCTGGAAGCTGAAAATGTCCAAGTTCTTCTATGGCCTGCATACTTACCAGACATGTCACCCATTGAGCATGTTTGGGATGCTCTGGATCGACATGTACGACAGCGTGTTTTCCAGTTCCCGCCAATATCCAGCAATTTCACACAGCCATTGAAGAGGAGTGGGACAACATTCCACAGGCCAGAATCAACAGCCTGATCAACTCTATGCGAAAGAGATGTGTCGCACTGCATGACGCAAATGGTGATCGCACCAGATACTGACTGGTTTTCTTAAGGTATCTGTGACCAACGTATGCTTATCTGTATTCCCAGTCATTTGAAATCCATAGATTAAGGACTAATAAATGTATTTCAATTGACTGATTTCCTCCTTTCAAATGTAACTCAGTAAAATCTTTGAAATTGTTGCGTTTATATTTTTGTTCAGTGTACATTAGAGAGGAGGGCTCAATGAAAAACATTGCAAGGGCCACAGTATATGTACTAAATCAAATAAATAATCAAATACAGTGGGTCACCACCCACTTTCAAAATATTCACCTATTCTGGCTTTATTTACACACAGTATCCCACAATATCCAAGTAAAAAAAATATATAATAATATCTGAAAATTTATTAAAATTAAAATGTAAAATACCCTATTTGGATAAGTGCCCCTTAAAATTGCAATTGCAAACTTGCTGAGGTATAACCAACCACCTTCCAGATCACAAAACAAGCTAATTGGCTTCCATCTGTGATCCATTGTAGTGACTTTGATTAGTTCAGAATAAAAGCAGTTGTTCATAGAGGAGTCTTCTGCTTGGTAGTGTAATTCAAAGCAAAGAATCCACTACGGGCAGAAAGGTACTTTCAAAAGATCTACAGTACGAGATAAAGTTGTGAAAAGGCAAAAGTTAGGGGATGGATATAAAAAGATTTCAAAGCCTTTGTCTATCCCTCGGAGCACAGTTAAGACCATTATTAATTAGTGGAAGGCGTATGGCACCACCCAGAACCTGCATAGATCAGGCCGCCCTTCCAAACTGGATGACCGGGCAAGGAGGAGACTGATCAGAGGCTACCAAGAAGCCAAGTGACTTTGAAGGAGCTTCAGGCCTTTATGGCAAAGACTGGTCAATGTGTGCATGTGACCACAATATCACAAGCGCTCCACAAATCTGACCTCTATGGGAGGGTGACAAGAAAAAAAAACAGTCCTCAAAAAAAGCCACATCAAGTCTTGTTTGAGCTTTGCCAAAAAGCACATTGTAGATTCCGAGGCAATGTGGCAAAAGGTGCTGTGGTCAAAATTGAACTTTTTGGCCTGAACACAAAACCACATGTCTGGCGACAATCCAATACATCTTTCCACCCAAAGAACACCAAGCCTACTGTAAAGCACGGCAGTGGCAGCATCCTGTTGTGGGGTGTTTCTCTTCAGCAGGGACTGGAGCACTTGTCAGGATAGAAGGGAAAATGGACAGTGCAAAATATCGACAGATTCTTGAAGAGAAGCTGCAACTCTCTGCCAAGAAGTTGAAAATGGGAAGATGGTTCACGTTTCAACATGACAATGACCCAAAGCACAACGCCAAAGCAACCGTACAGAGGCTGAAGGACAAGAAGGTGAATGTCCTTCAGTGGCCTAGTCAGAGCCCCGAACTAAATCCCATACAGAATCTGTGGAATGACTTGAAGAGTGCAGTACCATGAGCGGTCACCATGCAATTTGACTCAGCTTGAACAATTCTGCAAGGAAGAATGGGCAAATATTGCACAGTCTAGGTGTGCAAAGTTAGTAGACGCGTTTTCAAAGAGACTCATGTCTGTAATTCAAGCAAAAGTGCTTCCACCAAGAATTAACTCAGGGGGGTGTTCACTTATCCAAATAGGGTATTTTACTGTTTTAATTGTAATTCATTTTCAGAGTCTTTTTCTTTGTATTTTTTTACTTGGATATTGTGGGTTACTGTGTGTAAATAAAGCTGGAAAAGAAATGATTTGATGTGTTTTCATTTCAGGCTGTAAGGCAAGAAAATGTGAACATTTTGAAAGGGAGTGGTGACTTTCTATACCCACTGTATGTATACTGATCAAAAATATAAACGCAACATGCAACAATTTCAACGTTTTTACTGACTTACAGTTCATATAAGGAAATCAGTAATTTGAAATAAATAAATTAGGCCCTAATCTATGGATTTCACATGACTGGGCAGGGTCACAGCCATGGGTGGGCATTGGAGGGCATAGGCCCACCCAGTGGGGAGCCAGGCCCAGCCAATCTGAATGAGATTTCCCCACAAAATGGCTTAATGACAGATAGAAATACTCCTCAGTTTCATCAGCTGTCCGGGTGGCTGGTCTTAAACGATCCCGCAGATGAAGAAGCCGGATGTGGAGGTCCTTCGCTGGCATGGTTACATGTGGTCTGCGGATGTCAGGCCGGTTGGACGTACTGCCAAATTTTCTATAACGAAGTAGGCGGCTTATGATAGAGAAATGAACATTCAATTATCTGGCAACAGCTTTGTTGGACATTCCTGCAGTCAGCATGCCAATTTCCCGCTCCCTCAAAACTTGACACATCTGTGGCATTATGTTGTGTGTCAAAACTGCACATTTTAGAGTGGCCTTTTTATTGTCCCTATCACAAGGTGCACCTGTGTAATGATCATGCTTTTTAATTAGCTTCTTGATATGGATGGATTATCTTGGCAAACGGCAAATGCTCACTAACAGGGATGGACAGTAAACAAATTTGTGCACAAAATTTGAGAGAAATACGTTTTTTGTGTGTATGGAAGATTTCTAGGATATTTTATTTCAGCTCATGAAACATGGGTTTAACACAGGTTGCATTTATATTTTATTCAACAAAAATGTTGAATAAAAGTGTACACTCCAGGCAAATAACCTGTACCAGTAGCTTAGAAATGCAGGAAACTACCTATGAAATGAACCAAAACAAGCCAACCCAAACTAACTCTCATGCAATATTAAGCTACCGTTCATCGTAAACTCTAGTTGTTGTTGGCGGCATTAGATCCGCCATTCCTGAACCAAGCCTCGTATTAACGGTGACGGCTTCTATAATTCGCACGTTGCTAAACCGCAGCATGTTAGCCTAACGCTTACAAGGATTTAGGAGGTTAACACCATCATACAATTAACCAGGGTGGACGGAGAGGGCTGATTTATGTACATTGTCTCATTAAATATTTAAGAACTTGCGAGTCTGCACTGGAAGAGATAAGAGAAGAAGGACAGGCAGAGGGTAGACAGGCCAATGGAGCGTCAAAGAACAAACTAATTGGGGAGAGAAAGCACAGGGGGAATACATGAGAGAGAAAGAGAAAGAGATGTATTTAGCATAAAGCAGAGTAATCAGATAGAGGGAGAAAGAGAGAGAGAACAATTGGGGGGATTGGAAAGGTGTCAAAAGAGAGTTGAAGAGCCCTGGGATATAAGAGTGTTTGGATGAGCAGGGGGTGAGAGAAAGAACTGGTTAGCAACCAAGGAATGTAAGAGTTGGTACGTGAAATAGGCCTATATCACAGGTTTGAGCCACATTTACACCACAATAGGTACTGAAGCCTCATGAACCTCCCAATACAAGGATAAAGCTCCCTTCTGATTTAAAAAACTGACATCACACTTGTTGGCTTGCATGACTAATAGTACGTGGAGGGCCCCAATGGATTGAAAACAGTGAGAGCTTAGCACCATCTGAAGACGGTGTTTTTGAAAGACAGACACTGAAGTTGGGGAGAGGAAAAGCTGAATGATCTGAAAATTAGGGCCTACAGGTCTGAACTCAGATCAGCACCAGAAAGCCTGGTGGAAACCTGGAGAAAGGGCATGGGGCCCAAACAGGGTATTTGACAGTGATATGGGGAACTGAACCTATGGGTTCACTGAGGTGTGTAGAAGCCAAGAGGAGAGAGAAGGAGTTGAAAATAAGAGGAGGATCAGAGGAGGATTAATCATGATAACGAGGACAGAGATAAATTGCCCTCTTTCAGTGCCCAGGAAGCAAAGATGGATGGATGGATAGATTTCGAGAAAGGTTTCCCGTGTAGCTCAGTTGGTAGAGCATGGTGTTTGCAGCACCAGGGTTTTGGGTTCGATTCCCACGGGGGACCAGTACGGAGAAGAATTTTTATGAAATGTATGCATTCACTACTGTAAGTTGCTCTGGATAAGAGCGTCTGCTAAAAATGTTTAATGATATATTTTTCTTCCATCTTTCTTTTCCTCTTTGCGTTGGAGGATAGGATCTAGATCTCATCACTTGCAACAAAGTCACCATGACTTTGGGCTGGCATTGACATCTGACCCCCCCCCCCTCAGTAGCTGTGTAAAAAAAGTGTACAATACATGATAAATAAAACAAATCTTGAAAGATAGTTTAACATTGCCTTACAAGTCAACACCAGAATACACCAGAACTACATGCTATATCATGCACATGTGTGCTGTCAGACATTACATCTTACACCTGTTAGCAACACTCCTCTCTACATAGACAGATGGTCGATCAGTAACTGGCATGTCACATTTGAGTTAAGTCTAAGTCTAGATCTAGGGTTTTCGCCTTTTTTGGGTCGATCTCAAGGGAATGGTCATAAATACGGTCACAGCGCAGAGCATTTTTTAGGCCTTAAAGACGCATTCCACTCTCTCTCACACTCGCGCTCTCGCTCTCTCTCTCTCTCCTCTCCCTCACTCTCTCTCTATGTAGGACAGAGCGTGAGTATAGATATATTTTCAGTGTATTGGTCCCCAGAAACTAGAATTGGAGAGTATCCAAGGAACAGATTGTCCCACTTTTGAGTCCTACGAAAGTAGAGCGGCCAAGTTCTGTCCTCCATATCCCTCTCTTTCACTAGATCTCCATCCTTCAACCTCTTTCACTCTGATAGTCCCCTCTACTTAAGCATGAGACATTTAGGAATGTGCCGTAGGTCTATTACAACATCAGAGAGACTGACAGAATTAACACTTCTAATGAGAAAGGGGGCTTTGATAAGTTATATGGGAGGTACCTACGAGTGGATCATTGGCCATTGAAGTGGGGAGTGGTCAGAGTTATCAGAGCGCTTACCTATATAGCTACTCCCATGAGAGAAGATGGGGAGGAGGAGCTAAACTTCAGTAGATCATTTCTAAAGGGCGGTACTCAATACAGGAAGATCGCAAACACTCAGGGAAGTAAATTTTAACTCCTTGAGGACCATGTTGTATGCTAGCTATGTTTCTGACTTCTGGTTCCTAATAAACCAAGGAAGCACTTGATGCAAATATTATATTATTGATGAGATGTGAGACAGTCAACCGTCTAAAATGTATCAATTTTCAGGTTTTGCAGGTAAATACAATTAAATGTTGGTCAAAAATAAATTTCTGCCGCCTTAATTAATTTTCAAATTAGATAAGAACACATAATAATAGTATAATTCACCATGATTCGCTTACCGTCATTTCACAGGAAAATTAAATGATCGCCTCTCCAAAACAATTGTGTTTCATTAATCAAACAGAATGTTAGATGATAATCAAACTGTTACTCAAACAGACATCTTATCATTAATTAAGTGGTTGATTAAAATAATTATCCCGAGCCTACACTCCTCGGTAAACAATTCCCAACTCTTTGATCTACTCTGAAGCCTCCCCATCCTCCAACTCCACTTCACCAAGGGCCATCTTTTTCTGGAAACATCTAGCTATCCTCAAAAGGTTAGAGATAGGCTGACAAGGTTTCAAATACAGATAGCTCGGAATCACACTCACAGACAGACTCCTCTGTCCTGAGTGTAGCTAGAAAGCAGCTAAGGTGTCAGACCACTTAATCTGGCTGGCAGTGGTCTGGTGCAGATCAAAAGCGGCGCTCTCTCTTTCCCCACCAGACTGGGTATAAATGGGTCAGGTGGAATGTGTGTTGAGTGCCTCGCCTGCCCGGGCTAGGCTATACTTGGTGGGGAGGGTGGGTAGCCTACTGTGCAGGGCACATTTTAGCTGTAATGTCCCCAGTGATATTGTTGAAAGCTCTTTTTCTACCAAAATGTTTTTCTTGAGCTTTCCAGCTGATTACTTTGTTACATTTATAATTACAACTTTTAAATAAAATGCATAGCACACATTTTTTCTAGTAATATTGTGCAGACTGCAGACGCTGTATGTGATCTTATAACAAACCAATGCCGTCATCAAATGTTCCCTCAAGAAATTAGATGAACGAATCAATCTCTGGGGCTTTCCATTTGGAAAAATCCATTATTTTCCAATGAAAAACATTTGTTGGGTGGGGTGGTAGTATATACAGTATATACACATGGCTGGCACGCTTTGACAGAGTGCATTAAAATGCCATGAAAGAGCATTTGAACATCAAAGGGATCTCTGCTGCAGGATTCCTACTGTTTCACATCCACAGCGGAAACACAGAAACACAGAGGGGCAGTGGAAATATATATGTCTCTACACAACAGTTCATCCCAGTGTACCCATTATCACGTGTATATTCCAAGGGCACGTTTTACTCTTCAGACATCATCGCATATTCTTCACTAAAGATCCAAGACCTAAAGCCCTAGAAAAGCAGGCAACGGACAATAGCAGCATGAAAAAAAAACTTGGATTGAGAGAAAGGAAAGAAAATAACCCTTATTCGGTTCGTTTTGATTATGGATCATCATGGCCATATATTCTATGAATCTGAGTGACAGACTCACTTAATACACCACATGACAAAAAGCATGTGGACACCTGCTCGTTGAACATCTCATTCCAAAATCATGGGCATTAATATGGAGTTGGTCCCCTGTTTGCTGCTATAACAGCCTCCACTCTCCTGGGAAGGCTTTACACTGTTGGAACATTGTTGTGGGGACTTGTTTCCATTCAGCCTCAAGAGCATTAGTGAGGTCGGGCACTGATGTTGAGCGATTAGGCCTGACTCGCAGTCAGTGTTCCAATTCATCTCAAAGGTGTTCGATGAGTTTGAGGTCAGGGCTCTGTACAGGTCAGTCAAGTTCTTCCACACCGATCTCGACAAACCATTTCTGTATGGACCTCGCTTTGTGCATGGGGGAATTGTCATGCTGAAACAGGAAAGGGCCTTCCCCAAACTGTTGCCACAAAGTTGGAAGTACAGAATCATCTAGAATGTCACTGTATGTTGTAGCGTTAAGATTTCCCTTCACTGGAATTAAGGGGCATAGCCAGAACCATGAAAAACACCCCCAGACCATTATTCCTACTCCACCAAACTTTACAGCTGGCACTATGCATTTGGGCAGGTAGCATTCTCCTGGCATCCGCCAAACCCAGATTCGTCCATCGGACTGCCAGATGGTGAAGCGTGATTCATCACTCCAGAGAAGGCCTTTCCATTGCCCCAGAGTTCAATGGCGGCAAGCTTTACAGCCCTACAGCTGGCGCTGGGAATCGCATTGTGATCTTGTGTGCGGCTGCTCGGCCATGGAAACCCATGTCATGAAGCTCTTAACAAACAGTTATTGTGCTGGTGTTGCTTCCAGAGGCAGTTTGGAACTCGGGAGTGAGTGTTGCAACTGAGAACAGTTGATTTTTACACGCTACGTGCTTCAGCACTCGGCGTTCCCGTTCTGTGAGCTTGTGTGGCCTACTGCTTCGCGGCTGAGACGGTGTTGCTCCTAGACATTTCCATATCACCATAACAGCACTTAAAATTGACCGGGCTAGCTCTAGCAGGGCAGAAATTTGACGAAGTGACTTGTTGGAAAGGTGGCATTCTATGACAGTGCCAAGTTGAAAGTCACTGAGGTCTTCAATAATGCCATTCTAAAGTACTACCAATGTGTGTCTATGGAGATAGCATGGCTGTGTGCTTGATTTTATATACTTGTCAGCAACGGGTGTGGCTGAAATTGCAGAAACCACTAATTTGAAGGGGTGTCCACATACTTTTGTGTATATAGTGTACAGTTGAAGTCAGAAGTTTACATACACTTAGGTTGGAGTCATTAAAACTAGTTTTTCAACCACCACCAATTTCTTGTTAACAAACTATAGTTTTGGCAAGTCGGTTAGGACGTCTACTTTGTGCATGACACAAGTCATTTTTCCAACAATTGTTTACAGACAGATTATTTCACTTGTAATTCACTGTATCACAATTCCAGTGGGTTAGAAGTTTACATACACTAAGTTGACTGTGCCTTTAAACAGCTTGAAAAATTCCAGAAAATGATGTCCTGGCTTTAGAAGCTTCTGATGGGCTAATTGACATAATTTCAGTCAATTGGAGGTGTCCCTGTGGATGTATTTCAAGGTCTACCTTCAAACTCAGTGCCTCTTTGCTTGACATCATGGGAAAATCAAAAGAAATAAGCCAAGACCTCAGAAAAAAAATGTAGACCTCCACAAGTCTGGTTCATCCTTGGGAGCAATTTCCAAACGCCTGAAGGTACCACGTTCATCTGTACAAACAATAGTATGAAAGTATAAACACCATGGGACCACGCAGCCGTCATACCGCTCAGGAAGGAGACGCGTTCTGTCCCCTAGAGATGAACGTACTTTGGTGCGAAAAGTGCAAATCAATCCCAGAACAACAGCAAAGAACCTTGTGAAGATGCTGGAGGAAAACGGGTACAAAATTATCTATATCCACAGTAAAACGAGTCCTATATCGACATAACCTGAAAGGCCGCTCAGCAAGGAAGAAGCCACTGCTCCAAAATCGCCATAAAAAAGGTAGACTACGGTTTGCAACTGCACATGGGGACAAAGATTGTACTTTTTGGAGAAATGTCCTCTGGTCTGGTGAAACAAAAATAGAACTGTTTGGCCATAATGACAATCTTTATGTTTGGAGGAAAAAGGGGGAGGCTTGCAAGCCGAAGAACACCATCCCAACTGTGAAGCACTGAGGTGGCAGCATCATGTTGTGGGGGTGCTTTGCTGCAGGAGGGACTGGTACACTTCACAAAATAGATGGCATCATGAGGGAGGAAAATTATGTGGATATATTGAAGCAACATCTCAAGACATCAGCCAGGAAGTTAAAGCTTGGTCGCAAATGTCACGTTCTGATCAGTGAAAAGGGTCATTTGCCATAGTAGAATGGTCAGGGCGTGGCAGGGGGGTTGTTTTGTGTGTTTTGGGGTTTGTTTGTTTCCAGGGGAATGTGTTCTAGTTTTCATTTTCTATATTTCGTTTTCCAGGTTTGGCCGAGTATGGTTTCCAATCAGAGGCAGGTGTCTTTCGTTGTCTCTGATTGGAAGCCATACGTAGGCAGCCTGTTTTCCTTTGGGTTTTGTGGGTGGTTGTTTTTTCGTATAGTTAGTACCTTACAGAGCTGTCGTTTGTCGTTTGTTTATTTTGTTTAAGTGTTCTCTTTAAAAAAATAAAAGAAGATGAGCACTCAACACGCTGCGCCTTGGTCCAATCCTTTCGACGATTGTGACAGCAAATGGGTCTTCCAAATGGAGAATGACCCCAAGCATGCTTCCAAAATTGTGTCAAAATGGCTTAAGGACAACATAGTCAAGGTATTGGAGAGGCCATCACAAAGCCCTGACCTCAATCCTATAGAAAATGTGTGGGCAGAACTGAAAAAGCGTGTGCGAGCAAGGAGGCCTACAAACCTGACTCAGTTAGACCAGCTCTGTCAGGAGGAATGGGACAAAATTCACCCAACTTATTGTGGGAAGCATGTGGAAGGCTACCCGAAACGTTTGACCCAAGTTAAGCAATTTAAAGGCAATGCTACCAAATACTAATTGAGTGTATGTAAACTTCTGACCCACTGAGACTGTGATGAAAGAAATAAAAGCTGAAATAAATCATTATCTCTACTATTATTCTGACATTTCACATTCCTAAAATAAAGTGGTGATCCTAACTGACCTAAGACAGGGGATTTTTACTAGGATTAAATGTCAGAAATTTTGAAAAACTCAGTTTAAATGTATTTGGCTAAGGTGTATGTAAACTTCCGACTTCAACTGTATGTAGCCTCTGCCTGTTAGTACAAAGGGTTCTGTATGCATTTTTGAGGAACTGAGGCATACAAGATCCTAATAAATGTTGTCAGATATAGCTTAAAACAGGGGGACTATGATGATGCCAGAGAGAGGTATGAGTGTGAGACGTGATTATCGGCTCTTGTTAAGGTTTGTTCTGTAACTCACTAATGTAACACAATTACAGTGTTTCCCTTATATTAATTTAGGGGAAAGCAGGCCACTCCCCAAAAAATGATCACCTTTTTTATATGAAATGTTTTCAGTGTAATGTCGATTACGGCAGCCCCCCGCACCTCTCTGATTCAGAGGGGTTGGGTTAAACGCAGAAGAGACATTTCAGTTGAATGCATTCAGTACAACTGACTAGGTATCCCGCTTTCCTTTCCCTAAACTTAAACGATTTAAACCAGATATAAAGTCAGTATGAGGACAACAAGGTCCAGACCTTGGTAATTGTTTCTAATTTGATTAAAAAAAATATATAATACAAATATATACTTTGTACACATAAAGAAAATGAATTACGGGTCAACATGTAAATAGTGCTCCCTGCGTTGATCAAAGTTTAGAACGCTTAATATTCTTTATCTGACAGTTCTAATCAAGCCTGCCTCTTTGCGAACGAGTGGAATCATGAACAGTGGTTTGTTCGTTATGTTCGCCGGCATCCTCCGGATTTGCCTCCCAGATTTGCCTTTTTAGTATCACATTCATCACTCTCTCAAACGGCTAACTCCGCCCTCTTGTGGCACAGTGTCACGATTCCCACCGACGGTGGCGCCCCCTCCTGCTCGGGTGGCGCTCGGCGGTCGTCGTCACCGGCCTATTAGCTGCCACCGATTCCCTTTTGCTTTTCCCTTTTTTTGGTTTTGGACACCTGTGGTCAATTAGCCATTAGAGGGGCTACTTAGTTTAGCTGGCCCGCTCCTTGTTGTGCGGGATTGATTATTGTATGTCGACTTCTTGTTCGTGTCGGCTTTGCATTGTCGCTCATTGTGTTTATTCCCCTGTGCTTGGGAACTTTGTTTTTGCTTCAGTGTTATTAAAAACACCACTCCCTGTGTTCGTTGCTTCCTGCGCCTCATTCCTGCAACGCGACTACCAAAGCCCTTACAGAATCCCGCACCACTCTGAAAAGGCATGGAATCAGCGGGAGCAGCGGGCACTCCTCTGCCCTCGATGGAGGAACGCGTGCTCCACCCCACGACGGTCCTACACCGCATCGGATCTGCAATGGACCAGATGATGGAGAGGATGGGCTGATGGGAGAGAAGTGGTATCCTCTCACCACCTCCACCTCCCCCGATACAGCCATCTTCGCCTCCCACGACGTCTGGCTCTGGCGCGCTTCGTTTGGCGCTCCCGAGGGAGTACGATGGGGCGGTGGCTGGGTGCCAGGGGTTTTTGCTCCAGCTTGAGCTGTACCTGGCCACCGTCAGACCTGCTCCCATGGGAGAAGAGAGCGTGAGTGCCCTCGTTTCCTGCCTGACGGGCCGAGCTCTGGAGTGGGCTAATGCGGTCCGGAACGGCCCAGACTCGGCGAGGGACAACTACCCAGAGTTCACCCGCCGCTTTCGGGCCGTGTTCGACCACCCTCTGGAAGGAAGAGCGGCGGGTGAACGGCTGTTCCACCTCAGGCAGGAGATGAGGAGTGCTCAGGACTTTGCAGTGGAGTTCAGGACCTTGGCTGCTGGGGCGGGGTGGAACGACAGGGCCCTCATAGACCACTACCGCTGCAGTCTTCGGGCGGACGTCCGCAGGGAGCTGGCCTGTCGGGACACAGCTCTGTCCCTGGACGAGCTGATAGACATGTCCATACGGCTGGACAATTTGCTGGCTGCCCGCGGGCATTCGGAGAGGGTCCTGCCCGTTCCACCCCCGTGCACCCCCGCCCCTACCCCTATGGAGGTAGGGGGGGCCGTGCCAAGGGGCACCGGAGGAGGTGGCTCCTCCTGCACCAGCTGTGGTCGTAGAGGACACACGGCCGACCGGTGCTGGAGGAGCCAGTCTGGGAGTCGAGAGGGCAGGCAGAACACTTCTCGGTCACCTCAGGTAAGTCAGCACCAGATTCACCCAGAACCCCCTGTTGGTAACGTGTTTTTACCTGTTTTGTTTACAAATTTTTTTCCCTCTTCCCAGCATAGGGCGCTAGTCGATTCAGGCGCAGCTGGGAACTTCATGGACCGTGGACTTGCCATTAAGCTGGGCATTCCGCGGGTGCCGATAGATTCCCCCTTCCCCGTGCACTCCCTAGATAGTCGACCATTAGGGTCAGGGCTAGTCAGGGAGTCTACGGTGCCACTGGACATGGTAACGCAGGGGAATCATAAGGAACGCATTCGTTTTTTCCTTATTGATTCGCCTGCATTTCCGGTGGTGCTGGGGGTCCCCTGGCTGGCTGGTCACAATCCCCGTATTTCGTGGAAACAGGGGGTTCTCCAGGGGTGGTCAGAGGAGTGTTCAGGGAGGTGTCTAGGAGTTTCCATAGGTGCCACGTTGGTGGAGAGTCCAGACCAGGTGTCCACCGTGCGCATTCCCCCTGAATACGCCGATTTGCCGATCGCCTTTTGTAAAAAGAGGGCGACTAAATTACCACCTCATCGACAGGGGGATTGTGCGATAGATCTCCAGGTTAACGCTGCGCTTCCCAGGAGTCACGTGTACCCCTTGTCACAGGAGGAGACGGCGGCTATGGAGACATATGTCACGGAATCCCTGGGACAGGGGTACATTCGGCCCTCCATCTCACCCGCTTCCTCAAGTTTCTTTTTTGTGAAGAAAAAGGAGGGAGGTCTGCGTCCGTGCATTGATTACAGAGGTCTAAACGCTATCACGGTGGGGTTTAGTTACCCACTACCTCTCATCGCTACGGCGGTGGACTCATTTCACGGAGCACAGTTCTTCACAAAACTGGATCTCAGGAGAGCGTATAATCTGGTGCATATCAAGAAGGGAGACGAGTGGAAAACCGCCTTTAGTACCACATCAGGCCATTATGAGTACCTCGTCATGCCGTATGGGTTGAAAAATGCTCCAGCCGTCTTTCAATCCTTTGTTGACGAAATTCTCAGGGACCTACACGGGCAGGGCGTGATTGTCTATATCGATGACATTCTGATATATTCCGCCACCCGCTCCGCGCATGTGTCCCTGGTGCGCAAGGTGCTTGGTAGACTGCTGGAGCATGACCTATACGTTAAGGCTGAGAAGTGTGAGTTTTCCGAAAGAGCCGTCTCCTTTCTGGGTTATCGCATTTCCACCACAGGGGTGGTGATGGAGTGTGACCACGTTAAGGCCGTGCGTAATTGGCCGACTCCAACCACGGTCAAGGAAGTGCAGTGGTTCTTAGGCTTTGCCAATTACTACCGGAGGTTTATCCGGGGTTTTGGCCAGGTAGCGGCTCCCATTACCTCACTGCTGAAGGGGGGGCCGGTGCGTTTGCGATGGTCGACGGAGGCGGACGGAGCCTTCAAGAAGTTGAAGACGCTGTTCACCGACGCACCCGTGTTGGCGCACCCGGACCCGTCTTTAGCATTCATAGTGGAGGTGGACGCATCCGAGGCTGGGGTGGGTGCCGTGCTATCACAGCGCTCGGGTACACCATCGAAACTCCGCCCCTGCGCTTTCTTTTCGAAGAAGCTCAGTTCGGCGGAGCGTAACTACGATGTGGGGGACAGGGAGTTGCTAGCGGTGGTCAAAGCCCTGAGGGTGTGGCGGCACTGGCTTGAGGGGGCTAAGCACCCCTTTCTCATCTGGACCGACCACTGAAACCTGGAGTACATCCGGGCAGCGAGGAGACTGAATCTACGTCAGGCAAGGTGGGCCATGTTCTTCGCCCGGTTTAGGTTTACCATCTCCTATAGACCGGGTTCCCTGAATACTAAAGCTGACGCGCTGTCCCGTCTCTATGACACGGAGGACCGGCCCATCGATCCAACTCCCATCATTCCAGCGTCTAGGCTGGTGGCACCGGTGGTATGGGAGGTGGACGCGGACATCGAGCGGGCATTGGTGTTGGAACCTGCGCCTGCGCAGGTGCCCGTGGGGTGCATTTATGTGCCGCTCGGTGTTCGTGATCGTTTGATTCGGTGGGCGCACACGCTACCTACTGCGGGTCATCCTGGTGTGGCGAGGACAGTGCGGAGTCTAAGGGGGAAGTACTGGTGGCCCACCTTGGCTAAGGACGTGAGGTCCTATGTCTCTTCCTGTTCGGTGTGTGCCCAGAGTAAGGCTCCTAGGCATCTACCGAGAGGGAAGTTACAGCCCCTCCCCGTTCCACAACGACCATGGTCGCACCTGTCCATCGACTTCTTGACAGATCTTCCCCCCTCTCAGGGGAACACTGCGATTCTGGTGGTTGTGGATCGGTTCTCTAAGTCCTGCCATCTCCTCCCATTGCCCGGTCTCCCTACGGCCCTGCAGACTGCAGAGGCCCTATTTACCCACGTCTTCCTGCACTACGGGGTGCCGGAGGACATTGTCTCTGATCGAGGTACCCAGTTCACATCCAGGGTCTGGAGAGCGTTTATGGAGCGGCTGGGGGTCTCGGTCAGCTTGACCTCCGGTTATCACCCCGAGAGCAATGGGCAGGTGGAGAGGGTGAACCAGGAAGTGGGCAGGTTCCTGAGGTCGTATTGCCAGGACCGGCCAGGGGAGTGGGCGAGGTATATTCCCTGGGCTGAATTAGCCCAGAACTCACTTCGCCACTCCTCTACTAACATGTCACCCTTTCAGTGTGTGTTAGGTTACCAGCCGGTCCTGGCACCATGGCACCGGAGCCAGACCGAGGCTCCTGCGGTGGAGGACTGGGTCCAGCACTCCAAGGAGACCTGGAGAGCCGCCTCATTCCTGCAACGCGACTACCAAAGCCTTTACACACAGCCCCAGGGCCTGATCATGGCTGTTACTACATACAGTGAGGGAAAAAATTATTTGATCCCCTGCTGATTTTGTACGTTTGCCCACTGACAAAGAAATGATCAGTCTATAATTTTAATGGTAGGTTTATTTGAACAGTGAGAGACCGAATAACAACTAAAAAATTCAGAAAAACGCATGTCAAAAATGTTATAAAATGATTTGCATTTTAATGAGGGAAAAAAGTATTTGACCCCTCTGCAAAACATGACTTAGTACTTGGTGGCAAAACCCTTGTTGGCAATCACAGAGGTCAGACGTTTCTTGTAGTTGGCCACCAGGTTTGCACACATCTCAGGAGGGATTTTGTCCCACACCTCTTTGCAGATCTTCTCCAAGTCATTAAGGTTTCGAGGCTGACGTTTGGCAACTCGAACCTTCAGCTTCCTCCACAAATTTTCTATGGGATTAAGGTCTGGAGACTGGCTAGGCCACTCCAGGACCTTAATGTGCTTCTTCTTGAGCCACTCCTTTGTTGCCTTGGCCATGTGTTTTGGGTCATTGTCATGCTGGAATACCCATCCACAACCCATTTTCAATGCCATGGCTGAGGGAAGGAGGTTCTCACCCAAGATTTGACGGTACATGGCCCCGTCCATCGTCCCTTTGATGCGGTGAAGTTGTCCTGTCCCCTTAGCAGAAAAATACCCCCAAAGCATAATGTTTCCACCTCCATGTTTGACGGTGGGGATGGTGTTCTTGGGGTCATAGGCAGCATTCCTCCTCCTCCAAACACGACGAGTTGAGTTGATGCCAAAGAGCTCCATTTTGGTTTCATCTGACCACAACACTTTCACCAGTTGTCCTCTGAATCATTCAGATTTTCATTGGAAAACTTCAGACGGGCATGTATATGTGCTTTCTTGAGCAGGGGGACCTTGCGGGCGCTGCAGGATTTCAGTCCTTCACGGCGTAGTGTGTTACCAATTGTTTTCTTGGTGACTATGGTCCCAGCTGCCTTGAGATTATTGACAAGATCCTCCCGTGTAGTTCTGGGCTGATTCCTCACCGTTCTCATGATCATTGCAACTCCACGAGGTGAGATCTTGCATGGAGCCCCAGGCCGAGGGAGATTGACAGTTCTTTTGTGTTTCTTCCATTTGCGAATAATCGCACCAACTGTTGTCACCTTCTCACCAAGCTGCTTGGCGATGGTCTTGTAGCCCATTCCAGTCTTGTGTAGGTCTACAGTCTTGTCCCTGACATCCTTGGAGAGCTCTTTGGTCATGGCCATGGTGGAGAGTTTGGAATCTGATTGATTGATTGCTTCTGTGGACAGGTGTCTTTTATACAGGTACCAAGCTGAGATTAGGATCACTCCCTTTAAGAGTGTGCTCCTAATCTCAGCTCGATACCTGTATAAAAGACACCTGGGAGCCAGAAATCTTTCTGATTGAGAGGGGGTCAAATACTTATTTCCCTCATTAAAATGCAAATCAATTTATAACATTTTTGACATGCGTTTTTCTGGATTTTTGTTGTTGTTATTCTGTCTCTCACTGTTCAAATAAACCTACCATTAAAATTATAGACTGATCATTTCTTTGTCAGTGGGCAAACGTAAAAAATCAGCAGGGGATCAAATACTTTTTTCCCTCACTGTATGAGGACACAGAGGTCTGGAGGTTTTGTAATTGAAAAAAATGTTGAACATTAGGAACACCTGGTCTTTCCATGAAGTAGACTGACCAGGCAAATCCAGGTGAATGCTATGATCCCTTATTGATGTCACTTCAATCAGTGTAGATGAAGGGGAGGAGACAGGTTAAAGAAGGTTTTATAAGCCTTGAGACAATTGAGACATGGATTGTGTATATGTGCCATTCAGAGGTTGAATGGGCAGGACAAAAGATTGAAGTGCCTTGGAACGGGGTATGGTAGTAGGTGCCAGGCACACCGGTTCGAGTGTGTCAAGAACTGCAATACTGCTGAGTTTTTTCCATGCTCCACAGTTTCCGGTTTGTATCAAGAATGGTCCACCACCCAAAGGATTGCAGTAACATTGAAGGGCTCTGGATAGTATTACTTAGCCAGTTATAAGGATGAAGTTAGAAGCAAATGTTAAACGGAGCCTACCTCAGCAGGAGAAAAAAAATATGCTACTAAGTTCCGATAATAACTTTGTTTTACAGAGAGTAGCCTACTGAGAGTCTGAGACAGACAGTAACGTGGCGCTCAGCGGTGAAGCTGAGGCAGGTTGCATTGCATGCAGAAGGAAGCAGAGCAGGGCAAGCAGAGGGAGAGGTTAGTACAGCGGTTCCCAAACTTGGGGTCGGGTCCCCTTAGAAAATCTGTACAAATCTTAACAAACAAGTTAGGAACTTAAAAAATCGAAATGCAAACAATACAGTTCTAAAAATGTAATACGTTTTTGTTTCGTCGCTGATGCTTCATATCCGTGTGAATCATTTCTCATATTTCCTCCCTTTCAGGGGCATAATATTACAATTGTATAGCTAATAGGCTATGTGTTCGTAGAACGACTGAGGTGAATGAACCTACAGGAGCCAAGGTGATAATGGCTGGGGTCATCGTTGCTGTTCTCCAAATAGCATTTTAAAGTTTGTTAATTGTATAGAAATGTAAATGAGTTGAACTCTCAAAGCTCCTTCTGGAACTCACTAAGACTCAAACCCTGGTTACCGTCCTGCTCAGATAGAAGAAAAACACGGCATAAACCATGGCAAAATGTGTAGGAAATTAGCATTAAAACTGCAAATATTCTCTCAGGCCAATGGCAAAATGTGAAGAATTGTGTCGAATTGCAGGAAATTAGCTTAAAAATATATATTTCAAAAACATCTGCGACCAAGAGGAGGGCCTTTAAAAATGTTGGTTGGAGACTGCGCCAATTGCCAAGCCCACCACCTCACGCTAACTTTGCCACCACTGTTGTGTCACGCCCTGACCAGGTGAACTCGGGGATATTGGGTCAGGGTGTGTCATGTTAGGTATTTTTCCTTGGTTTGTGTTTTGTTTACATTTTAGCCTTGTGTAGGCTCTAGGTGGGAAATTCTAGGTTGGGTTCTGTCGATTCCCAATCAGAGACAGCTGTCGCTAATTGTCTCTGATTGGGATCACATTTAAGTGCTGTTTTCCCCATGCTGTTTGTGGGGTGTTGTCTCGTTATTTGAGCACGTAACGTATGGGCAGGTTTTTTCTTGATTTTGTGTACATGTTTAATTCTAGTGTGTTGAATAAACTTGTATTCGCTCCCAGCTGCGTTTTGGTCCGCTTCCTCATCACCCGACGCCAATCGTTACAGAACACCCCACCACCAAAGGACCAAGCAGCAGAGGAAGGAGCAGAGGGAATTTGGATTGGATACATGGAGGAAATGGAGCAAAGACCGGGAATGCTACCGAGGAACACGACTGGCGATTAAACCCGAGAGGCAACCCCAAGAAAATTTTGGGGGGGGGCATATGGGTAGTTTGGCGGGGCAAGTTTGGAGCCCCAGGCCAAATCCCCGGACTGTTTCTCGGAGGCCAGTTAATGGACAGGTCTTATGCTTCGGGGTAATGGGTGTTATGGCAAGGCCAAGTGTTTTTAGGCCAGTACGCGCTATACCAGCGCCCTGCAGTTACCAGGGGGTAGTAGGCATTCAGCCAGAAAGGGCGATGCCAGGTTTAAGCTCGAGACCGCCAGTAAGCCTCCATGGTCCTATATATCCTGTTCCCGCTCCACGCACTAGCCTAGAGGTGCGTGTTCCCAAGCTGGCATATCCGGTACCAGCACCACGCACCAGGATTATAGTGCGTCAGCCCGCCAGTCAACAGTCGTCGGAGCTGCCCGCCAGTCAACAGTCGTCGGAGCTGCCCGCCAGTCAACAGTCGTCGGAGCTGCCCGCCAGTCAACAGTCGCCGGAGTGGTCAGACTGCGCTGAACTGCCGGAGTGGCCAGACTGCGCTGAACTGCCGGAGTGGCCAGACTGCGCTGAACTGCCGGAGTGGTCAGACTGCGCTGAACTGCCGGAGTGGCCAGACTGCGCTGTACTGCCGGAGTGGCCAGACTGCCCTGTACTGCCGGAGTGGCCAGACTGCCCTGTACTGCCGGAGTGGCCAGACTGCCCTGTACTGCCGGAGTGGTCAGACTGCCCTGTTCTGCCAGAGGTGACCGCCTGCCCTGATCTACCAGGGTGCCCGGCCTGTCAGGATCTGCCAGAGTGGTCCTCCTGCCTTCCGGTCCAGCCCGAGTGGCCCTCCTGCCTTCCGGCCCAGCCCGAGTGGCCCTCCTGCCTTCCGGCCCAGCCCGAGTGGCCCTCCTGCCTTCCGGCCCAGCCCGAGTGGCCCTCCTGCCTTCCGGCCCAGCCCGTTCCTGCTCCCCGCACCAAGTCAGTGGTGCGTGTCCCCAGTCCGGCCCGGCCCGTTCCTGCTCCCCGCACCAAGTCAGTGGTGCGTGTCCCCAGTCCTGTCCGGCCCATACCTGTTCCCCGCACCAAGCCCACGGTGCGTGTCCACAGTCCTGTCCGGCCCGTCCCTGTTCCCCGCACCAAGCCCACGGTGCGTGTCCACAGTCCTGTCCGGCCCGTCCCTGTTCCCCGCACCAAGCCCACGGTGCGTGTCCACAGTCCGGCACGGCCCGTGTCCGGTCCACCGGTGCCCAATCCTGTTCCGGTCGACGGCTCCGCTCCGGAGCCTGAGCATGCCGCTCCACAGTGGTCCAGTCCGGGCCAGAGGGGTAGGGTTAAGGTGAAGGCGGGGGAAAGAACACGCCCGGGGCCAGAGCCTCCACCGAGGGTGAGGCGCCCACCCGGGTCCCCCCCTAATAGACTTAAGTTTGGTGCGCCGGGAGTACGCACCGTTGGGGGGGGGGGGTTCTGTCACGCCCTGACCAGGTGAACTCGGGGATATTGGGTCAGGGTGTGTCATGTTAGGTATTTTTCCTTGGTTTGTGTTTTGTTTACGTTTTAGCCTTGTGTAGGCTCTAGGTGGGAAATTCTAGGTTGGGTTCTGTCGATTCCCAATCAGAGACAGCTGTCGCTAATTGTCTCTGATTGGGATCACATTTAAGTGCTGTTTTCCCCACGCTGTTTGTGGGGTGTTGTCTCGTTATTTGAGCACGTAACGTATGGGCAGGTTTTTTCTTGATTTTGTGTACATGTTTAATTCTAGTGTGTTGAATAAACATGTATTCGCTCCCAGCTGCGTTTTGGTCCGCTTCCTCATCACCCGACGCCAATCGTTACATGTTGAAAAGAATTATAGGGAAAACACTGGATTAGTTTTGGAGACGGACACTTCTGTATTTATTGACTATGAGGCACTTGTTCGATACATGGAGTATAGGCCACCAATGATTGCTTTTCATCTGGCTCTGTGTTTGACTAGTTTTTAAAGGCTGTTATTACAGTGGAATCATTAGCTAGGAATCGTGGTGTTTTAGCCGAAGGGGAACAAAATTACTAGAGTATAATACTCTGGTATCATTAAACCTACATTATGGCTTTGTTATTGGAATATAACAGCATTTTCAACTTATATTGTATGAGTCGGTTTTTGAAGAAAATACATTTTTCAGAGTGCTCTATTATGATGGTTATGTAGCAGTTTACCAGCTCCAGCTTTACTGGCTTGTCCTCTAGTCTACATCTTTACTCTAGGGGCTGTCCTATGTAATATGAAAGCATTGCTGAGTCAGGTGGAACAGCTATTTTGTTGTGTTCCACCTTCTTAATGAGTGTCGTTCTGGGAGGCTGTTATGCTCGCTACAGTAAGCAACAATCGAAAGCTCATTAAACATTTTTATCTAAGGATAGCTTTTCTTTTTTTATATAAAAAAGTATTTCTCAAGGCTTTTAATTGATGGCACTTAACCAGCAGAGCATATAGGACGTTTAACTTGAGTCATCATAAGTGTTTCACTCTAATAATGTGTTTCTCTAGTTATGTACACAACTACTGTGTGTGTGTGTGTGTCCCATCTGCTGCAGCCCAGTTATGATTTCCACATGGGAGCGAATTAACCTATATTGTATTGTAAATGCTGCATCTTACTGTGCAGCAGCTTGCAATTCGCCCTCTTTATATCTTGCAGGAGAATCGCTGCCACAAAACCATTCTCAACATGTCTCCCTCTTGTCTTCCAAACTCTCCATACTAAACCCTGGAGAGATACTGCAGCAAACACCAGAGTTAAATGTGCTACACAGTGACCTCTCCAGTTCTCTCCTTTATTCAGAGATGATAGTAGGGATACAAAGGGACATCTCCCAGTTCTGTTGAGTAGAAAAGCACCCAATGAACCTCCAAGCATTGTGGCTTACATGAATGCTTTCTTTCATTGTCATGCTTTACATTAATCCTATTTTCTTTGAACACGCACACATTATTTATGTTCATTTCATCTCATTACGGGTTTGATCATGTCATGTCACTGTCTTTGTTGCATTCAAATTCATGTTGATAAATTGTTCTGTGTTTGTAAGGAAGTCATTCATCTTGGTGTAATCATTCTCCTCCAAACTGCATTTTTTGTTCTGTAAATTAATTCCCTGGGGTCCAGTTTTTCCATAGAAAAAGATGCTATTCGCGTCAATAGCAAGACTGCTAGTTGTGCATTATACCATGCACCGGTATAATGTTCACTGTAAGTCTAGAGGGAGGCAGGCATAGCTAATTACTTTCTGTATCTATAAGATCAAAGTCTTCTGCTCAGCTCATGAGCATGTCTTACACCATTGATGCATAGCACATCTTCTATCATATAATAACCTGTGCCACTCGCATATGACTTGACTTCATTCAGTGGTGCTGTCTGGAGACAGCTTATAGCATAGTAAGAACTCGAGTTAGAAATAAAACTCAACTTTGTTGACAAGCATCAGAACAGGAAGTGTGTGAAATTGGGTGTTGAGCTCTGCGATGATTCTCCTCACCTTTCTATTTCCTCACTCTGAACTCTTTGCCTGGCGACCCACATGAATGTAATTCTGCTGCTCTATTGATTGCTCCATACATTCAGTCGGAAACTGCCATCCTAGAAGTCATTTGTGCTGACGTCAAAATCATTTGACTGCGATGGGATTGTCTCTAGCCAATTGGATTAAGCAAAGCCAATGATGGCTCTGGCGCCGGCTCTGGCCCAACACGTCGGTATCTGGGACCAATCCGAACGGTAAGAATATGTTCCCATTCTACAAGACGTCAGGGAAGAAAGCAAACCCAGACATTGAGAAGAAACGCTAGTGGGCGTGGCATTTGGCCGGAGCGATGTGGATAGGTGGTCAGGCTACTGAACTCGCCCAGCAAGATGCAACACATTTTATAACTTTGTTACATAATAGTTCATACACCCGTGAAATCAACAGGGGCAGCTTTGCAGATTGCCTTCCCGAAATGTGTATGCACTCACTCTCCCCCCACCCTCTCTCTATTGCTCTGTAAGAAGTAGGTAGCGCATGCAACATGGTCTGACTATGGTACTGCATGCGATTAAAACAAAAATACATAGGCCTAATATTGTTGTAATCACGCTTGAATGTGTCCTCAGGTGATAAAAGCCCCTTTCAGAATAAACTTCTGACAATCATTGCTCATTCGTCTGACTCTACCTTGTGGTGATTCGTTCTCCGTTTGTTCATGCTCGACGTTCATACGTATCGAGCAATTATTCACACAAACGCAACTCAATTCAAGTTGTAGGCACCTTAAGCTTCTTCTATTGAATACTTCAGGGGTTGAACTAGATTACCTAACAACTATACAAGCTTTTGGCTACATACTGTACAATAATTTCATGGAAATCACATGGAAACAGTGTATAGAAGGCACCATTTATCTATGACAAATCTGTTCTATCATCTATTTCTTGAGTAATACTAATCTACTCTTAAGTGATACGCCCAATTACACGAGTGTTGGCTTTGAAGAAGCCTCTGTGATCATGTAATCCCTGTACTGTCCCACTTTGCACCTATCCCACTCCCTATCTCCATAAAACATGTGAATTAGACCTCTTCACCATCACTCTGTAATACACACCCCTCTGCTCTCTACAACACGGATACCAGCGCTGTTCTCTCTCACTTTCTTCTCTGAAGAACACTGCGACTTTCCAGCTCACACCCCTCTCTGTTTGAAACATGCATCACTGAGACTACTGAGACTGATTTGATTTGATCGCCGAGACTACACCACTCGTGTATATCCAAGCTTGCTTCTAAATGTTATCTTATGTTTGTCTTTTTGCACAGTGGGTCTCTGTCACCAAACGATCGCACCTTTCCTATTGATTACTGTGCCTTTGACTTTCAGACACCTTTTCTGTCACTTATCTTGGTCGGTCCCCAATCACCAAAACCTGCTCTACATTCAGTTACTCTTCTGAGTTAACTACTAACGTTACTCTATTAAACCTTCTTTAAAACAATACATCAGTATATAACAAACAAGAAAACTAAAGCATAAATACCTTTTACAGTATTATTTGGACTGCGATCCGTTACTTTGTATCCGCAGTGACCTCCTTCATACAACCACAAAGAGAGCAAGGAGGACCAGATTGGAGATGAGTAAAGATCCAGAAGGGAAAATAAGGAAAGAGAAAAAAAAGAAAACATGTTTTTTTCTCCTTTCAAAATTACATTTTCAGCTCTTCCCACTCTACAAATGGGTATCAATGGGACCCAGAGCAACTGCACTGAGCAGCAGCCTCTACTTCGAGGGGGGTCTGACAACCTCTCTCTCTCTCTCAAACACACACCCTTTCACCTACCCTACCCCCTCAATAGCTCTATCTATCTCTCCCTCGCACACACACACACACTCTCCCTCGCCACCGTGGCTCATTCAAACAGCCCTGCTCGCTCTCTCTACAGCTGGTAGGTTGATCTCACTCCATCACTCTCCTCCCTTTCTCTTTATGTTCCACTTACTTACTCTAGCTACTCCTGTTACTCTCTTTTCTGTCTTTCTATCCCACTCCCTCTCACTCACATACGCTCTAATATTCCCTCGTCCCCCAATATTCAACCTCCCTCTTAACACGCTCTCCTTCTCCTTGTCGCTTGCCATTCTCCCTCCCTGCCTCCACCCCTCTCTCACACACATTCTTCTCTCATGATATTATTATTATGCCACCCTTCTCCCCTCCTGTGGTCTATCTACCACTGACACTGTCTAACACTGACAGCAGCCAGATTCAGGTCATCTCTCTCCTGGTCTTTTTGATGTTCAGTGGGGATCAAAATCACAGCCTCCAAGACTCTCTCTAATGACCAAATTCAAAGGTTATTCTCTCTCACCCTCTCTCATCACATTGGCGAGGAATCGGAAGCTTCAAGTGATCGCTGCAGTGCAAGGTGTTGGGAGAGGTACACTGTCGTAACTAACGTTCACGTCTCAATGGGACAGGGTTTACGGAGCTATGTAAGGATGTGTCACATACTGCTGATCTCCACTTCCTATTTGTGTTGACCCAGAGTGTAAGACAGGCTGGCAGCTGGAAGAAAGGTAGCAGGTACCAATTTACTGATGTATCCTACCCGAAACATGACATGTAAATCATCTGCACGATTGGCCTTCAAGCCACAAGCGACACCAGATAAACAATTTATAATTGATTACCCTCAATATGATTGATTGTGGTAGTACGGTGAATAGCTCAGATACACATGAAAACATTAAATGACCCCGGAGAATCGACAGAACATCACTCAGAGATGCACAAATACAATATAAGAGGGGTCTTCAATCTTTTCTTGCCCAGGGACCCCCTCCTACAAAAACCAGCGATCTAGGGACTAGCTCAGATAAACATGAAATGACCCTGGGAATCGATAGAACATCGCACAGTGATATGATATAACATTCAAAATGGGTGAATCTTTCCTTTCATGTTAATCGAAACACATCCATCGCAGATCCAGCCTACTCGTTAGTGTGCTGTTCATGGTCTGTTGTCCAGCTTCCTTTGGACAGGCCCTCTTTCTCAAGATCAAAGAAAAAAAAAAGTCCTGCTGGAGTTCTGTTTAAACAAAAAATACATTGACCTCTTATTAAGACTCTAAACATGGCATTTGTGGTTCTTACAGACACAACCCGGCTTCCAAAGTAATTCAATATTCAGTACTAACTCCACCATCATACGTTAGCAAAAAAATTGACAAGTCTTGTCTTATCATCAGGTGGATGATTGTGGCATGGAGAAGTAATCAACATTTTGAAATAAATCGATTTGGTAGATAGTTTTTCATTACTTTGACCTCCCCACATTATAATTGGAAGAGGAAGTGTACCATAGCCTATTAGCTAGAAAGGTCATTCCAAACACATGTTCGCTAAGAGCAGCTGTTTAGCTGGTTAAACAAAGGTTTGTCATATGTTGGCAAAAATAAATATAGTCAAGAAAGCTTACCAGCAGCCAGTGGCACTTGCCGCACTGGTAGCCTACTTACAGGCAGTGGTGTGTATTCATTGACGCCAAGGGAAGCCAGGCTTCCCCCAAAAATGTAAAAAGTAAATAAATAACAATAATTAATGTATCTTTCATCTCTGTGTTTCATAATTGTCCTTCAATTCTCAAGAGGCTGAATGTATCTCACAGGAGAAAGGATCCGAGCGAGAGAAACAGCTCCTCTCTCTCTCTCTACGTGCAGGCCATCTATCTGATACTGTCTGGTCCAAACGAGTATGACATTTTGCCGCCGGTAGCATTGAAGGCAAGGAAAGCCAGCAGGCATCTGGCCTCCCTTGACAAAAAAGTATTAAAAAATGTGCCAATCAACATTGAGCTAAATTGAGCGATCTCAACTCTGAAGGGCCCTGCCTGGCACTCCAAAAAAAAGTGGCAAGGGAAGCCAGCATGGATTTGGCGTCACTCCTATCGAATCTCATGAGAGCGTACGTCATTGACAGGAAAACTTGAATTGTTGCATCTCGTTGTGTTGTTGTCCTCCGGTGGCTAGCTAGCCAGCTAGCTATAATTGGACCTTTCCTAAATTATCCATGGACGGAGATAGTGATTTGGACTTGTGGTTTTACTTAATTCTCTGTACTGGCCAACGATTATAACCCCGATTCTAATCCAACCATTCATTTATACATTGTTGTGCCTGTCACCTGAGAGGATGGAAGCTCAATATGTACAGTCAAAAGTTTGGACACACCTACTCATTCAAGGGTTTTTCTTCATTTTTTCTATTTTCTACATTGTAGAATAATAGTGAAGACATCAAAACTATGAAAACACACATATGGAATCATTTAGTAACCAAAAGTGTTAAACAAATCAAAATATATTTAATATTTGAGATTCTTCAAAGTAGCCACCCTTTGCCTTGATGACAGCTTTGCACACTCTTGGCATTCTCTCAACCAGCTTCATGAGGTAGTCACCTGGAATGCATTTCAATTAACAGGTGAGTCAAGATGTTTTTCTACTTGCACAAATGCGCACACACGAACACAGAAATCAGAACCATGGACAGCCACATCATATTTCGCTTTTTTACCCACATACCGCGATGGCACACTTCTTCTCTTTAATACACTACACTCCAGTCCTACATTGGTGCACTCTCTGGTTTTGCTGTTCTATGTCCTGATACTGAAAGACAAGCTTTCCTCTTGCCTTCTGAGTTAACCATTCACATCCCAATGGGAAGGAGAAAAAGTGGGTCATGGGCAGATGGAGGAGAGAGTAGGGATTGTGTGTGTGTGTGTGTGTAAAGGGAGAGGAGAAAATCATTTAATGAATGGGATGAAAGGAAGAGTGAGCTTATATACTGTTGTATATACAGTGCATTTGGAAAGTATTCAGACCCCTTGACTTTTTTCACATTTTGTTACGGTACAGCCTTATTCTAAGGGATTAAATATATATTTAAAAAATCCTCAGCAATCTACAGACAATATCCAGTAATGACAAAGCGTTAACAGGTTTTTTGAATTATTTGCAAATGTAATAAAAATAAAAAACAGAAATACCTTATTTACTTAAATATTCAGTCTCTTTGCTATGAGACTTGAAAATGAGCTCTGGTGCATACTTTTTCCATTGATCATCCTTGAGATGTTTCTCCAACTTGATTGGAGTCCACCTGTGATAAATTCAATTGATTGGACATGATTTGGAAAGGCACACACCTGTCTATATAAGGTACCACAGTTGACAGTGCATGTCAGAGCAAAAACCAAGCCATGAGATCGAAGGAATTGTCCATAGAGGTCAGAGACAAAATTGTGTCAAGGCACAGATCTGGAGAAGGGTACCAAAACATTTTTGCAGCATTGAAGGTCCCCAAGAACACAGTGGCCTCCATCATTCTTAAATGGAAGAAGTTTGGAACCACCAAGACTCTTCCTAGAGCTGGCCGCCCGGCCAACCTGAGCAATCGGGGGAGAAAGGCCTTGGTCAGGGAGGTGACCAAGAAGGCGATGGTCACTCTGACAGAGCTCTAGAGTTCCTCTGTGGAGATGGGAGAACCTTCCAGAACGACAACCATCTCTGCAGCACTCCAACAATCAGGCCTTTATGGTACAGTGGCCAGACGGAAGCCACTCCTCGGTAAAAGGCAAATGACAGCCCGCTTGGAGTTTGCCAAACGGCACCTAAAGACACTCAGACCATGAGAAACAAGATTCTCTGGTTTGATGAAACCAAGATTGAACTTTTTGACCTGAACGCCAAGCATCACGTCTGGAGGAAACCTGGCACCATCCCTAAGGTGAAGCATGGTGGTGGCAGCATCATGCTGTGGGGATGTTTTTCAGGGGCAGGGACAGGATCGAGGGAAAGATGAGCTGTGCAAAGTACAGAGAGATCCTTGATTAAAACCTGCTCCAGAGCGATCAGGACCTCAGACTGGGGCGAAGGTTTACCTTCCAACAGGACAATGACCCTAAGCACACAGCCAAGACAAAGCAGGAGTGGCTCCGGGACAAGTCTCTGAATGTCCTTGAGAGGCCCAGCCAGAGCCCGGACATGAACCCGATCGAACATCTCTGGAGAGACCTGAAAATAGCTGTGCAGCAACGATCCCTATCCAACCTGACAGAGATTGAGAGGATCTGCAGAGAATGGGAGAAACTCCCCAAATACAGGTGTGCCAAGCTTGTAGCGTCATACCCAAGAAGACTCGAGGCTGTAATCGCTGCCAAAGGTGCTTCAACAAAGTACTGAGCAAAGGGTCTGAGTTCTTATGTAAATGTGATATTTCAGTTTTTGCTTTGTCATTATGGGGTATTGTGTGCAGATTGATTAGTAAAAAAAGCTATTTTATCAATTTTAGAATAAAGCTGTAACTTCACAAAATGTGGAAAAAGTCAAGGGGTCTGAATACTTTCCGAAGGCACTGTATAGTTCATGGAACGAAATGTGGGGACAATACATAGTAAGTTATAATATAAAAGTGCTTTTGACTATCTATCTATCTATCTATCTATCTATCAATCAATCATTACAAACACATGTCATGGAAGCAATTGCCAACATACGGTTTAATTGCATTTCTTCAGTGACAAAGGAGAGCAGAAAGGATATATGTGTCCAGGTTGATCATTTCTACACTCAACCTTGACCTCAAATCACAGTGCCATCTGGTTTATGGAAGAAACTATACAACTTATTTAGTGAAAAATAACACAGTAGTGAACTCTAGTGACACTTATGAGTAATTGAAAAGAAGATGAATGAGTAATTGAAAGAAGATTAGCTGCGTGTGCACCAATGGACCGGGGTAATCATTTATCAAGACTGAATAACTGAGAAGCATACAACTTGCTTACAGGCACTTAAGTTACTCAATCCCTGTCATCTAGTGGACTAAGGGCATGACAACATCTTTCATTGACTGTATTTTTATTTCTCCCCAAGACATTGGGTTATACTAACCAGTTGTCTCGCAACCCTCCAACACAAAAGTTTCAGAAGATGAAGACAAGTTTTGCCTAAAATAAATTACACTGAATGGCTGTGAAAAGCTATCACTTCCATCAATGATTACAGTAGGTCATCAGATGATAAGATGACCCCTAAAGCTTTTCACATGCAAAATATATCAAATAATTAAATAAGATGATTTAAAAATAATAATAATTAATGACAAGCGTGTAAAACATTATCCTAATTAAACATCAACTTAATGACTACCAGTGTTTAATATGAGTTTCAGCATTAAAAATCCTTTATATCAATTTTTTTTTACAAACCTTTCTTTATTTTACTATGTCAATATGTATTTGTTTTCATTGTTTTGGCGTCAAACTGGTGGCAGTTGTGAAAAACGTAAATAGTTGGAAGAGTTGCAGAGTTAATAGAAAATAATGTCATTAGACGCTTTTTTCATTAATTAGGCTATTTTCTTTCCGACCATATGGTCTATCTACTAGAAACGCATGGAACATATGGAAACTAATATAATAAATGAATACTATATAAGAAGAAAAAAATCATATTCAAGTATAAATTACCAACTTTACGATAGATCTTCCGTTAATTACCTAAATTACTAAAGATTCCGGAAACTTCGGTAAATTACCAGCAGGTTGGGTAAGTTACTTTCTAAATGTAATCCGTTGCAGTTACTAATTACCTGCCCAAAATTGTTATCAATAACGTAATTTTTGGATTACCCAAACTCAGTAACTTAATCTGATAACTTTGTTACTTTTAGATGACTTTCCCCTTAAGAGGCATTAGAAGAAGACACAAATCTACCCATTTAACAACATCTATTGCAAGATAAATCAATGTTAAGAGTTTACATAGCTGGCCATAAATGCATTATATGGGTTGGTTATGTAGGCTTCTTCTAACCCATTGCTTTATTTTACAGATAATAATATGATTAGGCTATATTTTTACATTAAAAACCAAAGTCCGTCAGATTTCCAGTCATTCCGATTAATTTAATACCCCTAGATCTTCAAGAACAGGACTTGGAAATATAGTGTAGATGTTTTGCCTGAGCATAACCTAAAAACTAGGGTCTTATTAGCTGACTACCTTGGAGTGGAGTTTAGTCAGCTAAGGACTTATTAGCCTAGCTACTCTGTTGTTTATCTTGTTGTCATGGAGGATTGATTGCTTCAAGTTGAAAAAGAAATGCTGCTCTCATGGAATGTCATGCTTTGAGCACTACCAAAACGTGCTATTTGCATGTGAAAAATGTTTGCCATATGCTGCATTTGCTATAGGCCTATTGTTTGCCTTTTTGCTGGTGACACTTTGATATTTCGATCATTTGCAGCTGTTTAAGTCTATCAAAAGTGTGCAAATTTGAGCATGCGTCCATTAAGCATTCAGATGTTTTATTTTATCAGCCCGATTGAGCAATAAAAGCCCCACTCGTGGTCTTCTTAAATTAAACTTGTTTTTGACAGTATGGAGCACAATACCATAGAGAAGTTTAGAATGGAGGAAGTTCCTCAAACTTGTATTCAATAGGCTGGGGTCTGCACTATGCAGCTGTTGCAAGTGCACATTTTTCACTGTCTGTCCAATGGTCGCAAAAGCAATGATTAATAGGCAGCTTAAACTTCTTCAATTCAACCATTATTGGGTTCAAATACATATACATTTGTGAAAAGCCATCCACAACAAATACAATCCATAAGGCGCAAATATTTAAATGAGAGAGCAGCAGTGTGATTCACATCAATGTGTTATGTACACTAAGCAAAAATATGAAAGCAAGATATAAAGTGTTGGTCCCATGTTTCATGAACTGAAATAAAATATCCAAGAAATGATCATTACACAGGTGCACTTAAAAAAAAATGTAAAAAAAGTTTAACCTTTATTTAACCAGGTAGGACTCATTGAGATTTAAAATCTATTTTTCAAGAGCGTCCTGGCCAAGATAGGCAGCACCAAGTCATTACAAAAATTACAGACAAACAACATGAAAAACTACAAGTAATCTAGTAAAAACCATAGAATTCACAAGAGTATAACAAAATCAAAAACAGCAAATTAAAAACATTGACAGGTCAGGGAATCAGTCTCAAGATCATTCATCAGTGATTTAAAAATACCAATCGGGACAAGTTCTTCCAGTTTAAAAGTGTTTTGCAATGCGTTCCAAGACGATGGCGCAGAGTACATAAAAGCCCTTTTACCAAATTCAGTTCGGACATTTGGAACAGTTAGCAGGATAAAGTCCAGCGAACGAAGAGACGACACACCACATTTCTGAACAATAAAAATGCGCAAATAAAAAAAGGTAGTAAACCCAAAATGGCTTTGTAAATAAAAGTAAACCAGTGACTGAGCCTACGAGTGACTAGAGAAGGCCAGCCAACCCTGGTATACAAAGTGCAGTGGTGCGTAAGGGTTTTGCAGTTTAAAATACATCTCAAAGTGCCATGGTAAAGGGTGTCAATTGATCTCAAACACTGAGAGGAAGCATTCATATATAAAATATCCCCATAGTCTAGTAAAGGCATAAATGTAGCTGATACTAGCCTCCTGGCTTCAAAAGAAAAACAGGCCTTAGTCCTAAAATAAAATCCCAATTTCAGCTTCAATTCTTTTGTAAGTTGTTGAATATGCAATTTAAAAGAGAGGCCATCATCAATTAAAATTCAAAGATATTTATGTGAGGTTACAGTCTCAATCTCATTGCCCTGACAGGTAGTAATAGGTAGAGGTTCAGAGGTCCATTTCTTGCTTTAGAAAACACCATTAGTTTAGTTTGTCAGTATTGAGGATAAGCTTCAATTGACATAAGGTATGTTGAACAGTATAAAAAGCAGTTTGCAAGTTCTGGAAAGCTTTTGTAAGAGACGAGCTAGGGACAATGTGCTGGGGACAATAAAAGGCCACTTTAAAATGTGCTGTTTTGTCACACAATACAATGCCACAGATGTCTCAAGTTGAGGGAGTGTGCAATTGGCATGCTGACTGCAGGAATGTCCACCAGAGCTTTTGCCAGAGAATTTAATGTTCCACCTCTAGCCACCTCTAACTTCGTTTTAGAGAATTTGGCAGTACGTCCAACAGGCCTCACAACCGAAGAACATGTGTATGGCGTCGTGTGGGCGAGCGGTTTGCTGGTGCCAATGTTGTAAACAGAGTGCCCCATGGTGGCGGTGGGGTGATGGTATGGGCAGGCATAAGCTACGGACAACAAACACAATTGCATTTGAATGCACAGAGATACCGTGACGAGATCCTGAAGCCCACTGTCATGCCTTTCATCCGCCGCCATCACCTCATGTTTCAGCATGATTTTGTTTATTATCTATACATAGTCACTTTACCCCTACCTACATGTACAAATTACCTCGACTAACCTGTACCCCCGCACATTGACTCGGTATGGGCAACCCCTGTATATAGCCTCGTTATTGTTATTTTATTGTGTTACTTTTTATTTTATACATTCGTTTATTTAGTAAATATTTTGTTTAACTCTATTTCTTGAACTTCAGTGTTGGTTAAGGGCTAAGGGCTTGTAAGTAAGCATTTTACGGTAAGGTTGTATTTGTTGCATGTGACAAATACAATTTAATTTGATTTGATAATGCACAGCCTCATGTCGCAAGGATCTGTAAACAATTCCTGGAAGCTGAAAATGTCCCAGTTCTTCCATTGCCAGCATACTCACCAGACATGTCACCCACTGAACATGTTTGGGACGCTCTGGGTCGACGTGTACGACAGCGTGTTCTAGTTCCCGCCAATATCCAGCAACTTCTCACAGCCATTGAAGATGAGTGGGACAACATTCTACAGGCCACAATCAACAGCCTGATCAACTCTGGGCGAAGGAGATGAGTTGCACTGCATGAGGCAAATGGTTGTCACACCAGACACTGACTGGTTTTCTGATCCACGCCCCTACCTTTTTTATGTGAATTCCATAGATTAGGGCCTAATGAATTTAAATTGACTGATTTCCTTATATGAACTGTTAATCAGTAAAATCTTTGAAATTGTTGCATGTTGCATTTATATTTTTGTTCAGTATAGATATCAATAATAAGTGATATCTGTATTGCCTCGCCCATAGGCTACACCACTGCTGTCATCCTTACCTCCAAGTGTTTATTCAAGTTGGATAATCTTTGAATGCCGACTACAGTCACACCAGTGGAAGATATAGCTAGCCTACAAAAGCCTATTCCTGCTCTTTTCCAGTGATCCATCAAACACATTTGGATGTTGGCCAGGTCACATGACATGACTGAAGCTAACAATAGGCCATATGAATGTCTGCACCGTAAAAGCCTAGTTGCTTACTGTACTGCAGGACAAGGATTGTCCTGACTATCAAGAATGCCTGAATTGCTTCGCCTTGCATTTCTGGTTGTCTGCAGTGTTTCCCCTGTATTAATTTAACAGAAGCGAATGAGTAGAAAAGGTAAGAAGAAAAAGGGCTTAATTGACAGAAATCTCGAACTATCACTTTAAAATCAGATTGACAACAAATGTTTCTATCAAATAAGAGCCAGGAGCAAACTGACACTGCTTGCTCCTCATCATCTCCTACAGTGCAGTGGCGCATATCAGTTTTTTTTATTTTATTTTATTGGCGCTTATCAGTTATTTTTCAGCAAAGACCAGGATTGACGTCATTACGTCCAGCTGTTTTTATCGACACGAGATATCTACATGGAAACGCACCTACCTTAGCAGGCAAATGTCGCATCTCTTTTCTATGCGAACTTTCTAAATGTCAATAACAACAGCAAAAAATCGCTGCAAAAGTGAATGGAATCATAGCTACTCTTAACCTTACAATACATAAACGCTAGAGTGTTGGACAGAGTTATTTGCACAGAGGGGCAATACATGACTTGAACCAATTACGGAATTACAAGGCATCTTTACAATTGCCTTGTAATTAGGCTACTTCTTGAGTAATCTTGGTGAGCCCAGAACTAAAATGTTATGTAATTTGGTAAAATGCTTTACGTAGTCTGTCCACGAGATATTAGTTCCTTAGTTGATTCCCCGTCACTAAGTGAAATCCCACAGATAACAATTTAAACCACCATGGCAATTTTCATATCACTTCTCAAGTGTGACGTCTCAAATGCCGCGCTTTGTAATCTACCGCTAGATGGCAGCATAAACCTAACCTCTGAGACTGCAGTCGGCCACTTCACTGTAACTCCAATTTACAGTAGCCAGTTGTATCTGCCAAATATTGTGAGAATTCCTATTTGCACGAAGAGACAAAAGCCTCTCCTCTAATTGTTCTCTCTCCTCTTTATCTCTTTTCAGTTTCTATGTCCCCCTCAGTCAAGCTAGTTTACTCTGGGGACACAATTAAGCTGAGCGGTGACAACAGCACAGGCACTATGAAATATTTATTTAACAAAAATGGGGTTCAAGAGCTGCATGTCTGGCTGTCTTGCTGCATGTCTGGCTGTCTTGCTGCATGTCTGGCTGTCTTGCTCTTGAACCCCATTGTTGTTGAAGAACCATTTTATCGTACCTGTGCTGTTGTCACAACTCAGTTCAAATGTATCCCCAGAGTAGAGACTCTGTGAGAGCAATGGACAGAAGAGTAACAGCTTCACCATCTCAGTTCTGGGTAAATATACCATGTCAATTTCCAAATGCATAAGCTTCATTGACATATCATTTCAACTTAGTGGCAAAAAATGTGGGTAGTTTAAATCAAGGGGTTTAGGTAGACATACACCTGTGGCTATAGAGACTTGATTATGAAGGTCAGATCTCTCATTAAAAAGGAGAATTCATAAACTCACATATGGCAAATGCTTTTAATATAAAGTATATTTGTGTTTTTTTGTGGGTAGGCCTATATTTGTGGGTGGTCAATTCACTATACTTTTGCTGTGTTAAATGCAGTGGTGTCACATATACATTTTTAATTGTTTCCATGCTCAACCTCTCCCCTTCCTTTCCTTTTGAACCCTCCACCCAATGACAACCTACTCTGGACTCAAAAGAGAATGCAGCACAGACTACCTTCAGCCTGCCATTCTGTCCATCAAGTCGAGGCAGCCCGTCATCAACAGGGAGGGCTCAGTAGTCCTGGAGCTGCAGGTGAAGGAGGGTATGAATTTAATGCACTCTAAAAAATAAAAGGTTCCTGGAGTATCCTTTAGGGGTTCTTCAAATTGAAACTCTGGGAGAACCCCTATAAGTTCTTCAAAGAACTCCTTTTAATGGATCCTGGAAGAACCTTTTGAAGAACCTTTTGGGGTTAATTTGCGGTTAACTACCCCCTATTATTAATAATAATACGCATAACAATAACAATTACACAATATTTGAGTTCTCATTGTTTATTATGATTTTAGTGGCAAAGCAGAATAAAAAAATCTAAGAGGTAACTTCCCAGCAGAGCCACAAGTCCAATGGGTATATCCTCTGGCGTGTTGATGTATTGATGTTCTCTGTATCCAAAGCCATAGTGATTTTGCAGTGCATGGTGATCTAACAGGTTTCCTGTTACATCCATCAGAGATTCAGAGTTCCCAGTTGTTATGAACGCGGAAAAACTCCACAGAAAGCTTTCCTTCTACAACCTCGCAGAGCTGGCCTTTCACACCTATCGACAGTGCGACACCATGGTCTGGTGTAATGACGAGACTAACCAGAGGATCATCCACATCACCATCAGGACCTCAGGTAAAACAACACCATTGGTGGCTGCAATGTCATTTGAATTGTTGTTTTATATTTGAGATTCTTCAAAGTAGCCACACTTTACCTTGATGACAGCTTTGCACACTTGGCATTCTCTCAACCAGCTTCACCTGGAATGCTTTTCCAACAGTCTTGAAGGAGTTCCCACATATGCTGTGCACTTGCTGGCTGATTTTCCTTCACTCTGCGGTCCAACTCATCCCAAACCATCTTAATTGGGTTGAGGTCGGGTGATTGTGGAGGCCAGGTCATCTGATGCAGCACTCCATCACTCTCCTTGGTAAAATAGCCCTTACACATCCTGGAGGTGTGTTGAGTTATTGTCCTGTTGAAAAACAAATGATAGTCCCACTAAGTGCAAATTAGATGGGATGGCGGATCCCTGCAGAATGCCGTGGTAGCCATGCTGGTTAAGTGTGCCTTGAATTCTAAATAAATCACTGACAGTGTCACTCCCACACCATTACACCTCCTCCTCCATGCTTCGCAGTGGGAACCACCCATGTGGAGATCATCCGTTCACCTACTCTGCGTCTCACAAAGACACGGCGGTTGGAACCAAAAATCTCAAAATTGGGACTCTTCAGACCAAAGGACAGATTTCCACCGGTCTAGTGACCATTGCTCGTGTTTCTTAGCCCAAACAAGCCTCTTCTTCCTATTGATGTCCTTTTGTAGTGGTTTCTTTGCAGAAATTCACCCATGAAGGCCTGATTCACTTGGGCTCCCAAGTGGCACAGTGGTCTAAGGCACATCATCTCAGCTAGAAGCGTCACTACAGACAACCTGGTTCGAATCCAGACTGTATCACAACCGGCCGTGATTGGGAGTCCCTTAGGGCGGCGCACAATTGGCCCAGCGTCGTCTGAGTTTGGCCGGTGTAGGCCGTCATTGTAAATAAGAATTTGTTCTTAACTGACTTGCCTAGTTAAATAAAGGTTAAATTAAAAAATATTTTAAAAATTCACGCAGTCTCCTCTGGTGCTGTTGAGATGTGTCCGTTACTTGAACTCTGTGAAGCATTGATTTGGGCTGCAATTTCTGAGGCTGGTAATTCTAATGACCTTATCCTCTGCAGAAGAGGTAACTCTGGGTCTTCCTTTCCTGTGGCGGTCCTCATGAGAGCCAGTTTCATCATAGCTCTTGATGGTTTTTGCGACTGCACTTTAAGAAACATTCTTGACATTTTTTCGCATTGACTGACCTTCATGTCTGAAAGTAATGATGGACTGTCGTTTCTCTTTGCTTATTTGAGCTGTTCTTGCCATAATATGGACTTGGTCTTTTACCAAATAGTGCTATTTTCTGTATTTAAAAAAATATATATATATTTCACCTTTATTTCACCAGGTAGGCCAGTTGAGAACAAGTTCTCATTTACAACTTCCACCTGGCCAAGATAAGCAATGCGACAAAAACAACACATAAACAAACGTACCGTCAATAACACAAAATAAAATACAAATAGAAAAATCTATGTACAGTGTGTGCAAATGTAGAAGAGTAGGGAGGTAGGCAATAAATATGCCCTAGAGGCGAAAATAATTACAATATAGCATTAATACTGGAGTGATAGATATGCAGAATATGATGTGCAAGTAGAGATACTGGGGTGCAATAGAGCAAGAGGGTAAGTAATAATATGGGGATGAGGTAGTCGGGTGTGCTATTTACAGATTGGCTGTGTACAGATACAGTGATTGGTAAGCTGCTCTGACAGCTGATGCTTAAAGTTAGAGAGGGAGATATAAGATTCCAGCTTAAGAGATTTTTGCAATTCGTTCCAGTCATTGGCAGCAGAGAACTGGAAGGAAAGGCGGCCAAAGGAAGTGTTGACTTTGGGGATGACCAGTGCAATATACCTGCTGAAGCGCGTGCTACGGGTGTGTGTTGCTATGGTGACCAGTGAACTGAGATAAGGCATGCCTTTACCTAGCAAAGACTTATAGATGAACTGGAGCCAGTGGGTTTGGCGGTGGATATGTAGTTAGGGCCAGCCAACGAGAGCATACAGATCGCAGTGGTGGGTAGTATATGGGGCTTTGGTGATAAAACGGATGGCACTGTGATAGACTACATCCAGTTTGCTGAGTAGAGTTTTGGGGGCTATTTTGTAAATTACATCGCCGAAGTCAAGGATCGGTAGGATAGTCAGTTTTACAAGGGTAAGTTTGGTGGCATGAGTGAAGGAGGCTTTGTTGCAAAATAGGAAGTCGATTCTAGATTTAATTTTGGATTGGAGATGCTTAATGTGAGTCTGGAAGGAGAGTTTACAGTCTAACCAGACACCTAGGTATTTGTAGTTGTCCACATATTCTAGGTCAGAACCGCCCAGAGTAGTGATGCTAGTCGGGCGGGAGGGTGCGGGGAGCAATCGGTTGAAGAGCATGCACTTAGTTTTACTAGCATTTAATAGCAGTTGGAGGCCACGGAAGGAGCGTTGTATGGCATTGAAGCTTGTTTGGAGGTTTGTTAGCACAGTGTCCAAAGAAGGGCCAGATGTATACAGAATGGTGTCACCTAACAGTGGATCAGAGAATCACCAGCAGCAAGAGCGACATCATTGGTATATACAGAGAAAAGTGTCAGCCCAAGAATTGAACCCTGTGGCACCCCCACAGAGACTGCCAGAGGTCCGGACAACAAGCCCTCTGATTTGACACACTGAACTCTATCAGAGCAGTAGTTGGTGAGGCGGTCATTTGAAAAGCCAAGGCTGTTGAGTCTGCCGATAAGAATGCGGTGATTGGCAGAGTCGAAAGCCTTGGCCAGGTTGATGAAGACAGCTGCACAGTACTGTCTTTTATCGATGGCGGTTATGATATCGTTTAGGACCTTGAGCGTGGCTGAGGTGCACCCATGACCAGCTCTGAAACCAGATTGCATAGTGGAGAAGGTACGGTGGGATTCGAAATGGTCGGTGATCTGTTTATTAACTTGGCTTTCAAAGATTTTAGAAAGGTAGGGCAGGATGGATATATGTCTATAACAGTTTGGGTCTAGAGTGTCTCCCCCTTTGAAGAAGGGGATGACCGCGGCAGCTTTCCAATCTTTGGGGACCTCAGACGATATGAAAGAGAGGTTGAATAGGCTAGTAATAGGGCTTGCAACAATTTCGGCTGATAATTTTAGAAAGAGAGGGTCCAGATTGTCTAGCCCAGCTGATTTGTAGGGATCCAGATTTTGCAGTTCTTTCAGTACATCAGCTGTCCGGATTTGGGTGAAGGAGAAGTGGGGAGGGTTTGGGCAAGTTGCTGCAGGGGGTGCTGAGATGTGGGCCAGGGTAGGGGTAGCCAGGTGGAAAGCATGGCCAGCCGTGGAAAAATGCTTATTGAAATTATCGATTATCGTAGATTTATCGGTGGTGACAGTGTTTCCTATCCTCAGTGCAGTGGGCAGCTTATTCTCCATGGACTTTAGTGTCCCAAAACTTTTTGGAATTAGTGGTACAGGAAGCAAATTTCTGTTTTGATAAAGCTAGCCTTAGCTTTCCTAACTGACTGAGTAATATTGGTTCCTGACTTCCCTGAAAGTTGCCTATTGCGGGGGCTATTCGATGCTAATGCAGAAGGCCACAGGATGTTTTTGTGCTGGTCAAGGGCAGTCAAGTCTGGGCAGTCAAGGGCTATATCTATTCTTAGTTCTTAATTTTTTGAATGGGGCATGCTTATTTAAGATGGAGAGGAAAGCACTTTTGAAGAGCAACTAGGCATCCTCTACTGATGGGATGAGGTCAGTATCCTTCCAGGGTACCCAGGCCAGGTCGATTAGAAAGGCCTGCTCGCAGAAGTGTTTTAGGGAGCATTTGACAGTGATGAGGGGTGGTCGTTTGACTGCGGACCCAGTAAGCACGCAGGCAATGAGGCAGTGATCGCTGAGATCCTGGTTGAAGACAGCAGAGGTGTATTTGGAGGGCAGGTTGGTCAGGATGATATCTAAGAGGGTGCCCATGGTTACGGATTTAGGGTTGTACCTGGTAGGTTTCTTGATAATTTGTGTGAGATTGAGGGCATCTAGCTTAGATTGTAGGATGGCCAGGTTGTTAAGTATGTCCCAGTTTAGGTCACCTAACAGTGCGAACTCTGAAGATAGATGGGGGCAATCAATTCACATATGGTGTCCAGGGCACAACTGGGGGCCGAGGGGGGTCTATAACAAGCGGCAACGGGGAGAGACTTGTTTCTGGAAAGGTGGATTTTTAAAAGTAGAAGCTTGAATTGTTTGGGCACAGACCTGGATAGTATGACAGAACTCTGCATGCTATCTCTGCAGTAGATTGCAACTCCACCCCCTTTGGCAGTTCTATCTTGTCAGAAAATGTTATAGTTAGGGATAGAAATGTCAGGATTTTTGGTGGCCTTCCTAAGCCAGGATTCAGACACGGGGGTGGAGTGTACTAAAGCAGTGAATAAAACAAGAGAGTTAAAGGAGCAGGTTTCTGGGTGCGGAAGAATAGATTCAAGGCATAATGTACAGATGAGGGTATGGTAGGATGTGAGTACAGTGGAGGTAAGCCTAGGAATTGAGTGACGATGAGAGGTTTTGTCTCCGCTTGTGTGGGGGTGGAACATAGGGGCTAGCTAAGGCACATTGAGCAGGGCTGGAGGCTCTACAGTGAAGTAAGAAAAACATTACTGACCAAAACAGCAATAGACAAGGCATATTGACATTAGGGAGAGGCATGTGTAGTTGAGTGATCATAGGGTCCAGTGAGTAGCTAGGCGAGCTGGAGGCACGGCGATTCAGACAGCTAGCAGGCCGGAGCTAGCAGCAGGCTAACAGATGGGCCTCAGGGGAACGTCGCAATGGGAGAGTCTGTTGAAAGCCCCTCGGACGGTTACGTCGGCAGACCAGTCGTGATGGATCGGTGGGGCTCCATGTCGGCAGCAAAGGTTCCAGGCCAATTGGCAGAAGAGGTATTGAAGCCCAGGAATTATCTGATGGAATTCTTCGGCTAGCCGGGAGAAGGGCCAAGCTTGAGGCTAGCTCCAGGCTAACTGGTGCTTGCTTCGGGACAGAAACCCCCTCGGACGGTTTCATCAGTAGACCAGTCGGGATGGATCGTTAGGGCTCCGTGTCGGCAGCAGATGGTCCAGGCCAATTGGCAAAAGAGGTAATTGAAGCCCAGGGATTGCTTGATGGAATCTCTTCGGCTAGCTGGGAGATGGGCCTAGTTCGAGGCTAGCTCCAGGCTAACTGGTGCTTGCTTCAGGACAGAGACGTTAGAAAGGAGTAGCCACTCGGATAGCAGCTAGCTAGCCGCGATGATCCGGAGTAAAGGTTTCCGAGCTTGCGGTAGGAATCCGGGGATGTGGTAGAGAAAAGTAGCCTGATATGCTCTGGCTAGACATCACGCTCTGCAGGCTGGCAGGAGTTGCCTGGGCGGATGCTGGCAGTCCGGGTTGACGGTGATGACCGCTAGCAGTGGCTAACTGACTACTTGCTAGTAGCTAGTTAGCTGGCTAGCTTCTGAACGGGGTTCCGGTTCAAAAGTGTAAAAATAGTAGATCCATACCACATTGGGTGAGGCGGATTGCAGGCGAGTATGTTCAGTCCGTAGATGGAAAATGAGATAAAAAAATAATACAAATATATATATATATATATATATATATACGAGGAAAAACGATATATACAAGGGACGGGACAAGAAAATCAAAACAGACATCCCCTCTGCTATGCCATCTTGGAATGTTACCCCATGTATACCACCCCTACCTTGTCACAACACAACTGATTGGCTCAAACAGATTAAGAAGGAAAGAAATTCCACTAACTTTTAACAAGCACACCTGTTAATTGAAATGCATTCCAGGTGACTACCTCATGAAGCTGGATGAGAGAATGCCAAGAGTGTGCAAAGCTGTCATCAAGGCAAAGGGTGGCTTCTTTGAAGAATCTCAAATCAAAAATATATTTTGATTTAACACTTTTTGGGTTACTACATGATTCCATATGTGTGATTTCATAGTTTTGTTGTCTTCACTATTATTCTACAATGTAGAGTGTCCAAACTTTTAACTGGTACTGTACACACACTGAGTATACAAACTTTAAGAACACCTGCTCTTTCCATGATGTAGACTGACCAGGTGAATCCAGGTGAAAGCTATGATCCCTTATTGATGTCACTAGTTAAATCCACTTCAATCAGTCTTCTAAATGAAGGGGAAGAGACAGGTTATAGAACGATTTTTAAGCTTTGAGACATGGATTGTGTATGTGCCATTCAGAGGGTGAATGGGAAAGATAAAAAATCTAAGTGGCTTTGAACAGGGTATGGTAGTAGGTGCCAGGCACACCGGTTTGTGTCGTGAACTGCGACGCTGCTGGGTTTTTCACGCGCAACTGTTTCCTGTGTGTATCATCCAAAGGACATCCAGCCAACTTGACACTGTGGAATGCATAAGTCAACATGGGCCAGCATCCCTTTGGAACTCTTTCGACACCTTGTAGAGTCCATGCCCTGACAAATGTAGGCTTTTCTGAGGGCAAAAAAAAAGGGGGTGTGCAACTCAATATTAGGAGGGTGTTCCTAATGTTTGGTATACTCAGTGTATGTTTTGTTACACCTCCAGATAGGTGCAATGAAATGTGTTGTTTTACAGGATCAGCTAGTTGTACGGCACCCCTGGAGCAAATTAGGGATAAGTGCCTTGCTCAAGGGCACATCAACATATTTCTCACCTTGTCGGCTTGGTTATTTGAACCAGTGAACTTTCAGTTACTTACCGCTAAGCATCCTGCCACCCTTTTGCAGTGTAGTAGGACTATGATGGTGCTTTTTTCATTATTTTGTGATATAGTGGTCAACAAAAGTTTTAAAAGTTAATAAACTGTTAGCATTGGACAAACTTACCATTGATCATCTCTCTGCTTTACTCTTAATGGCAGATAACAGTGACCCTGAAGAGAAGATTATGACAGTGATCATCATAATTGTGGTGATTGTCTTGGGGGTTATACTGGTCACAGGAGCCATAGTCATGTATCGCAAGAGGAGGACTGATTAAGGTAAGCCTACCACTGATTTCCTCAGCCACTCCGTGTGTCAGGCCGGCCCCAGGCATAAGCGACGTAAGCGGTCGCTTAGGGCCCCCAACCCCAGAAAAAATACAAACAAAAAAAGTACTTTTATTTTTTAGGAACTCAGACAGGGTCTCAACTTATAAGCATTTCGCTGCAACCACTATAACATTTTTACATTTAATAATTTAGCAGTCGCTCTTATCCAGAGAGACTTACAATTAGTGCATTCATCTTAAGATAGCTAGGTGGGACAACCACGTCATATTAAGTACATTTTCCCTCAATAAAGTAGCCATCTTCTAAACTGTGTACTCGACTTTGATTTGAACTTACTGTTGAGTTTGAATAGTAGAATACACAAGGTGCAATTTGTGTCGGTAAAATGTATTATCGAGAAATAATGGTGGAAACGCCTTAATATGCAAATATTGATATAATAACCATCATATCGAAGTAAATGTGGAGTTACGCAATGATATGGTGTGTGGTGCTCCCAGTATGACTCAGCAAACCATGCATTTTATTAGGCTACAGATTAAATAAGTTATGATGAACTTCACAGGGTGGTGAAAGGGCACGGTGATCTTGATGCTCCTTTCCAGTTTATATCGAGGGTCTTATTCTGGTGACATGATGATCGATGTTTAACACCGCACCTTTCCGATTGTCCTGATATGACTTTCTATTGTCTCAGATGTAGGCCTACTGCTCTCTGGTATATGTCAGCTTCCCCCTTTTAAGCCGTATTCAATGCTTCATACCCTCTTTCACTCTTTACCCCCTTCTGCGCCCAAAGTATGGTACAGATTCTGTCCCCCCCATCTTCTGACTTTCTCAAAACGTCATACAACCTCATCTCCCCATCCCTATCTTTAGCCCCCTCGTCACCCAAGGTGACGTACACCTCTCTTCCTTCACCTTCAGCGCTTCGTACTCTCCCCCTGTTCTCTCTCCTCCTGCTGCTGCTGCTGCTGGAGTTCTGTTCAGGGTGTCGTACTCTCCCTCTCTCTCAGCTCCTCATACCATCCGTCTCCTCCACCCTGAGGCTTATTGAAGAATATAACTTAGAAATGCCTCATGGGCTTAGCGCAACTGTTTAACCCTATCAAAACCAAAAATATAAGCTTGTTTTACTATATTGTTTAACATTGCAATAAAAAAATGTAAACTATCATTTTGATCTCATGGATGGTCAGTTATTGCACCTAGTCCTGTCTATGAATTTGAGAGTGGTTACATTTCTCCAGTCCCACCCCTAAGCTGTTTACCTAAAACCGTGGCTGGCTGGCCACTTTGTTGTGTTTGAACTGCAGATTGCCCCTTCAATCAAGTTCAAATTACAGTGCATTTGTAAAGTATTCAGACCCATTGACTTTTCTTTTTCTAATGTTACATTAGATGTATTCTAAAATGGATAAAAAAAATAATAAAATCAATCTACACACAATACCTCATGACAAAGCAAAAGTTGTAATTTTTTTTTTACAGAAATGTAAATGTACATTTGCATAAGTATTCAGACCCTTTACTCAGTACTCCGTTGAAGCACCTTTGGCAAAGATTACAGCCTCGAGTCTACGTGGGTATGGGGCTACAAGCTTGGCACACCTGTATTTGGGGAGTTTCTCCCATTATTCTCTGCAGATCCTCTCAAACTCTGTCAGGTTGGATGGGGAGCGTTGCTGCACAGCTATTTTCAGGTCTCTCTAGAAATGTTAGATCGGGTTCAAGACCAGGCTCTGGCTGGGCCACTCAAGGACATTGAAACTTGTCCCAAAGCCACTCCGTATTGTCTTGGCTATGTGCGTAGGGTTGTTGTCCTTCTGAAAGGTTCTCCCATCTCCAGAGTTCCTATGTGGAGCTGTCAGAGTGACCAACAGATTCTTGGTCACCTCCCTGACCAAGGCCCTTCTCCCCAGATTGCTCAGGTTGGCAGGGCTGCCAACTCTAGGAAGAGTCTTGGTGGTTCCAAACTTCTTCCATTTAAGAATGATGGAGGCCACTGTGTTCTTGGGGACCTTCAATTCTGCAGAATTTTTTTTGGTACCCTTGCCAAGATCTGTGCCTTGACACAATCCTGTCTGAGCTCCACGAACAATTCCTTCGACCTCGTGGCTTGGGTTTTGCTCTGACAACTGTGGGACCTTTATATAGACCGGTGTGTGCGCCTTTCCAAATCATGTCCAATCAATTGAATTTACCACAGGTGGACTCCAATCAAGTTGTAGAAGCATCTCAAGGATGATCAATGGAAACAGGATGCATCCGAGCTCAATTTCAAGTCTCATAGCAAAGAGTCTGAATACTTATGTAAATAAGGTATGTTTATTTAATACATTTGCAAAAAAAAAGTTACCTGTTGTGTGTAGATTGATGAGGATTTTAGAATAAGGCTGTAATGTAACAATGTGGAAAAAGTCAAGGGGTCTGAATATTTTCCAACTGCACTGTATACAGAGCCTGCACTGAGATATCAATATGTTTAATATACATTAAATCTCAATGCAATACTCCAAATTGTATATTGTGGCGGTTTCGGCACGATGATCTTGGTAAGGCAGGGTTTACAGATACAAACACACACCACCACCAGTCCACGTGAAGGGTTAACACGCTTTATTTATTTATCAGGTACCGGCAGTGTTCCTGATATACAAAACTCAAACAAGCAAAGTAAATACGTCGTCACCAGTGGAAGAGCCTCCACTCTTGGTCTTCGGGGTTCCCTCCGTGTTGAAATCTTCAGTTCCTTTATTCCGGTAAACCTCCTTCTCTCAGTCTCTCTAATAGCCTCCTCCTCGTTCACCTGCCAGGGCCAAAGAAAGACAAAGAAAGCAAACCCAGGGACTGGTTAAGTAGAGGCCCTGATTGGTTTCACCTGTCTGCCTTTTAGCCTAATTACAACTGGAGACAGGTGTGGCTGTTTTGCTGTAATCTGGCAGTTTCCCCTGAGCTGTCCATGGTCCTGTCTCTGGGGAATACTTCCCATTGCTGTCTGTGGTCCTGGCAGCCAGAAAACACAGAAACCTTGCAGGCACATACTGTCCATCCACCACACAACCACTGAAACCGCTACATACCTTCCCCCCCAGCGTTGGAAAAACATGGCATGCATACGGGACATGGCCTCCGCATCACCATGTTTAGAACCCGAACTGTGGACGATCCGATAGTGGAACGGCTGGAGGCTGAGGAACCACTGGATGATCCAGGCTTTAGTGTCCTCATTCTGCTTCATCCAGGTAAGGGGAGCCCGATCTATCATCAACACAAACTTGCGGCCCAGAACATAATATTTCAAGGACTCCAAGAGCCCATTTGATTGCCAAACACTCTTTTTCCACTGCTGTTGCATATTTGGTTTCACGGGGGTGGGGGGAATCAACTTACGGCTAATGTACAGCACAGGATGTTCCTCTCCCTCCACTTCCTGTGAGAGCACAGCTCCAATTCCAGTGTCCGATGCATCTGTCTGTACAATCAGAGGTTTCGAGAAATCCGGCGAATACAACACAGGGGCAGTGCATAAGGCCGTTTTCAGTTTCTGAAATGCCTCTTTGGCCGCAGGGTTCCACTGTACCAAGGCAGGTTTGGCCTTTCGGGTCAGGTCACACAGGTCCTGCAATGATTGCATAATCTTGGATGAAACGTCTAATAACCGGATATTCCCAGCAAAGCCCGTACCCGTTTCTTGTTCAATGGTCGAGGCCAATCCTGGATCGCAGCGACCTTCTCTTGTGGTTTGATCAAACCTTGCCCTACAGAATAGCCCGGATACTTAGCTTCACTTACCCACAGCGTGCATTTCTTTGCGTTGACTGTGAGTCCTGCTTGCCGAAGGGCGTCGAGGGCCGCTGTGAAATGGATTAGGTGCTCCGCCCACGTGTGACTGTGGATTATCACATCGTCCAGGTAGGCTGCAGCATAGGATTGATGTGGCAGCAAAATGCGGTCCATCAGCCTTTGAAATGTGGCAGGGGCTCCATAAAATCCAAAGGGCAGTCGCACATATTGGAACAGCCCGTCTGGAGTGGAGAATGCCATCTTCTCACGAGCTGCCGGGGTCAGAGGAACCTGCCAATACTCCTTGGTTAGATCAAGTGTACTGATGAACCGGACATGTCCCAGTCTTTCAATCACCTCATCTATTCTCAGCATGGGATAAGCATCTAATTCCGAAATAGCATTCAATTTACAGAAGTCATTACAGAATCGTACTGTACCGTCTGGTTTCGACACCAGGACTATCGAGCTGGACCACGCACTGTGTGACTCTTCAATGACATCTAGCTCCAACATCTTCCCCACTTCTTGTTTTATGGCCACTTTCTTCGCCTCTGGCACCCGGTAAGGTTTTTGGTGGACCCTTATCACCGGAGCTGTGATGATGTCATGTTGGATGTGATGGGTGTGTCCTGGTAAGGAAGAAGATACATATTTTATTTTTCACAACCAGCTCAAGCAGCACTTGGGTTTGAGACGGCGATACCTCGCTTAAGAGTAATCTCCTCCAGCAGGTTCTCAGAAGAAGTGGCTGAAAGTACTGATGTCTGTATGTTTGTCCTCCCCCACAGTGTGTCTTGACTCACCCACGTTTTTAACAGGTTAATATGATACACCTGTTTTAGCTTCCTTCTCCCTGGCTGACGGATAAGATAGTTCACAGGCCCCAGTTTCTGAAGCACCTCGTAGGGACCCCGCCATGTGTCCAGGAATTTACATTCCGTCATTGGTACTAACACCATAACCCGATCCCCTGGGGCAAACTCTTGGGGGTTGAGCGGGACGGTTATACACTCAACTCTGGGCTTCTTGGACCTGCTGTAAATGTTCTTTCACAATGGGCATTACCATATTTATGCATTCTCATTTTTTCAATGTGTTCTATGACTGTGTTGTGGGGGGCTGGGCTGTTGTTCCCAGTTCTCCTTCATCACATCTAACAATCCCCTGGGCCTGTGGGAAAACAATAGCTCAAATGGGGGGAAAAAATGGTGGATTGTTAGGTACCTCTTATGGCGAACATCAAAAATAGCAACAGCTGGTCCCAGTTGCGCCCATCCCACTCCATGCTCTGGCTGAACATGGATTTCAGGGTTCTGTTGAATCTTTCGACTAGGCCGTTGGTCTGGGGGTGACATACAGACGTGCAATTGTTTGATTTGAGCCAATTTACATAAATCTTTCATCACCTTGGACATGAACACCGTACCTTGGTCCGTCAGGATCTCTCGGGGTAAACCTACCCTGGAAAAGATCTGTAGCAGCTCTCTGGCGATGCTCTTGGTGTTGGCACTATGCAGGGGTATAGCCTCAGGATACCTGGTCACATAATCCACTATGACCAGTATATGTTGAAACACTTTTGCAGTCTGTGGTAAGGGTCCAATTAAATCCATAGCAATTATATTGGATGGCGTATCTATCAATGGCAACAGGATTAAAGGATTTTGTAAATCTGGGAGGGGTGAGGTTCTGACAGTCAGGACACCCCTGACAATACCTTACCACATTCGCATACACCCCCGGCCAGAGGAAGCGTTGTAACACCCGTTCTTGTGTTTCCCTTTCCGTAAATGTCCTCCCAAGAAGTGGCTATGGGCCAGGTTCAGCAGTGTACGCCGAAACGGGTTAGAAACGAACAGCTGCTCCACTGTGACATCATGGGGCTTCGTGACCTGGTATAAGAGATTGCTTCTCATTGAAAAATGGGGAAAGGTGAGGACATGAGCAGGATTTACAGGTACCCCATCGATTACCTCGACATTCTGTCTGGCGTTCTGTAGTGTGGGGTCTTCTATCTGAGCAGTACCAAACCTTCCCCTATACTGTGTTAACTCAGGAGGGAAAATGTCATTGGCATCAGAATTTCTAGGCACCACGGCCTGCGCTTCCTGTTCCACAATTTCTAGCCCATTTATCCCAACTGGGTTTCCTGTCTCTTCGTCATTTCCTTCCCCTTTCTTCTCCCAGGAGAACTTGAGTGTCGGCTATGGAAGTCAGGAAGGTAAGTACCAACTTGTTAATTTTCCTTTCATAGGTCAGGGAGTTCTATGGTAGTGGTTTCATTTTCTTTTCCCTGGAAAAGGTAAATGGTCCCTAGTATGCCCCATTACTGGCACAGCCAGCTCCTTTGTCCTGTAGTCCATTCCACAATTATTGATAATATGGACAGTTGCAACACAGTAGCACTGGGTATGATAGGTTCTCAACCAACCCTAGGTTACCTCAAAACCGCCCTCTGGTGGTGTTAATCTCTACATCTGCAGTTGGGTAAGTTTTGATGTCCCCATGTACACAGATGATGTCCATGGTTGGGACAGTAGTCCTCTGCGGCTGGGTTAATAGTGAAGGCATGAGGGCGACCATGCTCCCGGAATCTAGAAGAGCGTCAACTTCCTTCCCTTGGACCTGTACCTGACGGAGGTGCGGTGGTTGGCGGTGGGCTTGGACATGAGCAGAAATTACATAGAAATGGTGTACATTGGAAATGTCGACCTGCATGAGTTCCCCCTCTTGGGACAGTTCCATGCATTGTATCCTACGTCGCCACAGCGGTAGTACTCTTGGGTGTCGGTATCCACCCCTCTATTCCTCGTCTTTGCTTCATGTTGGAATACCTGGTCTTGGCACCCAGGTTCCCCAATCCGCTCTTTGGATTTTCCCTTTCCAAACCCGAGCGGATGGGGGGGGGGGGGGTTCTGTCAAGCCGACTAGGTTTGAGCAGTTCTTCAATTTCTCGACATCGCTCAACAAGGTCCACCACTCCGTCTGCTGTGTTGGGACTGCCCAACTCGTAAGGTAAGGCCCGGATGTAGTGGTCAATCACTATTCTTTCCACGATGTCCCCAGTACTGAGGGTTGCGGGCTCTAGTCATTTTTTTGCCCGGTGGACCAGGTCCAACATCTGGGACCTGGGTGCCTTCTCGGGTTGATACGTCCACGTGTGGAACCGCTGTGCCCTCAAAGAGACCGTGACTCCCAACCGTGCTAATATTTCCTTCCTCAGTGTGTCATAGTCATTGGCTTCCAGATCAGACCATGCCTGTTGTGCACCCCCACAAAGAAATGGAGCCAGTATTCTTGGACATTTTAGCTGTGGCCATGCGTCTCGTTCTGTCGGGCGCTCAAATGTTGTCATCCGGCGTCATTTTCAGCAGAGACCGAGTGGCAGACCTGTAGTCTGTTGAGCAATTTTCACCACAGTGATGGCTGTGTGTGTATCCTCACTGCCTTGCCTGCATTCTCCACCAATGCGGCGGTCTCGGCGCAGTGATCTTGGTAAGGCAGGGTTTACACGTACAAACACACACCACCAGTTCACGTGAAGGGTTAATACGTTGTTTTTTTGTTTTTTTTTAATCAGGTACCAGCAGTGTTCCTGATATACAAAACTCAAAGTAAATACGTCGTCACCAGTGGAAGGGCCTCCACTCTTGGTCTTTGGGGTTCCCTCTGTGTTGAAATCTTCAGTTCCTTTATTCCGGTAAACCTCCTCCACCATTTGCTCAGTCTCTCCGATAGCCTCCTCCTCGTTCACCTGCCAGGGTCAAAGGAAAGACAAAGAAAGCAAACCCAGGGCGTAGTTAGAGGCCCCTGATTGGTTTCACCTGTCTGCTGTTTAGTCTCAAATTACAACTGGAGACAGGTGTGGCTGTTCCGCTGTAGTCTGGCAGTTTCCCCTGAGCTGTCCATGGTCCTGGCTCTAGGGACTACTTCCCATTGCTGTCCGTGGTCCTGGCAGCCAGAAAACACAGACACATTGCAGGCACATACCGTCCATCCACCACACAACCCCTGAAACCGATACAATATATATGTTAGTTATAGTGGGCAGCAGTGTAATATGGGTATTATCATTATGATCATTTAGTTTGCTGAAATAAAGTATTTGCATAATCAATTGTTTTATGGAAACTTGGGCTCCCGAGTGGCGCAGCAGTCTCAGGCACTGCATCTCAGTGCTAGATGCATCACTACAGACCCTGGTTCAATTCCAGGCTGTATCACAACCGGCGTGATTGGGAGTCCCATAGAGCGACACACAATTGGCCCAGCATCGTGAGGGTTTGGCCAGGGTAGGCCGTCATTGTAAATAAGAATTTGTTCTTAACTGACTTGCCTAGTTAAATAAAGGTTCAATAAAAATAAAATACTCAAAGTTTAATCAGTTGTTTGGGTCCCACACTCAACCAGACACAGATTGAGTCAGTATTATTGTACCATTGCACTTTGATGTACCTTGGTGCGAGATCACCCTGTGCTGGAATAATTATATTAAAAGGAGGTCTGAGAACAATAGAATGAGCAGTAGGGTTTAATATTACCATAGGGATTGGTAATTAACACTGTCTACAACTGGTTACTGTTCTGGGGCTGTATTCACACAGCGCTCCTATAGTAAGATTGCTGATCTAAGTTCCTCTGTCCATGTAATCTTATTCATAAAGATCTAAGGCAAAACTGATCCTAGATCAGCGTCTCACTTTGTGAATACGGACCTTGGTCTTTACAACATTGAAGCCAGTATCTTTGACCCAAGAAATACCTTTGAGTGGTCAGAGAAGAGGGAAGCTGTGGGAGGAGTCCCAGGGCGGGCAGAGGAGGAGGGGTGGAATCCTCCTGCACTCCACTCATCCATCTCGACTATAATTACCTGAACCTGCTGTTCCCACCAGGAAACTCCTCAGCCCAGCCAAGTGTGTCAGAAAGACTTCCGCTAACCTGACAGCTTCTCTTTCCTCCGTTTCCCTCCCTCCTTCCTTCCCTCCTTGTCTCTCTCCTTCACCCCCTCACAGAACAATGCCAAGAGAATGCACAGTGCACAGCTAGAAGTCAGGTGTCATAATATAATACCATTATCAAATATCACTTACCAATGTCTCTCCCTTCCCCCTTCCTTTTCACTCTCTCTCAGGCAGATGGATGCAGGATTATTAACGATAAGAGAGGGCAGAGAAAGAGAGAGACCTTATGAGCAGTGTAGAAAACACTATCTCTGTCTGACATGATGACATAGACCCACCACGTGCTCCCTGGACAGTGACAAAGCCTCTATTTCTCTCTCCCATTTTCTCTAGGGTGATATCTGAAGCCCAGTGATCAATAGATGGGAAAGGGATATGGCATAGAAATATGACACCTCGTATCTGGAGAGAGGGGTTCTTTGCCCATTAGCAGCCCAACCAGAGGCAGAGGAAAGAATGGGGTGTTCGAAGGGAAAGATGTGGGCAGATAAAGTGGGAACCAGACAAGCAAGAGGCTTTGTGTATTATACAGTTTGTTCACAATTCACATACCATCCACAAGTATAGAAACCTGAACAGATTCATAGAGAAAATAGAATGTAATGTTCCAAAATAATGTTGAATCATTTGTAATAATGTTGATAATAGCAGTGGTAATGATAATAGTAATAATAGTATTGTCCTCTAGCTTTTATTATACAATATTTTTTCCACATATACATGTTTTTTACATACACAATTTTACAGTAAAGAACAAAACAAAACTGTTAAAGAATGAAAGCAGCTGACAGTCTATAAAAAATAAACAAAAACACAACCACAGTAAAAACCCTAACAGTAAATATTCATCCTTTCCAGGACTGTGAAAGACTAATATTGTTTATCGCCAATGACTGAAACAAACTCGTCAGTCAAAGTGATCAGACCTGGGTGAAATATGTAAGTAAAAAACGTTTAAATACTTAAGCTGCATTTGATTTAGTTTGCCTGGTACAGAAGAGCCAATGAAATTGTCCCAAAAGTGCAAACATCAAGCCAAATCAAGTGTACCTCAAAATACTTTCATGTTTTTGCCATATTTGATCTAAGTCTGAAAGTGAGACATGACTCTGCTTTAGCAATGAAAACATGGGTTTTATCTTTGGGCTCCAAGGCTAACTAAACAACTCAAAAAGCTTACCAGTAAAGTTATTATTTATGTACAGAAATTCAACATTTTCAGTGAGATACATAATTCATTAGTTATTGCTTTTTGACTAAGTGCGTAAAAATATAGCCTACCGACGTTTCTAAGTATATCCAGAGTTCCACTTCAGTGCAGGCTATATAAGTAAAGGGAGGGGTTGGTGAGAGAGATATTCCTCCATAGGAGAGAGAGATCTCCGGTTCCCCTTCTCTGCTCTGTATGGACACCAGGGTCATGTATTTCATAAGTCGAGGTAGTCCCTCCCTGTTTCAGTCAGTTTTTCTTCTTCTTTTGGTGCTTAATGAACACAGCCCTGCATTGGAGGGAGCCAGGGGCTACATCAATATCATGTTTGAAATGTACTGTCAACCATTGGCTGGTATATAGCTTCATGCACCATTTTGCCCTTAAAAGCAGTCACTATTTGACTGGTTTGGATGAGTGATTGATAGGGTCATGGTGGGCGCTCTTTGGGATCATGACACCACAGTCTCTCTCCCTCCGTGTGTTATTGCTTAGTCACTGTGACGGTGGGCACAGGCTGGCGTGTGTTCTTTTTTTTGGGCTCCTTGGTGCCTGCAAACTGGTTCTTCGGCACGAGCGCACTGACATCACAATATATCAAGCGTGACCGGCAAGACAAACAGTGGAAATCAATACAAAGCTACAATAGCATAAGTACGAGTCTATTGGAGGTGGAGAATACAGTGTATATACGGAATCCAGACTTGTTACAGAACAATACTATTACGTTTTATGCGATTCTACATTTTCCTTTCCCAAAACACCGTCATACTTACAGTCTCATATAAAGTAAAACAGAAGAGTCTAACAAATGTATGTGAAATATATACCAGTATACCTGTCAAATACCAGTATTACCTGTCAATAAACTTCTTTCACTATATTTTGCAGAACTTGGATTGGGTGATGTTTCTGAGTTGGTCTTTGGCGAAACTATTTTTCTCATCCTTCTGACTATTTTTCTAAAACCACATCCCTTGTAATTATTTCCAAGGCAACATCTCAATAGACAATCATTTCAACCAGGCAGACAGGTTAGAGGCCTAATGTATACAATTCGTTGACATGATAGAATTGTTAATTGTACTCATTGAACTGATACTGTGGAAGGAATACTGAACAGACTAAAGATAAACTGGTAGTCACAATGCTGTAAGTCAATAACTTTTGAATTTTTAGACTGCATCTCTCCAGATTAAGCAAACCAATACTACTTATTGGCACAAGTAAGATGTTTTTTCTTAAAAGTGTGAACATTATCATGGATTGAATTAACATGTTGTTAGCCACCAGATTGTGATATAGTATATGGCATTCAGTTGTAGATCTACAGGTAGTCTTGTGACAAACATGGTAACAAAAATCAGGCTCATCCTCATTATGGAATATAACCAAACTGACAACCCATATGGTGGGTTATAATAAACACACTGTTAATGAAAGCAACCAAACTGGGCCTAAAAATATCCTTCTTCAATAAGAGGTGTACCAGTATCGACAAAGAAGCTTTGGTGCCCTAAAATACTCTTAGTGAGAGTGTCTCACACACGGTACACAAATGCAAAAACACACTCACATACACACGCTTAGTACAGCTATGGCTCATCCTCTTTCCACTTTTGTACAATCATTTTCAGTTCTCCATAAATAATACTATGGTCATGCTGGCTTTTCTTCCTCCTTCTCCCCCTCTTCCGCTCCTTGCCCTCATCCCATCTACCTAATCCACCCCTTTCCAAGATCCGGTGCCACAAGGAAACTTTTCACTCTTTTACGTATTCTTTCTGTCTGCTACCCCACCCTGTAACTCCCTCTATGTTAGCTCCCTGTCTTCCTCTCCTCCATGTAGGTAACTATTGGTTCCTGGTGGTTGTACTAGCTCTTCAGTCTTGTCCCAGTCTGAAACCCAGGTTCCTGCACCACCTCCTCCTCCTCCTCCATTGGGATCCGGGGCTTGGCTCGTTGCTCCGTAGCCTCCTCCTCCGCTGGTACGGTACAACTCCTCCGTCTCGTTGGCCAGCTCATCCTCATCCAGAATTCCACACTTGTCATCGCTAAGTTGCTCGGGCTCTGCCCACCACTGCTTTTCTCCAGAGGCAAAAAGTCCTGGAATACAAAAGACAAATAAAATCATTCTGCCCAAAGCTGTACTTACTTGACTTGGATCTAGATGATTTAGTTCTACACTGAAGGGTTGCATTAACATATGGAATGTAGGACCAAAATTAATCATAGCTGAATATTATTACAAAAGGCAATGCAAAAGGTAATAGCGATATGAGAATACATGTTTGATTTTCAATGAAGGATATAGCTTGTTTGGCATGAAATGAGTTTGATACAAATGAAACCCGTTTATTTACTTCAGGGTCAATTCAAGAGTAAACGGCAAACAATTGTTGTGAAACTGAGCATCATTATACAGCTTCATTAGGATGTGCGAAGAGAGGGGTGGGGGGATTGAGAGAGAATACACACCATAGAATATAACACCGCCGTAATGAACTAGTGCAGCAATGAGAAACACATACTGCCACTCTTCCCGCGTCTAAGGCGAGAGAGGGAGGGAGAAAGATAAAGAGTGATTGTTAGACCGAGTGAAAGAGAGTGTGTGCGTGAGAGAGAGAGAGAGCGAGAAAGAAAGTAAAAAGAGAGTGAATGGGGTGAGAAAAATCAATTAAAACAAGTGATAAAAGAAAAAAGTCTGAAAGGATGAATATTGAGTAAGAATCTGTCTCTTACTCCTCCATGAGTGTCTTGCTGTGTTATGATAGATAATGATTTATATGATGTGTAGTAGTCAGTAATGAATGCAGTAGGCAGTGTGATGTATTATATTGTGTAGAAGTAGAGTCATTTTGTACCTTGTGTTTGGTCATGGCGCCAACAATGAGCGGGCACACCATGCCAGACAAAGTGCCCACACCGTTGGAGATGCCCATGAGGATACTGGCATAGCGGGGAGCAATGTCCAGATGGTTCACATTAAAGCCTAATGGGGAAACAGAGAGAAAGGTCACCATGTTGTTGTTGTAAACTACACAGACGATCAATTTTCAAGAATATGATATATTAGTAGCCAAACTTCATGCCAGACAGGGACGATCCCCGAAATAACTGAGCTTGAGAGATTATGCAATTCTCTATGGACAGATCAGGGTTAGTTGTTCTGCTGACAGAGCTTATTCGTTTCTGTGAGGTGCTGCAGTGAACTATTTTTTTTCTGTTGTGTGAGAAAAAAAATACGTGTCTTGAGGAGAGAATAGCAGAGGTATGAGCGATATAAAAGATAACAACCCAAGTCTCACCTGAAATAGCGAACCCACTGAAGCCCACGGCCAAAACCAAAAAGGTGATAGCCACAGCTTTCGTATGAGAAAACCCGACCACTAGCAGTAGGGTGGCTTCCATTCCGAAACCTATTACAAGGAAATAAAGACCCATAAACATATACGGAGGAAGTCAATAATCAAATGAGCATTCTTTGAATACACAGGTAAATGAATGGGGATTGATTTGTGTTGCGGATAAAACAGCACAAAAATAAAGTGGTGAAACTCAAAGGGATAGAGAATATTTTTCTTCAAGAAGTTATTTTCTTTGTTTCCTTCTAGTTAAAGGGTATTGAGGAAAGTATAACCTAACTGTGGCTCTACATGGTGCAGCTTCACACAGTGAGATATACAAATATATATACACGCTTCTCATTCCCCTCACTCCTCTATCGATTTCTCTGCAGTTCAAAAATAGTCTACAGTGGCAAGCAATGCTGCGTTACGGTGAGTCATCATTTGCCTTATGCAGTGATCATTTTCTCACGCACCGACTGGACTCTGTGCTTACCGCAAAACAAGGCGTTTGTATTTTCCAGGTCAATATCTTTCCTGAATCTTTTTGTTCAACTTTTTTTTACCTGCTATTTCTCCTTGTAGTTGTAGTTTTGCTCATGTAAAAGTAGAGGTCATATATGACAAAACTGGCACAAGCTGACTGATAGGTCAGTACAGGTGCATCACAGCTGGGACCGAGAGACTGAAAAACAGCTTCTATCTCAAGGCCATCAGACTTAAAACAGCCATCACTAGCTGGCTTCCACCCAGTACCCTGTCCTGAACTTAGTCACTGTCACTAGCCGGCTAACACACGGTTCTCTGCCCTGCACCTTAGAAGCTGCTGCCCTATGGACATAGACATGGAAAACTGGTCACTTTATAATGGAACACTGGTCACTTTAATAATGTGTACATACTGTTTTACTCATTTCGTATGTATAATAATGTATTCTAGTCAATACCATCCTATTCAACTATTGCTCTACACATACTATTATATCCTACTTATTCTACAGATATACTACATATTCTTTCCACATTCTGTCCATAATGTCTATACATCCCATCCCATCCCATAATACATACATACATACAGTGGGGGAAAAAAGTATTTGATCCCCTGCTGATTTTGTACGTTTGCCCACTGACAAAGAAATGATCAGTCTATAATTTTAATGGTAGGTTTATTTGAACAGTGAGAGACAGAAAAACAACAAAAAAATCCAGAAAAACATATGTCAAAAATGTTATAAATTGATTTGCACTTTAATGAGGGAAATAAGTATTTGACCCCTCTGCAAAACATGACTTAGTACTTGGTGGCAAAACCCTTGTTGGCAATCACAGAGGTCAGACGTTTCTTGTAGTTTTTTTTGTCCCACTCCTCTTTGCAGATCTTCTCCAAGTCATTAAGGTTTCGAGGCTGACGTTTGGCAACTCGAACCTTCAGCTCCCTCCACAGATTTTCTACGGGATTAAGGTCTGGAGACTGGCTAGGCCACTCCAGGACCTTAATGTGCTTCTTCTTGAGCCACTCCTTTGTTGCCTTGGCCGTGTGTTTTGGGTCATTGTCATGCTGGAATACCCATCCACGACCCATTTTCAATGCCATGGCTGAGGGAAGGAGGTTCTCACCCAAGATTTGACGGTACATGGCCCCGTCCATCGTCCCTTTGATGCGGTGAAGTTGTCCTGTCCCCTTAGCAGAAAAACACCCCCAAAGCATAATGTTTCCACCTCCATGTTTGACGGTGGGGATGGTGTTCTTGGGGTCATAGGCAGCATTCCTCCTCCTCCTCCAAACACCGCGAGTTGAGTTGATGCCAAAGAGCTCCATTTTGGTCTCATCTGACCACAACACTTTCACCCAGTTTGCCAATGAACATCTGAATGATTCAGAGGACAACTTCAGACGGGCATGTATATGTGCTTTCTTGAGCAGGGGGACCTTGCCAGCACTGCAGGATTTCAGTCCTTCACGGCGTAGTGTGTTACCAATTTTTTTCTTGGTGACTATGGTCCCAGCTGCCTTGAGATCATTGACAAGATCCTCCCGTGTAGTTCTGGGTTGATTCCTCACTGTTCTCATGATCATTGCAACTCCCCGAGGTGAGATCTTGCATGGAGCCCCAGGCCGAGGGAGATTGACAGTTATTTTGTGTTTCTTCCATTTGCAAATAATCGCAACAATTGTTGTCACCTTCTCACCAAGCTGCTTGGCGATGGTCTTGTAGCCCATTCCAGCCTTGTGTAGGTCTACAATCTTGTCCCTGACATCCTTGGAGAGCTCTTTGGTCTTGGCCATGGTGGAGAGTTTGGAATCTGATTGATTGATTGCTTCTGTGGACAGGTGTCTTTTATACAGGTAACAAACTGAGATTAGGAGCACTCCCTTTAAGAGTGTGCTCCTAATCTCAGCTCGTTACCTGTATAAAAAGACACCTGCGAGCCAGAAATCTTTCTGATTGAGAGGGGGGTCAAATACTTATTTCCCTCATTAAAATACAAATCATTTTATAACATGCGTTTTTCTGGATTTTTTTGTTGTTATTCTGTCTCTCACTGTTCAAATAAACCTACCATTAAAATGATAGACTGATCATTTCTTTGTCAGTGGGCAAACGTACAAAATCAGCAGAGGATCAAATACTTTTTTCCCTCACTGTACATACATACATATACCCATTCTCCGGACTTTGACATTGCTTGTCCTAATATTTCTTAATTCCATTCTTTTACTTTTAGATTGGTGTGTATTGTTAGATATTACTGCACTGTTGGAGCTAGGAACACAAGCATTTCACTACACCTGCAATTACAGTGGGGGAAAAAGGTATTTGATCCCCTGCTGATTTTGTATGTTTGCCCACTGACAAAGAAATGATCAGTCTATAATTTTTATGTTAGGTTTATTTGAACAGTGAGAAACAGAATAACAACAAAAATATCGAGAAAAACGCATGTCAAAAATGTTATAAATTGATTTGCATTTTAATGAGGGAAATAAGTATTTGACCCCCTCTCAATTAGAAGGATTTCTGGCTCCCACGTGTCTTTCATACAGGTAACGAGCTGAGATTAGGAGCACACTCTTAAAGGGAGTGCTCCTAATCTCAGGTTGTTACCTGTATAAAAGACACTTGTCCACAGAAGCAATCAATCAGATTCCAAACTCTCCACCATGGCCAAGACCAAAGAGCTCTCCAAAGATGTCAGGGACAAGATTGTAGACCTACACAAGGCTGGAATGGGCTACAAGACCATCGCCAAGCAGCTTGGTGAGAAGGTGACAACATTTGGTGCGATTATTCGCAAATGGAAGAAACACAAAAGAAATGTCAATATCCCTCGGCCTGGGGCTCCATGCAAGATCTCACCTCGTGGAGTTGCAATGATCATGAGAACGGTGAGGAATCAGCCCAGAACTACACGGGAGGATCTTGTCAATGATCTCAAGGCAGCTGGGACCATAGTCACCAAGAAAACAATTGGTAACACACTACGCCGTGAAGGACTGAAATCCTGCAGCGCCCGCAAGGTCCCCCTGCTCAAGAATACATATACATACCCGTCTGAAGTTTGCCAATGAACATCTGAATGATTCAGAGGACAACTGGTGAAAGTGTTGTGGTCAGATGAGACCAAAATGGAGCTCTTTGGCATCAACTCATCTCGCCGTGTTTGGAGGAGGAGGAATGCTGCCTATGACCCCAAGAACACCATCTCCACCATCAAACATGGAGGTGGAAACATTATACTTTGGGGGTGTTTTACTGCTAAGGGGACAGGACAACTTCACCACATCATTTGACGGGGCCATGTACTGTCAAATCTTGGGTGAGAACCTCCTTCCCTCAGCCAGGGCATTGAAAATGGCTCGTGGATGGGTATTCCAGCATGACAATGACCCAAAACACACGGCCAAGGCAACAAAGGGGTGGCTCAAGAAGAAGCACATTAAGGTCCTGGAGTGGCCTAGCCAGTCTCCAGACCTTAATCCCATAGAAAATCTGTAGAGGGAGCTGAAGGTTCGAGTTGCCAAATGTCAGCCTCGAAACCTTAATGACTTGGAGAAGATCTGCAAAGAGGAGTGGGACAAAATCCCTCCTGAGATGTGTGCAAACCTGGTGACCAACTACAAGAAACGTCTGACCTCTGTGATTGCCAACAAGGGTTTTGCCACCAAGTACTAAGTCATGTTTTGCAGAGGGGTCAAATACTTATTTCCCTCATTAAAATGCAAATCCTTTTATAACATTTTTGACATGCGTTTTTCTGGATTTTGTTGTTGTTATTCTGTCTCTCAATGTTCATATAAACCTACCATTAAAATTATAGACTGATCATTTCTTTGTAAGTGGGCAAACGTACAAAATCAGCAGGGGATCAAATACTTTTTTCCCCCACTGTACGTCTGTATGCGTATGTGTATGCATCCATAAAAATGTGACTTGATTTGATACAAATCAACAAATAATCTTTTATGATTCATGGATACAAACACTTGATAGCAAATCTCTAAATCAATGACACCTCTTGCCTTCCGCCTGCTCCCGCTCTCCCCCTGAACAAGGCAGTTAACCCGCTGTTCCTAGGCCGTCATTGTAAATAAGAATTTGTTCTTAACTGACTTGCCTTGTTAAATAAAGGTAAAATATATATATTTTTTAAATTCTGTCCTCCTCTTTCCTTCCTCCTCTTTTCACCCTCCTCGCTTACCTCCACAGTTCATCATCTTCCTGACATTGGTGGTGCTCATGATTTTGTTTGTGCGCAGGTAGTCAGCCAGCTGTCCCCCGATCGGCACGATGATGGTCATCACTAGATGGGGGAGCGCCGACACCATGCCCACCTGGGATGAGGGGTGGAGGGGTGGATAGGAGGTGAGCAGAGGTTTGGAAAAAGGAGAGGGAAGATATTTTTGAGTACTGTATGACAAATAAGACAAGATTTAGAGTAGCATAACTCTGCTTGTTAGAAGTCCTCACAAGAAAAGATAAAAATACAATTTGTGTACCCCGGGATCACACAACCCTGGGATCACACAAAGCCAGATTAACCTGTACTAGTACAGCACTACACTCTTAGCAAAAAAGCTGCTATCTAGAACCTAAAAGGGTTCTTTGGCTGTCCCCATAGGAGAACCCTTTAAATAACCCTTTTTGTCTCCAAGTAGAACCCTTTTGTGTTCCATGAAGAACCCTTTCCACAGAGGGTTTTACATGGAACCCAAAAGGGATTTACCTGGAACCAAAAATGGTTCTCCTATGGGGACAGCCGAAGAACCCTTTTGGAACCCTTTTTTCTGAGTGTGGCTCTAGGCCAGCTCTACATGGATATTCCTTGTCTTAGACACCTTGCTGATCTCAAACCCAAACACTTCCTCAAAGTATGCAGGTTGGCTGATGAGGAGCAAGTAGAAGGTCCAGCTTCTACAGAAATTGGCCACGATGATGGCGTAGACCGGCATCGAAGTGAAAAAGGCTCTCCAAGGCGTGTTCCATTTCTAGAGGAAAACACTCAGTGTTATGTTGCAGGCAAATGTGCACATTAAAATAAAACCAAAAACATTTAATACAATAGATACTGAATATATTTGTTTAAAAATGACACAGATTTAGATATTTTGTAACAACCACCGCGTTGAGACCTGGGATCATGTTATCATGATTCTATTGTGTGCTCTAAAAGACACTGCTTTTGGCCAGAGCACTGTTCATTTTGGCACTCTTTCTTTTCTTTTTTTTTGTCTAAAATATCATTATGTTTTAGTCACACTTTTGTCATTATTGTAGTCTAGATATTGTAAAAATTACAAAAACAGTGGGCCGTTTTAGTCAACTAAATGCCCTTTCATTTTAGTCACATCACATTTGTATTGCCTCATTAACCTATAGTAAACATACAGTAACATCCTATTCTCTTCCCAACAGCATAAGAGACAGAGACACAGACAGAGACACAGAGACACAGAGAGACAGAGATAGAAGCACAACCACCAGAGCGCGCACTTCGTTATTTATCTCCGGTAATGAACATACTATTATCCGTCTTAAATTTTATCGTTTATTTACATATTAGGGTACCTGAGGATTGATTAGAAATGTTGTTTGACTTGTTTGGACGAAGTTTATTGGTAACTTTTGGGATTCATTTGTATGCATTTTGAACGAGGGAAACCGGTGGATTACTGAATCAAGTGCGCCAACTAAACTGACTTTTTTGGCATATAAAGAAGGACTTTATCGAACACAACTACCATTTGTTATGTAGCTGGGACCCTTGGGATAGCAAACAGAGGAAGATCTTCAAAGGTAAGTGATTTATTTTATCGCTATTTCTGACTTTCGTGACACCTCTGCTTGTTTGGAAAATGTTTGTAATGCTTATGTACGCGGGGCGCTGTCCTCAGATAATCGCATGGTATGCTTTTGCCGTAAAGCCTTTTTGAAATCTGACAAAGCGGCTGGATTAACAAAAAGTTAAGCTTTTAAATTATGTAAGACTCTTGTATTTTCATGAATGTTTAATATTATGAATTTTGTATTTTGAATTTCGTGCTCTGCAATTTCACCAGATGTTGTCGAGGTTGGGCGCTAGCGGCACACCTAGCCCAGGCAAAGAGTAGCTAACTAGAAGGCTGATGGTGACTAGTTAGCTACGGAGCCGCAACCAATGTGTATAATCAGAGGCGGAGGCGGAGCAGAGCCTGTCTCCCTGTCTGCCCTCATCGCTTGCTCCCCCACAGCTCCCCAGCTGATTTAAGCTGTGTCTGACGTGTCCTTCCCACTGCTGAACAGAACTGCGCATCTGTTCTGCTAATATTAATTGTGCTTATCACTGAAAAGCTCTCAATCTCTCCAAAAACTCTTGTCCAGTCCACTTACCAGTCTGATTTTAGTCACAGAGATAATTGTCTCGTCACGTTTTAGTCAACTGAATTTTAAATAGTTTTTGTTTAGTTATAGTTTTTTCTGGGTCTATTTAGTCAATTATAGTCTCGTTAATTGCCACTGAAAAATAGGTGTTTGACAAATATATTTTAGTCACTGGGTTGGGCTGCCATTTTACAGGCTCCTAACCAACTGTGCTATTTTGTTCGTTTTTTCTCATTGTTTGTAACTAATTTTGTACATAATGTAGCTGCTACCGTCTCTTATGACCGAAAAGAGCTTCTGGACAACAGAACAGCGATTACTCACCTCGAATTGGACAAAGATTTTTTCTTTAACGAGTCCGACACGAAGGATATACTACTTTGTCAAGACAAGGCCCAAATCCCAGTCATCAGCGTGAAGAAAAGACAGAGGAAAAGGGGGAGGAGGGCGAGGTGCCTTGTAACAATTCACCGACGAGTAGGTAAACCACCTCTTCCCTCCGTATTATTGACCAACGTGCAATCATTGGAAAACAAACTGGATGATCCACGATTAAGACTATCCTACCAACAGGACGTTAAAAACTGTAATATCTTATGTTTCACCGAGACGTGGCTGAGCGACGACACATAATATAGAGCCAGCTGGCTTCTCCGTGCATTGGCAGGACAGAGCAGCTACATCTGGGTAAGCTAGGGGCGGTTGTGTGTGTCTATTTGTCAATAACTGCTGATGCGCGATGTCTAATATTAAAGAAGTATTGAGGTATTGCTCGCCTGAGGTAGAATACCTCATGATAAGCTGTAGCCCATACAATCTACCAAGAGAGTAATCATCTATATTATTCTTTGCCGTCTATTTACCACCACAAACTGATGCTGGCACTAGGAGCACACTCAACGAGCTGTATAAGGCCATAACAAAACAATAAAATGCTCATCCAGAAGCAGGGCTCCTAGTGGCCGGGGACTTTAATGCAGGCAAACTTAAATCCATTTTACCTCATTTCTACCACCATGTCACATGTGCAACCAGAGGAAAAAAACTCTAGACCACCGTTACTCCACACACAGAGACGTATACAAAGCTCTCCCTCGCCCTCCATTTGTCAAATCTCACCATAATTCTATCCTCCTGATTCCTGCTTACAAGCAAAAACTAAAGCAGGAAGTACCAGTGACTCGCTCAATACGGAAGTGGTCAGATGACGCGGATACTACGCCACAGGACTGTTTTGCTAGCACAGGATTCATCCAATGGCAAAAAAACGAACTAAAACAGACTGGAATATGGTCCGGGATTAATCCAGTGGCATTGAGGAGTATACCATTTTAGTCACCGGCTTCATCAATAAGTGCATCGATGACTTCGTCCCCACAGTGACTGTATGTACATTTCCCAACCAGAACCAATGAATTACAGCCAATATCCGCACTGAGCTAAAGGCTAGAGCTGCCGCTTTCAAGGAGCGGGAGACTAACATGGACACTTATAAAAAAATAAATCCTGCTATGCCCTCAGACGAACCATCAAACAGGCAAAGCGTCAATACAGGACTAAGACTGAATCCTACTACACCGGCTCCGACACTCGTCGGATGTGGTAGGGCTTGAAAAATATTACGGACTGAAAATGGAAACCCAGCCGCGAGCTGCCCAGTGACACGAGCCTACCAGACGAGCTAAATGCATTTTATGCTCGCTTCGAGGCAAGCAACACTGAAGCATGCATGGACAACTGTGTCATCACGCTCTCCGTAGCAGATGTGAGCAAGACCTTTAAACAGGTCAACATTCACAAAGTAGCAGGGCCAGACGGACTACCAGGAAGTGTACTCAAAGCATGCGCGGACAAACTGGCAAGTGTCTTCACTGACATTTTCAACCTCTCCCTGACCGAGTCTGTAATACCTACATGTTTCAAACAGACCACAATAGACCCTGTGCCCAAAAAAGCAAAGGTCACCTGCCTAAATGATTACCGCCCCTTAGCACTCCCGTCGGTAGTCATGAAGTGCTTTACAAGGCTGGTCATGGCTCACAACACCATCAGGCCGGAAACCCGAGACCCATTACAATTCGCATACCGCCCCAACAGATCCACAGATTTGAGATTGAGTCTCCACACTGCCCTTTCCCACCTGGACAAAAAGAACACCTATGTGAGAATGCTGTTCATTGACTACAGCTCAGCGTTCAACACCATAGCTCATCAATAAGCTAAGGACCCTGGGTCTAAACACCTCCCTCTACAACAGGATCCTGGACTTCCTGACGGGGGCCTGTTGTATTCGGTGCATGTGACAAATAACATTTGATTTGATATAGGGAAATGTGTGCCATTTCAGACGCAGACACTTAACAAAAAAAAAATGTCAAAGGCTCAAAAACGCTAAATCACACCATCAGAACACAGCAAGGAGGGGCCATGAAAAGTGGATCTGGAGAAGAAGTGAAGGTTAATTCAGAAGTGAGTCAGTGAATAGAGGAATTGGTGTACTGTTGACTAACCGTAACAGGTGTGGCATTAGCGGCTGACATTCCGATTGCCTCCTCAATGTATTTCTGCTCCTCTTCTGTGATGGTAGGGTGGGCTGCCGGACTCTCGTATGACACCAGGATCCAGAAGAGATACCAGAAGATCCCAAAGCTGCCTGGGAGGTGGAAGGAAGAGTGAAAAGAGTGGAGAGAAAATAGGAAGAATAGAGGAAGTGTAAAAGTGGGGAACTGATGGAAGATGAGGAAAAGGGAAAAGGAGGTTTTTAAAACAAGGACAGACTAAGGGTCAGAGCTACAGTGCATACGTTTCACAGCCAATTCATAATCCTTTGTAGAATTTGCATACTTGAAGTGAACTGAGGGATTGTTCACTTTTGCTAACAGATACAATCCATTTCTGGTAGCATTGCTACATTCTCCAAAAAATTCTAGCCAGGTGATTCTGGACTTTGCTAAATAACCAGCAACACATTTTTTGAAGATTTGGAATAAACGACAATACCCTAGGGAAGTCGTAAAATAACTCAAACTTTGCATGAAAGTGAACTATCCTCAGAGCCGGCGCCAGAACGAATCCGTCAGACGGGCCTTTGATTTCCATAGGCGGGCACATTTTTTTCACGGGACCTCCTGTGTGTGTTCACATTTTTTTTTTTATGAGTAAAGACCTAGGCAGCTCGTGAGTTTCAAGTTTGGGGAAGCTTACCATTTCTACTGATCTGAGAGACAGTTATGATAATTTTTTATATGAGCCTTTTCGTGGAACAGTTTAATTTCAATAATAACGTTTTTGTTTCTCAAAATCATTGTCACGTGGTTAATCATAAAAACTTAAGTAAAATGATAAAAATCTAAAAGTTCAAATTAAACTAAGGCGAGAGCACCAGCCTCTGCTCTGCCATATGGACACAGTAATACACCGTGATGCATTGGAGGCTAAAGAAATGAGCGCATAGAACTCAGATAGCCTATAGGCCAATGCAGTAGTAGGCCTACAACTTCCACGTCAACTAAGTAAAATACATAGCACTAAAGCCGAAAAATGAAAACAGCAGAAAATATCCCAATGACACATTAATATCTATACTCTGCCTCCCTTTCTATCTGTCTTGACTTGAGCTATTGAAGTGCAACATTGTATCAACTAGCCTATTCCAGGCCCTCAGAGTTTCCTGTGCCAGTGAGCTTGGGACAGACAGCTGTTTTTTTATGACGTTTCCACTAGATACTATATATGGAATCGTCAGATGATGATATTTTGCTCTTTTGCACCAACGCCTGTTGATTATCGAGGCCGGGAGTGATGGAATAATTTTCATGATATTGTTTTCAAATCATTTGAAATGGATGTTTAAAAAAAAACAGACTGACTTAGTGTGAGGTGAAGAAAAAATTACTGAGAAGCTCAGCTTATTAGTGGTGGACGTGGTGAGTTAAGACAATCGGAAATCAGACATTGCCAAATGGGCACTTTTCTACATTAACTTGTTTCTCACAAGTGTAGCAGGTTGTGGACTTTGCAAACAACGTTTCCACTCCGAAAATGAGAACGGTAAATAACTGTAATTAATATATGCATTAACAGAAATTAATGTAACCAAATGATGGGGGATTAATGGTACATTTACTAGACCTACTGGTGACATATGTAATGGGGAATTGCTTAACAACGAAACGATCAAAGGGTAAACAATTCACATAATGAAACAATGAATGTGCAAGAATTGGCAGGAGACCACTGAGCGCATTCTGGAAAGCTGAGTGCATGTATTCTGGAAAGCTGAGTGCATGTATTCTGGAAAGCTGAGTGCATGCATTCTGGAAAGCTAAGTGCATGCATTCTGGAAGGCTGAGTGCATGCATTCAGGAAAGCTGAGTGCATGCATTCTGGAAAGCTGGGTGCATGCATTCTGGAAAGCTGAGTGCATGTATTCTGGAAAGCTGAGTGCATATATTCTGGAAAGCTGAGTGCATGTATTCTGGAAAGCTGAGTGCATGTATTCTGGAAAGCTGAGTGCATGTATTCTGGAAAGCTGAGTACATGCATTCTGGAGAGAGACATGCCATATCTTCGCCACATACCCCTCCCCTCCTCCTTGTTGCAACATTTTAAACTATACTCAGACATTTATGTTCACACATATTTTACATGCTTTTCACTGTCAGCTGCAATTCAAATCAGCTAAACATATTGCCATTCGCGCTGCCCAAATTTGCAGGATTCCCAAATAAGCATAGGCTTACACACTTGTGATTTGAAACAATCCACAACAATCTTTTTAAAACAAGCTAATGATCCTCTGTGGCCAAGTCATGCTCTCTGGTGAAGTATTTGAATGTTTTTATTCAGACAGTAGTAAGTATGTCATTTTGGCAAAAAACATACATTTACTTTAGGGGAAGCCATTATCTTAACAGTGCACCCGCCATCTTTCCTTTCCAATTCGCAAGAGTCTGAAATCAGAGATCTGTATATAATGACGAGAAGCTCTTGTTTCCGCCCTAACAATGGGAATCCTTGTCCCAACCCGAGAAGGCAGGCGACAAGCTTAGGTCTGCATATTATGCCCATGGAAACACATTGGGCTTATTCTGGACAGATTTTGGTGAGAGTGAGCCCTCTTGCTTCGCCTCTTCCGCTCTGCTGAAACGCTCTCACAGGACAGAGCATCCGAGCGAGCGAAACTGCGCTCCCCTCGGTCTTATATGTAGCCCATGTATCTGATGCTGTCTGGCTAGAAATAGTATGACATGCCATACTCTTTTGGTCCATACAGAATCAGATACATGGTCTACGCATTCTGAGACAGAAGGGCACTGTTTCGCTCGCTCTGATGTTTATTTGATATTGAAGAGTCTTTCTGTCGGCGCGCCTCTTGGTCAAATAAATGATCAATATTTCAATATGTTATTTGGATGGGCAAGGAGGTACGGCAGGGCGGGCCAGGCCCCCTAAGGGCCGCCCATAACGCCGGCCCTGACTATCACTTTAAGTTGGGAACATTTATGAAAAACAGAAGTCACTAACCGTAGACATAGAAGACAGACGACCACCCTGAGTACTGGACTAGCACTCCAGCCAGTGGCATGGCTATCACGGCCCCTGCATAGGACCCTGAGATACAGAGGCAGACACACTCAAACACGAGGGAGACAGAAAGGTCAGTCATATGGAAAATCAACAGCATTAAACACATTGCTGTGGAACTAGAACTACGATCTTGAGCAATCACAGCATGATTATTAATTATTATAAGGGTAAAAATAGTCACAGTAGATGATGAAATGGTTATAGTCATGTAGAAAACATCCGTTTTACAAGAAGAATTATGGAGAAATACGTCATCACAATAATTAATATTAATTGTAGTCAAAACTGTGTCCCTTTGTAGTGTCCAGACAAAGACAGGAGACAGAGAGGATGACAGACAGGAGACAGAGAGGATGACAGAGAGGATGACAGACAGGAGACAGAGAGGATGACAGACAGGAGACAGAGAGGATGACAGACAGGAGACAGAGAGGATGACAGACAGGAGACAGAGAGGATGACAGAGAGGATGACGACAGAGAGGAGACGGAGAGGATGACAGACAGGAGACAGAGAGGAGACAGAGAGGATGACAGAGAGGATGACAGTGAGGATGACAGACAGGATGACAGAAGAGAAAGATGACCTCACCACAAAAAGCTGTTGTGGCCAATCGACTTCTTTCAAGAGGCGGGGCCCATTTTGCCCAGATGCCGTGGCATGCTGGGTATGAAACACCCTATGAGAGAAAGAGATACATTAGGAGAACAACAACTTTTCATATTTGCAGTTGTACTGAAAGGTTGCTGACAGCTGTTTTCTCTATGGTGGACTGGCCATCTGTCATACTTGACGAGAATGTTTTCTTTCTCATATGAAAAGTTGATCTCCTAAAATCAATTAAGTAACTTCCTGGTGTAACTCTTTCTCTCATAGGGTGTTTCAGGTGAAATGCATTGTACACTTTAGAAAGAAGACATTCTCGTCAAGAATGACACATGGCCGGGCAGTGGCCAGATCACCATAGAGAAAACAATCAGTTGTCAGCATAGTGCAAGTGTGAACTCTGATGTATGCTAGGGGAAGCCATTGGATGTAGCCAAGCACCTCCACGAGTCCTTGACATATCCTGACAAGGATAACGCATCCAATGTGAGTTCGTGCTGCCGATGGGATCAACATATTCAGGCATGAGGTGGCCACTATGGCAAAACCAAAGACTCTGCGTGATAGAGGGGAAAAGAATCAGATATCTACCTACAGTAATAGTTATTGAAATATTCACAGCACATTATTTACATACAAGTAAAAGCAGCTGACCTGTTGGCTGCAAATTTTTGACAGATGAATCCCCCGGGTATTTGGGTTACTATGTATCCCCAGAAAAATGACCCATGGATCATTCCGACCGTTTCTGGTTCCCAGTTGAACTGAGCTTTCTATGGAGAGAGTGAAAAAAAGAGTTCAAAGCAAAAAAAGGGGAGGAAAAGATTTTCTGGGGTGGTGGGAAAAAATAAATGTGAGATCGCTAAAGTAAGTGACCGTAACTATCACCCTTCTACAGTAATCATGAATCAAAGTCTTAATTCAATAAAAGACAAAGCCGCAGTTGACAATCAAACTATTTCATTGCGATCATAGGGACCTAGCAACTTTGATAGCCACCACATTTCAACTGGCAGTAACAATCCTCTTTCAGCTAGAGTCTCGTGTTTGTTGGTCATTACAACCAATAAGGTCCTTATCCATTTAGGAGAAGGAGGTAAAGCCAAAGCAACCTGATTGGTCCAACTCTGACCCTTTGAGAGCATACATACCACCACTGACAATAGGGATTCATTCTCCCCTCACTGGTTACCAACAAGTCACACATATCACTCTTGGAAACAAAGGTGCGACCTAGAACCATAAAGATGTCTTTGGCTTATCCCTGTAAGAGAACCCTTTTCGGTTTCAGGTAGAATGTTTTCACTCAACAAAGCACCCTCAACAACCCTTTTTTCAGACATAAAGAGTTATTTAGATGGAAAAGATACCACGTAGAACCCTACCTGTCCTGAAAGAACCCTTTGTTCTAAAACAATATATCTGACTCACCACAAGAATCGGCTTGTCGCCCTTGTAGATGGTTTGGTTGTTGACCATGCTGACGATGGCAACGCCCAAGTTGCATCGGATACCGAAGGAGATGCAGAAGCCCAGGCCGGAGAGGATGGCGATGATGTAGCGTCGGGGCAGGCCGAAACAGGTGCAGTCCACCACGGGCATCTCCTTCTCCTCCACGATAACTGCCTGACCCTCATCGGTGAGCTCGATTGTCTCGCCATTTTCCTGCCGCTTCTCTAGGATTCTGAGAACGAAAAGGAGAGGAGATATTATATATATGATATATAAAATCAGCAAAAAAAGAATGTCCCTTTTTCAGGACCCTGTCTTTCAAAGATAATTCGTAAAAATCCAAATAACTTCACAGATCTTCATTGTAAAGGGTTTAAACACTGTTTCCCATGCTTGTTCAAGAACCATAAATAATTAATGAACATGCACTTAAGACACTAACAGCTTACAGACGGTAGTCAATTAAGGTCACAGTTATGAAAACTTAGGATACCAAAGAGGACATTCAACTGACTCTGAAAAACACCAAAAGAAAGATGCCCAGGGTCCCTGCTCATCTGCGTGAACGTGCCTTAGGCATGCTGCAAGGAGGCATGAGGACTGCAGATGTGGCCAGGGCAATAAATTGCAATGTCCGTACTGTGAGAAGCCTAGGACAGCGCTAAAGGGAGACAGCTGATCGTCCTCGCAGTGGCAGACCACGTGTAACAACACCTGCACAGGATCGGTACATCCGAACATCACACCTGCGAGACAGGTACAGGATGGCAACAACTGCCCGAGTTACAACAGGAATGCACAATCCCTCCATCAGTGCTCAGACTATTGCGGACAGAGGCTGGACTGAGGGCTTGTAGGCCTGTTGTAAGGCAGGTCCTCACCAGACATCACAGGCAACAACGTCGCCTATGGGCACAAACCCACCGTTGCTGGACCAGACAGGACCGGCAAAAAGTCCTCTTCACTGACGAGTCTTGGTTTTGTCTCACCAAAGGTGATGGTCGGATTCGCGTTTATCGTCGAAGGAATGAGCGTTACACCGAGGCCTGTACTCTGGAGCGGGATCGATTTGGAGGGGGAGGGTCCGTCATGGTCTGGGTGTGTCACAGCATCATCGGACTGAGCTTGTTGTCAATGCAGGCAATCTCAATGCTGTGCGTTACAGGGAAGACATCCTCCTCCCTCATGTGGTACCCTTCCTGCGGGCTCATCCTGACATGACCCTCCAGCATGACAATGCCACCAGCCATACTGCTCGTTCTGTGCGTGATTTCCTGCAAGACAGGTGTCAGTGTTCTGCCATGGCCATTGAAGAGCCCGGATCTCAATCCCATTGAGCATGTCTGGGACCTGTTGGATCGGAGGGCTAGGGCCATTCCCCCCAGAAATGTCTGTGAACTTGCAGGTGCCTTGGTGGAAGAGTGGGGTAACATCTCAAAGCAAGAACTGGCAAATCTGGTGCAGTCCATGAGGAGATGCACTGCAGTACTTAATGTAGCTGGTGGCTACAACAGATACTGACTGTTACTTTTGATTTTGACCCCCCCTTTGTTCAGGGACACATTATTCCATTTCTGTTAGTCACATGTCTGTGGAACTTTTTCAGTTTATATCTCAGTTGTTGAATCTTATGTTCATACAAATATTTACACGTTAAGTTTGCTGAAAATAAACACAGTTGACGGTGAGAGGATGTTTCTTTTTTTGCATATATATAGTTTATATAGAGTTGGCTTATGACTTGTATAGACACCGCCTTTAACATACAGACATTAAAGGTGGTGCAAAGACTGGTCCTTTGTAGCTCAGTCAGTAGAGCAGGGCCCTTGTAACGCCAGAGTAGTGGGTTTGATTCCCGGGACCACCCATATGTTAAATATATGCGCTCAGAATGTCGTGACTAAGTTGCTTGGATAAAAGTGTCTGCTAAATAGCATATGGCGGTAGGTAGCCTAGCGGATAAGTGCATTGGGCTAGTAACTGAAAGGTTGCTCGTTTGAATCCCCGAACCGACTTGGTGAAAAAAGGTCAATGCTGCAGCGACTTTCTTCCATTCAGCCACAAAAGCATTAGTGAGGTCAGGAACTGATGTTGGGCGATTAGGCCTGGCTCGCAGTTGCTGTTGTAATTCATCCCAAAGGTGTCCGATGTGGTTGAGATCAGGGCTCTGTCCAGGCCAGTCAAGTTCTTCCACAACAATCTCGACAAACCATTTCTGTATGGACCTTGCTTTGTGCATGTGGGCATTGCTGAAACAGGAAAAGGACTTCCCCAAACTGTTGCCACAAAGTCGGAAGCACATAAACATCCAGAATATCATTGTATGCTGTAGCGTTAAGATTTCCCTTCACTGGAATTAAGGGACCTAGCCCGAACCATAAAACTAGCCCCAGACCATTTTTTTTCCTCCACCAAACTTTACAGTTGGCACTATGAATTGTGGTAGCGTCTCCTGGCATCTGCCAAACCCAGATTCGTTCGTCAGACTGCCAGATGAAGCGCGATTCATTACTCCAGAGAATGCATTTACACTGCTCCAGAGTCCAATGGCAGCGAGCTTTACACCACTCCAGCCGACGCTTGGCATTACGCATGGTGATGTTGTGTGCGGCTGTGCTGCCACGGAAACCCATCTCATGAAACTCCAGACGAACAGTTCTTGTGCTGATGTTGCTTCCAGAGATAGTTTGGAACTTGGTAGTGAGTGTTGCAACTGAGGACAGACGATTTTTATGTGCTACGCGCTTCAGCGGTCCAGTTCTGTGAGCTTGTGCAGCCTACCACTTCGCTGCTGAGCCGTTGTTGCTCCTAGACGTCTCCTCTTCACAATAACAGCACTTACATTTGACCGGGGAAGCTCTAACAGGGCAGAAATTTGACGAACTGACTTGTTGGAAAGGTGGTATCCTTTGACGGTGCCACGTTGAAAGTCACTGAGCTCTTCAGTACGGGCTATTCTACTGCCAATGTTTGTCAGCAACGGTGTGGCTGAAATGGCCAAATCCACTAATTTGAAGGAGTGTCCACATACTTGTGTCTCAATAGTGTATGTTCTTGTAAGCATCAGTCAGCAATAATTGTGCAGGTGTGTGTGTGGGTCTTCCGTGCATTAATTATGATTTTTGCATGGTATTAAAGTTACATGAGATTGTATTCATTGCTAATGTATTTTAATTGCTATCCTTGACATTTACAACCCAAACAGACTCTTCCAAGACAGACATTCCTTCCTGTAAACCTCTCAAAAAAATGCCAACCACCTCGGTACACTTCAATGTCACCTTGGTCAAGCCCCGGCCTGCAGTGAGTTATTTTTTTCAAATAGGTTTTTTGCTGACATTACCAATCTGGACAGGCCTTGGCAGGTAGGCTGCAATACAGTAGAGCTAAAACCATACGGTGAAAACAGCATTTGTCTCTTTGGCACATCTCTGGCCGAATCTCTTCACCTCGCTCTCTCCTGCTCTCTCCCGACCTATCCAGCTCACTGAGCAAACATGCTAACGACCTGCGCAAGCCTCCAGTCTAGGAAACATCAAATATGTATTCAGCTGAGGCACATCATCCATTAAGCATGAGATCAGCTCAGCCCCAATGTGAGGCTGTGCTGAGTTCACAGACCATACTTTATTCCTCTGCTGCAAGACCAATGGATATGGTGGGATGTGGGGGAGACTGAGGTTTCACATGCTCCTGCTTTATTTCCTGTTTGGGCATATGTTTTTAATGCTCAAGTGATTAGGGGGGAGGAGAGCCAATCATATCATCTCTGCTTTGGAAGTAAATATTTCACATTGGTTTAGAGCAGACTGTAGGAGGCGGAAGAATACTAAACCGTCAATCAGTCAGTGTTGAAGACATTATTGTTTGAACTGCAAAGTTGACAGTTTCTCGTCCAAGGAATAAGACTATTGGTCTTGCATAGTTTTTCGCTAGTTGGGCATAGTCCTTGGGAATGGAAACAAATGGGTACTCCTTTGAACCACAACGTGCTGTGTTATAATTATTTTTCCCACAGACCTTTTCATCCCTCCAAAATTGAACTATTGTCATTTTACAGACATATCAGAAACAATAAGGAAACTGCTAATTAAGAAGTTTCACAAGAACCAGGGAAAGGTGATGCTTAGATGGGATTCTAAGCAATTATAAACCCCGAAAGCAGTACAGAAACATTTTGATACATTTCTCCAGATCAAGAAAAAATGATTTATCATACTGGGTCAATGCTCTGATATCCCTACTAGAACCTTCACCAGAGGTTCAGAAACACGTTTTGCGTGGTACCAGGGCAACATCTACTGAGACAGACTAAACAGGGCCAGTCAAACCCATGATAAAATCAGGCTAGGGTAATATGACTGGTCTACATACTGCTTTGGTGACAATGTCACAATGTCATAGTAATCTGCCACACAGCAGCACTGTTACTTGGCACAAGGTGTTTGTCACCCCATCAACATGCAAGGCCATTTTACAAGGTGACTTGCTATGTGGAGACTAGAGAATGATGAGAAAGTAAAATAAACAGATTTGAATTACGCCTACACTTTTGACAGCAAACTGTATACCTTATTTGGCATCCAACTACAGTTTGCTTCCAACTACAATTTACAAACTGTGCATTGTGGCAAGTCAAAAACTGCTGTGGTATCCGGAAACATTGTACACCAATATGTGACAAAGCAACATCCACAAAATGGGTGCCACTACGATGCCCATACCAAAAAACAGTTCGCACAAGCAATGGCTCCAGCATTCTCTGACATTAAGTATTAATGACTTTCGCTGACGATGAATTATTAAATACCTCTTCGTACTATTTCTGTATTTGTGCGCCTCTCTTTCCCTCTATTCTTCCTGTCCCTCGTTCATCTTTCTAGTTTCGTCTCAGTCCCTGCCTTTCATTGTCAATTCCCTCTCCTCTCACAGCTCACATCCATCTCTCACCACTGTTCTTTTAACACCAATCCCCCTTTCTGCGTCCTGAGAAAAATCTTTGTCTAAACAGGATTGCATATAGAAGTGCACCATCTGTACTGGCGACACAACGCCCTTTTGATATCCGTCAGGTGTTTACGAAATGTGTTAAAGGTGAAACGTGCTCAACACTATTGCCTTGCCAACAGCTGAGAAAGGGCTAGGAGCCCAACTGTCCCATGGTAATGAAATAGAAAATACGGCAGTATTCACTTGATATCATTGCAGCAGAAACTTTGAAATGTTTTTATGTATTTCGTTCTCTGTCTTAGAGAGTTTTAACCCTTGTTTTTTTTCCTCTGTGTCTCAACTTTGGGTTGGCCTCATCTGACCCTGAGACGTATATCCCTTTTAATCCTTAGCGCTTTACAAACCCCTCGTTTTCACTCTAAGTAATATCACACAAACAGACAGAATGACACATACTTGTGTAGTAAATGTGGAAGTCTGTCTGCACAATGCTCAGACATGTTACAGTGTAGCAAATTAAATAGAGGTCAGTGACCCTTAATCCTTGCTCATTGGCTTATCAAATGAGTATAGTGGGTTCTCCATCATAATCTCTTAATTCATTCGTCAAGGACATAGGTGTGAGAACAGTTCAGCAGTGCAGTTCAATCAACAGGTGAAGATTATTGATTGAAGAATAAATTGTATATGAGGTATAGGACTGGATCTGGGAAGCAATCTAGTATGGGTATTATACCACCTGAATATGATACTTTTGGCACAGACCGTCGTGAACAACTACATAACTTAGGTCTGATCAGAATAAAGAGATGGAGGTTGCAGACTACTCAACACACAACGAAATAGTTGAGAGAAATTACAAATGGCTACCATAGGAAAACCTTTCAACACAGAGTGAAAAGTCAGCTAAGGGCACTGGAACTCTCTTGAATAATACAATAAACAAACAGCAAATTCTCTAAACAATCCACACACTGGACTGGACCAAAATGAGCTTTAGAAACATTAATAAATGTTGTACTTGGATTACAAAAAGCTCTAAATTTAGACTGGTGACTGATATTTTGTTGAAATGTCATGACATGTCATTATGAATATGACGGCGGCAGGTAGCCTAGCGGTTAGAACATTGGGCCAGTAACCGAAAGGTCACTAGTCTAAATCCCTGAGCTGACAAGGTGACAAATCTGCCGATGTGCCCTTGAGCAAGGCACTTAGCCCTAATTGCTCCAGGGTCACCGTTGATAATTGCAGAACCTGGCCGTGACCCCCTGAAACACCCTTGGGGAGTTGGGATATGAAAATAAATAAATGTAAAAAAATAAAAACATTTCCAATTCAAAAATGCATATTAAACCACTTGTACCCGTGTGAAATAGGACAAATATAAGCACCCCCAAATTATAATAATACATTGTAAATGCATCACATGGTCAAAAACAGTGGCTACATGTGTAAATAAGACACTATACCGCAGACAAGGTCACGTGTGGTAAATTTCTCCAGTTTTATCATGTGGGCAAGGGACCCAGCCATAAGAATATGAATTGCATTCAGCTAAATGTGTTTTTGTTATGACCTCAACGCATGACCAAACAGCTGGATGGAAATATCTACTCCCTGTTTTAGGGACAATGTCAACCCAATGCCTTTCTATAGTATCTGAAAAATCTGATTGCAGTTAAGGATAAGTAATTATGTAACTGTTTATAACATGTTTACATAAGTTATTTGTTATTGTGAGTTATGAGGGCCCGAGCACAATCTTCACAGCAATAAGTTATTAATCATTGAACAACAAGTGTCTGAGTTGGTTATTCATCTGACAGATATCAAAGAAGTTAAGGAAGAGTAGCATATTAAAAGGCCCAGTGCAGCCAAAAATGTGATTTCCTGTGTTTTATACACTCACTGGACAGTTTATTAGGTACACCCATCTATTACCGGATCAGACCCCCTTTTGTCTCCAGAAAAGCCTGACTTCTTCGGGGCATTCTACAAAGTACCACAGGAAATGTTCCACAGGGATGTCGGTCCATGCTGACGCGACTAACACTCAGTTGCTGCAGATTGGACGGCAGTGCATTTATGCTATCAACAGCTCGTTCCTTCTCATCCCAAAGATGCACTATTAGGTTGAGGTCTGGGGACTGCGCAGGCCACTCAAGTAAACTGTCCAGTGTTGGTGATCGCGGGCCCACCGCTTCTTCTTGGTTTTAGCTGAAAAGAGTTGAGCCCGGTGTGATCGTCTGCTGCAATAGCCATCCGTGACAAGGATCGATGAGTTGTGCGTTGCGAAATGTTGTACTGCGCCGTTATTTATGTTTGTGGGCCGCTTGTTAGCCTGCACGATTCTTGACATTCTCCTTCAACCTTTTTCATCAACGAGCTGTTTTTGCCCACTGGACTGCCGCTGACTAGGCTTTTTGTTTGTCGCACCCTAGTGTGACAAATACAATTTGATTTGACCATTGTGCAAGAAAAGCCCAGAAGGGCGGCAGTTTTGGAAATAGTGGATCCGGCGTGCCTAGCACTGACGATCATACCCTGCTCAAAGTCGCTTAGGTCACTCGAAGAGTGACTGAATGACGAGATACCTGTCTTAAATCGCAAGCCACGGCCATGTGAATCTCTGTCTGTAGGTGTAATCCATTTGTGAACAGGGTGGTGTACCTAATAGACTGGCCGGTGAGAGTATATTTCCACACTATAAGGTTGGAATAATACTGTAAAATTGCTAAAATGATAATACCTTTTTAGTTTAAGAGCTCTTTGAAAAGACAGCCTGAAAGGGCTCCCGAGTGTCAGTGGTCTAAGGCACTGCACCCCAGTGCTAAAGGAGTCACTACAGACCCTGGTTCGTTCCCAGGTTGTATCACAACCAGCCATAATCAGGAGCCCCATAGGGTAGCGCACAATTGGCCCAGCGACTTCCGGGTTAGGGGAACTTGGCTCATCGCGCTTTAGCGTCTCCTAGTGGCGGGCGAGACGCCTGCAGGCTGACCTCAGTCATCAGTTGAACGTGTTTCCTCCGACACGTTGGTGCGGCTGGCTTCCGGGTTAAGCGGGCGGGTATTAAGAAGCGCAGGCGGGTCTTGTTTCGGAGGACGCATGACTCGACCTTCGCCCCCGAGCCCTTTGGGGAGTTGCAGCGATGAGACAAGATCGAAATTGGGGTTAAAAAAAAGCCCTGAAATTTCAGCCTGTTTTCATGGGAAGGAATTTTGTCCTGCCTGCTGCCATCACCAGGCGGTAAATTTATTAATTAAATTAATTAATAGACCTATAAGAGAGTTCCAAACCTCTATGAAGAAAAATGGGCCTAACTATTTATATGTCATATAAGGCTAAATGTCACAAAAATTCACACAACATAGGGTCCTAACAGCAGCCACAAACCAAGGCACCATATTACGCACTGGGGGACGCCTCAGCGCACGCATGTGATAAGGAAGTGAAGGTTTGGTAACTATTGCGTAGGGCAGGTAGGTACAGTAATCCCTGCCTTTGGGGGAGGGGAGCAGACGATGACGAGTTATTAAACCGTAGACGGGGCGAACCTGGAGAGGTAGGCTACCTACAGAGCGAGCGAGAGAGCGAGAAAGAGAGAGGTGTATGGGGATTTACGTGGGCCGACAGCTTGGAGGGGGAGAGGGCTATTTCGGGAGAGGATTTATGTGTTCAGGCGCTTCTTCAAATCCCGAGAGAAAGGAGATCGCGAACTATTTGCGCTCCGATATCCATCAATGTTTCTGTAGATTAATCACCCATTTTTTTGCATCGTGGCCGCACCAAAGAAACGTTATGTTCCCTTATTAAAGTATAAATGTCTTCCACATTTCTTGAGCAGAATAGCCAGCACTTGCTCTCTCAAGTGGCCACACACTGTAAACCATTAGGCAAATGAGATGCCGATCTAACTTTCACTGCTTTTACAAAGTGCCAATATTTAGTTGACCAGCTGGCCTGGACACGTTTTTTTTTTGTTATGCAAAAGAATGTTCAACTAAAGCGCATAGCCTACAAACCCCGGGCACAAATATCAGCTCAGCTAGTTGTTATCATGTAGGTATCCCCCCGCCCAATAATTATTTTACTGTAGGCTAGGTAAAATATGAACCAAGCATGACCATCAGACAGAGATACTTCTCTTGGCTATACACATGTTGATGCCACCTCCTCCTTTTTTAAACACGTAGAGCAATGTCATGTTTTAGACACATTTTTCCTGTAGGTATATTTACAACAGAATGGAGTCTTTTCCCCTTTATCAACATGTTAATATACATTAATTATGGCCTGATAAGTTATTCGTACACCATTTAGTGTGGCTTACCTTGGTAAATAATGGATACTGTAAACTCATCGTAGCATCACTAAGAAATTAATTGTTCAGGTGTTATAATAATAAATTGACAATGGAAAATGGTAGATGGGCCCCCATTTTATTTCTAAAGCAAAAAAAATGTTTTATTTCTATGACTAAGAGTCATAACAAATATAAAATAGTCTAGCACCGCATCACTGCCTATAGAGAACAAATGGACAGTTTTACATTTACATTTTAGTCAGTTAGCAGACACTCTTATCCAGAGTGACTTACAGTAGTAAATACATACATTTCATTTCATGCATTTTTTTTTTGTACTGGCCCCCCGTGGGAATCGAACCCACAACCCTGGTGTTGCACACACCATGCGCTAACAACTGAGCCACAGGGAAGACCAAAATGTCTCCCACAGTAAACATTAATTCACTCTACGCCTTCAGGACATCATTTCAGTTAGGCTACTTATAGACTTTAGAACGGCAACTGTCTCAAGTTCTCTGGTAAAGAAAGGATGAGGACAGCATTCCGAGGTGGGCCTATACGTCAGTTTATAGGGCCTGAGTGAAGTTAATCTAGGTATCCATGACACAGAGCACACGCTACGTTAACACACAGTGGAAATCAAAGATTTTCTAATCAAAACAACCATAACACACCCACTCCTTTACAATTGCAATTTACCATACATTTAATTAAAGCAGCCTAAATGTAAAAAACATCACACATTCACTGGGATACAAAGGGATTTCTGAACATGCATTTAAAAAATGTAGCCTATATCTTCCGTGTCTTATTTGAAGTAAGATCTTATAACGACGGTTTTACTAAATTGACTGGTTCTATTGATAAAACAGATGTTTCGTCAGGTCATCAAACCCCGTTGTAATCCAGGGTTTTGGGCATGTGGATTTTAGGTAGACTAAGTTGTCTAGTGTCAAGGCCTCTCCGTTCGTTTTTTAAACAAAAATTCGGATAAAAGTCAGAGCCTACTTTATATCTTATAAACATAAATAGCCCTAGGCTAATATTGAATAGGCCTATATATTTGTTTAAACTTTGATAAAAGTAGTGCCGGGATGACAAGTGGGTAGGTAGCCTAATACTGTAACAAACAAAATACCTTGATCTGGATTGCTTGCGCTACGCGAACAAGGTATAGTTGAGGCTACACAACTTTTAACAAATACACCGTAGAGAAAATGTAAGCTATGAAGCTGTTGTTTTAACTTACTTGTGTAATTTTCCAAGGGTCTTGCCCGCCACGATCTTAAACCTATCTGGTCGGATCTCCATCCTCCCGGTTAAAAACTCCGACCGATTTGCTTCCCGCGTGCACTCCCGCTTGAGCGCGTAGCTCTCTTCTCTATCACCTTCTCCCTCCGCCCTTAACCTTTCACTCACACACCATTAAACCTCGCTTTCCTTTCTCAACCAGCTGGTCCACACCGTTTTTACGCACAGAGTTATGCACAGACATCCACACCCTCCTATGCCCTCTGATTATTCGAGTCTAAATCAAACCAAAGTGAGCCGCAAGTAAATATTCAAGAAAAAAAAAGCACCAACACTTCCCATGCCCACATTTGACAGATTGAGATCAAACAATAGCCAACGTTGTTTTAGCAGTGCTTTAGCAAATTAAAAATTATTTATAAAACAAATCCAAATGTGTATCTCGAACGGTCGACCGCTGTCTGGCTGCGAGTGTAGCTATCCATGGTGCTGAAACCAGATTACTGCCCCCAACGCTAATCTGCCCGATTGTGTAGCGAGGTATGGTGTCACTTCCTTTCCTGCAGCCCGGTGTGTTAAGTAGCCTGGCTATTCTTGTACCACACAAACACTGAATGAAGGGCATTAGATTAGTCTATTCTGACAAACATGTACTGGAGAAACAGGTCATTTAGGGCCAGAGTGGTCCCCAGAGATTGGGGATGTGATTGGAAGTATAACCAATATCTTAAATTAAAGCTCAGCATAATAACTGTACACCCACAAACATGGATGTGCTCTGATCCCGCCACATTATGAGTACTATTGGCTACTATTTCAGGCTAATTTGTTTTTATTGATGAGATTCTTATTCCAATCCCTGCCGTCACTGAGGTCTTAATCATAAAATCACCCTACTGTATCACTGTGTTCTAGCACCTACTGGCCTGAATATGACATGGCATGTGATCTACAGTAGGCTACTCATCTACCATAGTACTGCAGACAAAAAAAGTTCAGTTGTCGAATTTTTCAATTTCCAAAAACCATAGGATCACAGGAAATGCACTGTGAGAGTCCATTTTATTATGAGTTCAACAGCACCAACTTCTGTTAATTTAGCTAAGAGAAAAAACATTGTTCTTAATGATCAGGTTAATAGGTCTCCAGTCAATGGTGATAAGTAACTCATTTCAGACAAAGCTTCTCTCCAGATCTCTAACGGATATGGTCCTGAGAGGGTAAGAGGTGAGGAAGAGGGGAAGGTAGGGCACAGCGGAGGGAGGAGGGGACAGCCTGGGTGGTACAGAGATGATGGAGGGTGTGGTAGAGATGAAAGATCCATTACCAGATCTCCACACCTCTCCCTTTCTGTCCATTGCACCGACGGAACTGTGAAAGAAAACAGGAGGTGCCTCTGGGAGGTCAAGGGTCAACTCTTTGGCGAGAGAAGGTAAGAAAGAGAAAAAGAGACGGACAGAGAAAGAGTCAACAATAAGAGGGATCACGAGTGCAGTAATTTCTATATAGTTTCCAATGGTTCCAAAACTATCCCAAAATTGTTGAGGGTAAAATTCTCTATTAGTATTGAAAAGGAGCTAGATAGTACTATTACCAGAGTCGTCGTGGAGCTGGGTGTGCAGGTACTGGTGCTTGGTGTAAAACTGCATGTAGATGCAGTAGACCATGCCCATCAGCACCATGGTTCCCAGGGCAGCAGCTATGAACAGGCCCAGCTTGGCGTTGTCGTGGCCCACATTCGCATCTGATGGGAAACAGTGACACATTGCTACCCATCTCTGAATATCATATCAAAACAAGTAAAAGTGAATTCCTTGGATATTCATACATCACTTCATACACCAGCCTTTCAGATCGACTATAACCCACCCTCAAACTGTAGTACATACAGTATTGTTTGTGAACAAAAGCCACAACATAAGTAGCCCAGAACTACAAATAAACAACAAATGAACCCCACCCCTTCCGCTCTCTCCATTTCTCCCAACAGCTGCCCGTCAGCGATTTCTTTCCCCTCTAACGTGAATTCAACATGTCTCTCCCAGGCCCTGCATCTATGAACATTTCCCCTTTGTGACTCTCACTCACACATTTGTTTTGAAGTGATCTCGGTCTCCTCTTTACTCTTCAGCACATCCTGTATGTGAGCTGCTGCAGGAGCCGGTTGTGGTAGTACTCCAGGGGCAGGTTGAGGCTGGGTATTGATAAACTCCTCTGACTTGTGTGTGCTCTGGGACCAGCTCACTGGGAGGGCCAGACAGAGACACATGGCCACCAGGCAGGCCATGAGGGCATCCATACTAGCAGGTTCACCTTTAAGAAGAAAAAAGAGGACTTCTTTGAAGATCAGAACTGAAATTACTTCTATATTGCTACTTTATCACGCTCTGAGTGCACACAGTTAAAATGTCTCCCTTTCATCGTTGAGTTCTATATTAGGATATTTAGAGTAGTCACAGACAAGCTCCTGTAATTACTGTTCTTATTATGAGCATCCAACTACCACATAGCTCAAAAGACAACTTTTTGTTGCAACATTTACCATTTAGGTCCACAAGCATTTCGCTATACCCGCAATAACATCTGCTAAATACGTGTATGTGACAAATACAATGACAGGTCTTGAAATATGCAGTTTAAGCTTAGTAATCACAATTTACTGTTTATTTAAATTCTCATGCATTTCCATGTATATTTAGGTTTGTTACACTCCCATTCAATTATATATTTAGATATACAAATCAGATATAGACATATGTACATACCAGTTCTTTAGCTGGTTTGGTAGGCACTCCCGTCTGCCAGGTGTGCTCACTCAACTGTACTTTCCCTTCTCTCACTTTATCTGTACCCTCGGATTCATCTGCCAGTGTCCCTAGATGATTGACAAAACTGCATCCAAGACAACTACTGTCCCCAGCCACCCATATATCCAAACAGAGAATACACACACATACAGTATTAAAGGGACATGCGATGCATAAATACATAGTGAATTCGGAAAGTATTCAGACACCCTTGACTTTTCCCACATTTTCTTACAGCCTTATTCTAAAATGGATAAACACAATTCCTCATCAATCTACACACAATAACCCATAATGAAGCAAAAACGTAAGAATTTTTTTCAAAATGTATATATATATATAAAAAAACTGAAATACCTTAAGTATTCAGACCCTTTTCTATGAGACTCGAAACTGAGCTCAGGTGCATCCGGTTTCCATTGATCATCCTTGAGATGTTTCTACAACTTGGGAGTCCACCTGTGACACATTCAATTGATTTGACAAGGCACACACCTGTGTATAATGTCCCAAAGTCGACAGTGCATGTCAGAGCAAAAACCAAGCCATGAGGTCGAAGGAATTATCCGTAGAGCTCCGAGAAAGGATTGTGTCGAGGCACAGATCTGGGGAAGGGTACCAAAATATTTCTGCAGCATCGAAGGTCCCCAAGAACACAGTAGCCTCAATCATTCTTAAAAGGAAGACGTTTGGAACCACCGGGACTCGTCCTAGAGCTGACCCCCGGCAAATCTGAGCAATCGGGGGAGATGGGCCTTGGTCAGGGAGGTGATCAACAACCTGATGGTCACTTTGACAGAGCTCCAGAGTTCCTCTGTGGAGATGGGAGAACCTTCCAGAAGGACAACCATCTCTGCAGCACTCCACCAACCAGGCCTTTATGGTAGTGGCCAGACGGAAGCCACTCCTCAGTAAAAGGTACGACAGCCCGCTTGGAGTTTGCCAAAAGGCACCTAAAGGACTTTCAGACCATGAGAAACAAGATTCTCTGGTCTGATGAAACCAACATTGAACTCTTTGGCCTGAATGCCAAGCATCACATCTGGAAAAAACCTGGCACCATCGGTGAAGCATGGTGGTGGAAGCATCATGCTGTGGGGATGTTTTTCAGCAGCAGGGACTGGGAGACTAGTCAGGATCGAGGGAAAGATGAACAGAGCAAAGTACAGAGAGATCCTTGATGAAAACCTGCTCCAGAGAGCTCAGGACCTCAGACTGGGACAAAGGTTCACCTTCCAACAGGACAACAACCCTAAGCACACAACCAAGAGCGTCTTCGGCACAAGTCTCTGAATGTCCTTGAGAGGCCAAGTCAGAGCCCGATCAAACATCTTTGGATAGACCTGAAAATATTTGTGCAGCGACGCTCCCCATCCAACCTGACAGAGCTTGAGAGGATCTGCATAGAAGGGGAGAAATTCCCCAAATACAGGTGCCAAACTTGTAGCGTCAAACAGAAGACTAGAGCCTGTAATCGCTGCCAAAAGGTGCTTTGTCACTGAGTAAAGGGTCTGAATACTTATGTAAATGTGTTTTTTCTTTAATTAACTTGTAAAAAAATTTAAATGTTAAACCTGTTTTTGCTTTGTCATTATTGGGTAGTGTGTGTAGATTATTGAGGGGAAAAAAAAAATCTATCGAATCCATTACAGAATAAGGCTGTAACAAAATATCGAAAAAGTCAAGGGGTCTGAATTTTTTCCGAATGCACTGTATATGGTCGTATATCTACCATGGGGAAGACGAGCAGCCTAGTGTCTCTTTACAATAACAAAATGTGGAAAAGGTCAAGGGGTCTGAATACTTGACCAATGCACTGCACATGCATGCACTCACATACACAATATACACTCACAAGTTCCATAACTTGAGCCCCTCCAATAACAGTTGTCAGGGTTTTGCAATGTTCATTGTTATTTTATAGCAAGCACAGAATGATCTTACAACAAACTGCTAACATACAGGTATCAGTATTAAAGTTGAGAATGTTTTTGATCCCTTGACTCTGCCCTGAACAGGCAGTTACCTCAAAGAAATATACTTACAAAAATGGCCATATCATGGCACAAACCAGTTTTACAAACTGAATGACTAAAGCATGAACAAACATGCATTTGCTTCAGCATATTGAATATTTGAAATAGGAGTTAAAGCAACAAACATTTCAAATACAAGCTCAAGTCAGACAAGTCTACTGAGGGCCAGCCCTAGCCAATAAGCGACTGCTTATTGTCGGGGTCTCAACTTACTGTTGAGAGTTAGGAGAATAGTAGAATACACAAGGTGCAATTAAAACATTTGGTAGTGCATCAGCAGTTTCTCTCGTTATGTCAGTCCCTGACAGTCAGTCAATTAGCCTATTTCGGCTAACATTTTTAAGATTGGTACATTAGTCAGCTATCTAATCATAGTTGAATTACCAACAGGGCACGGGGCCCTAACCTCCAGGGGGCTCCCATTGATTTTGTCACGCACTCATATTAACATGGCACAAGTCATGGCTAAATGTGTAGAATTGCAGGAAATTAGCTCTAAAACTGCAAAAATGTCTCCACCCTATGACCAAACGTGTAGAATTTTAGGAAATTAGCTGTAAAAAACTGGACATTTCTCTCCACCCCATGGCAAAATGAGTTTATAAAATTGCTAAATGTTCTCTCTGCCCCATGGAAAAGTGTGTAGTTACAGCAAGCTTACTTAAAACTCACTTAGTGCCCACAAAAGGCTAAAGCCAGCCCTGAGTCTCCCATAATTCTAGCCAGATTCATTTTTTTTGTAATTCAAAATATAAATACATACACTAAGGAGAAAACAAAAAAAAGACAACTATTAAAAAGTTGCACTTGCATTATATTACATTTTCTTTAAGTACTATTTAAACCAACGTGCATCTTAAAACACACAACGTGAATCTTGTGTTAACTGTTCTTTGAAAATATTCAAATCCATCTAAAAGTAAAATGGAATTGCAAGTCAAGTTCATGGCACATATCCTAATGGGCGGACACAATACAGCATTGATGATATAGAGGCAATTCAAAACATTCCACTAACAAACAAAATCAAGTTCAATATGCTCAAGTAAAAGGAAGCTAAATTGTAACCATTTGCTTCAATAAATAACAAAAAGGAGTAATTGTTAGTTGGACTTCCCAACATGTGCTCCTATAGTGGTCAAATTGATACATTGCTGGTGGTACTGTAACTTAGAGAATGCACTTGGGCTCTTGTATTATCGCCAAGGCACAATGTGAAATTTGGCAAGGACTTTCTTTTACATTATGCTAAAACAAGAAAACTAAAACAAAATGTACAATTATAACATATTTCCATCAATGTCTTAATTGACAAGTGTGTGGACGACTTCTGTATGCAAATATCAGATAGTCATAATTCAGTTTTTTCCCGCAGCCTTGTTGGATAAGGTGTACAGTGGGTGGAAAAAAGTATTTGATCCCCTGCTGATTTTGTACGTTTGCCCACTGACAAAGAAATGATCAGTATATAATTTTAATAGTAGGTTTATTTGAACAGTGAGAGACAGAATAACAACCAAAAAATCCAGAAAAACGCATGTCAAAAATGTTATAAAATGATTTGCATTTTAATTGGGGGAAATAAGTATTTGACCCCTCTGCAAAACATGACTTAGTACTTGGTGGCAAAACCCTTGTTGGCAATCACAGAGGTCAGACGTTTCTTGTAGTTGGCCACCAGGTTTGCACACATCTCAGGAGGGATTTTGTCCCACTCCTCTTTGCTGGCTAGGCCACTCCAGGACCTTAATGTGCTTCTTCTTGAGCCACTCCTTTGTTGCCTTGGCCGTGTGTTTTGGGTCATTGTCATGCTGGAATACCCATCCACGACCCATTTTCAATGCCCTGGCTGAGGGAAGGAGGTTCTCACCCAAGATTTGACGGTACATGGCCCCGTCCATCGTCCCTTTGATGCGGTGAAGTTGTCCTGTCCCCTTAGCAGTAAAACACCCCCAAAGCATAATGTTTCCACCTCCATGTTTGACGGTGGAGATGGTGTTCTTGGGGTCATAGGCAGCATTCCTCCTCCTCCAAACACGGCGAGTTGAGTTGATGCCAAAGAGCTCCATTTTGGTCTCATCTGACCACAACACTTTCACCCAGTTGTCCTCTGAATCATTCAGATGTTCATTGGCAAACTTCAGACGGGCATGTATATGTATTCTTGAGCAGGGGGACCTTGCGGGCGCTGCAGGATTTCAGTCCTTCACGGCGTAGTGTGTTACCAATTGTTTTCTTGGTGACTATGGTCCCAGCTGCCTTGAGATCATTGACAAGATCCTCCCGTGTAGTTCTGGGCTGATTCCTCACCGTTCTCATGATCATTGCAACCCCACGAGGTGAGATCTTGCATGGAGCCCCAGGCCGAGGGAGATTGACAGTTCTTTTGTGTTTCTTCCATTTGCGAATAATCGCACCAAATGTTGTCACCTTCTCACCAAGCTGCATGGCTATGGTCTTGTAGCCCATTCCAGCCTTTGTAGACCTACACATCTTGTCCCTGACATCCTTGGAGAGCTCTTTGGTCTTGGCCATGGTGGAGAGTTTGGAATCTGATTGATTGCTTCTGTGGACAGGCGTCTTTTTTATAGGTAACAAGCTGCGGTTAGGAGCACTCCCTTTAAGTGTGCTCCTAATCTCAGCTCGTTACCTGTATAAAAGACACCTGGGAGCCAGAAATCTTTCTGATTGAGAGGGGGTCAAATACTTATTTCCCTCATTAAAATGCAAATCAATTTATAACATTTTTGACATGCGTTTTTCTGGATATTTTTGTTGTTATTCTGTCTCTCACTGTTCATATAAACCTACCATTAAAATTATAGACTGATCCTTTCTTTATCAGTGGGCAAACGTACAAAATCAGCAGGGGATCAAACACTTTCCCCCCCCACTGTATGCATGCACCTGCATTCACCAAGTTACCTCAACACATATTTGGAGGACATTTAACAGGGGCGGTCTGTGTAACTTTTCCTACTTTTACAGTGAAAGGAACAATACCCAGCCAACCTGTGCTGGAAGGGAACATTCCAGCCCTTAAGAGTTCTCTAGTCCATGTAACCAAGTGTGGGATGTTAAAAAGCAACAGTGTGGAAAAACACCCGAGGTGGGCTGAAGATTTATACATTTGAGGCAACGTCTCAGCAACATATTACCTCACTTACGAACCACTAATGACAACTACTGAAAAAGTTGTTCACTTTTGGCTTACTGCATAAAAAATTTAAATGTAACCCAAAATGGCTGCATTCAAATCATTTAAAAATTTAGAAAATCTGAAAGCAGACAATCTTTAAAACAAGTAATTTCAGCTTAAAAATATAAATTGTTCAATCAATACACATTCTTCCATGGTCCTACGATGTTATAACTGACATCATGCAAGCTAGCAGCTCATATTTCCCTATTTTAGTCCTTTGTTTTAGTCTGTTTTCTCCTTGTTTCCTCCCCCTCACAAGTCGGTTGAATCCTCTATATCCTCCACTCCTTCCCTCAGTGGGAGGAGTCTGAGGTTCTCCTCAGCCAATGGGGAGGGAGAATCATTGGGTATGCCGTTCCTTTCCAGGTGTTCGTCCAATAGATCGGCTACCGGGGTGTCGCACTCCACGGTGCTGCACTTGGTGTATACAGCCCCTGTGTCGGTGCCACTTCCTAAGAAGTTGTGTCTAGTTCTGCTCCTCAGGGTGGAGTGGATGTACCCCATGGGGACTGGCAATGTGGCGAAAATGATCAGGACAGCCAGGACAGCCAGGGCCCAGTCAGGGTAGTCCAGAGTCACCTCTGAGGCCTGAGATCAGTAAGTTCAAATATAAAGAAGATACAAAGTGGGGAGACAGTAGGTAATGTAGTTGGGTGCAGGCAATGTAAATGGATGGGCAGGTTGAGAGCAAGACTTGGGCAGGCATACAAACAGGGAGGACAGAATAACTAAAGCAGAGAGGAAAAGGCAGAATCTTTATGATCTCCCTATTGTCATAAAAACTGTAGCTCATATATTGATCACATATAACATGTTACCAATAAACGGTGCATTCAGACCCTTTGACCTTTTCCACTTTGTTACGTTAAAGCCTTATTCTAAAATTGATTAAATAAAAAATGTTCCTCAATCTATATATACACACACACACACACACACACCACAGAAAACAGGTTTAGAAATGTTTGAAAATGTATTTAAAATAAAAAACAAATACCTTATTTACATACAGTTCCAGTCAAAAGTTGACACCTACTCATTCAAGGGTTTTTCTTTAGTTTGACTATTTTCTACATTGTACAGTAACAGTGAAGACATCAAAACTATGAAATAACACGTAATCATGAAGTAACCAAAAAAGTGTTAAATCAAAATATATTTTAAATTTGAGATTCTTCAAAGTAGCCACCCTTTGCCTTGATGGCAGCTTTGCGCACTCTTGGCATTCTCTCAACCAGCTTCATGAGGTAGTCACCTGGAATGCATGTCAATTAACAGGTGTGCCTTGTAAAAAAGTTAATTTAAAAATAATGCATTTGAGCCAATCAGTTGTTGTGACAAGGTAGGGGTGGAATACAGAAGATAGCCCTATTTGGTAAAAGACCAAGTACATATTATGGCAAGAACAGCTCAAATAAGCAAAGAGGAATGACAGTCCATCACTACTTTCAGACATGAAGGTCAGTCAATGCGGAAGATTTCAAGAATGTTTCTTCAGTGCAGTCGCAAAAACCATCAAGCACTATGAAACACTCTCTCATGAGGACTGCTACAGGAAAGGAAGACCCAGAATTACCTCTGCTGCAGAGGATAAGTTCATTAGAATTACAAGCCTCAGAAATTGCTGGCCAAATAAATGCTTTAGAGTTCAAGTAACAGACATCTCAACATCAACTGTGTGAATCAGGCCTTCATGGTCAAATTTCAGCAAAGAAACCACTACTAAAGGACACCAATAAGACGGACATCAATAAGAAGAGACTTGCTTGGGCCAAGAAACACGAACAATGGACACCAGACCGGTGAAAATCTGTCCTTTGTTCTGATGATTCCAAATCTGAGATTTTTGGTTCCAGCCACCGTGTCTTTGTGAGACGCAGAGTAAATTAAAACGGATGATCTCCACATGTGTGGTTCCGACCGTGAAGCATGGAGGAGGTGGTGTGGTGGTGCTTTGCTGGTGACACTGATGTATTTAGAATTCAAGGCACACTTAACCAGCATAGTTACCACAGCATTCTGCAGCGATACGTCATACCATCTGGTTTGCACTTAGTTGGACTATCATTTGTTTTTTGACAGAACAATTGAGCCACAATGAACCTCCAGGCTATGTAAGGGCTATTTCACCAAGAAGGAGAGTGATGGAGTGCTGCGTCAGATGACCTGGCCGCCACTATCACACAACCTCAATCCAATTGAGATGGTTTGCGATGAGTTGGACCGCAGAGTGAAGGAAAAGCAGCCAACAAGTGCTCAGCATATGTGGAAACTCCTTCAAGACTGTCGGAAAAGCATTACTTACACACTTACACACACACACACACACACACACACACACACACACACACACACACACACCTATATGAGGTCCCACAGTTGATAGCTTGGTTTTTGCTCTGAAATGCACTATGAGGTTGAAGGAATTGTCTGTAGAGCTTCGAGACAGGATTATGTTGAGGCACAGATCTGGGGAACGGTACCAAAATATTTCTGCAGCATTGAAGGTCCCCAAGAACACAGTAGCCTCCATCATTCTTAAATGTAAGAAGTTTGAAACCACCAAGACTCTTCCTAGAACTGGCCACCCGGCCAAACAGAGCAATCGGGGGAGAAGGGCCTTTGTCAGGGAGGTGATCAAGAACCCAGAGTTCCTCTGTGGAGATGGGAGAACCTTCCAGAAGGACAACCATCTCTGCAGCACTCCTCCAATCAGGCCATTATGGTAGACTGGCCAGACGGAAGCCACCTCTCAGTAAAAGGCACATGACAGCACACTTGGAGTTTGCCAAAAGGCACCTAAAGGACTTTCAGACCATGAGAAACAAGATTCTCTGGTCTGATGAAACCAACATTGTACGCTTTGGCCTGAATGCCAAGCGTCACGCCTGGAGAAAACCTGACACCATCCCTGCAGTGAAGCATGGTGGTGGCAGCATCATCCTGTGGGGATGTTTTTCAGTGGCAGGGACTGGGAGACTAGTCAGGATCGAGGTAAGGATGAACGAAGCAAAGTACAGAGAGATCTTTGATGAAAACCTGCTCCAGAGCGCTCAGGACCTCAGACTGGGGAAAAGGTTCCACTTCCAACAGGACAATGACCCTAAGCACACAACCAAGACAAAGCCCGAGTGTCTTCGGAACAAGTCTCTGAATGCCCTTGAGTGGCCAGCCAGAGCCCGCACTTGAACCCGATCGAACATCTCTGGAGAGACCTGAAAATAGCTGCGCAGCGACACTCCCCATCCAACCTGACAGAGCTTGAGAGGATCTACAGAGAATGGGAGAAACTCGCCAAATACAGGTGTGCCAAGTTTGTAGCGTCATATCCAAGAAAACTCAAGGCTGTAATCGCTGCCAAAGGTGCTTCAACTGAAGTACTGAGTAAACGGTCTGAATACTTAAGTAAATGTGATCTTTTTTATTTTATACATTTGTAAAAATTTCTAAAAACCTGTTTTTTTATTTGTCATTATGGGGTATTGTGTGTAGATTGATGAGGGAAAAAAACAATTTAATCCATTTTAGAATAAGGCTGTAACAAAATGTGGAAAAAGTCAAAGGGTCTGAATACTTTCCGAATGCACTGTATATGGTCGTATATCAACCATGGTGAGGCCGCCTTTGAGTTCAGGAAAAAAGACGAGCAGCCTAGCATCTCCTTACCGTTTGTCTGTTCCAGGCGGTGTAGGTGGGCCGTTTGAAGCACATCCTCAGCAGGCTGGCTCCCAGCAGCCCCAGCATGGCCAGCAGACACACGTACTTCCACAGGTACTTATAAATCACAGGGGGGCGCCAGTGCAGCATCTTCTCTATGTCATCAAGAAACCTGGACATTCAGATACACAAGACAATGATCAGTGACAATGGGGAACAAACACAGCAAGTCGACCTGAAGGATCGATGCTGTGAATCACTGTTTGTAATCTAAATTTGTATTAATCCAAAAGTATGACTATTTTTTCATCCTGTTTGGGAAAGAAATTGTGTCATCTAATTTCTGAGGGACATCGTGTGATTTATGTGGTCAGTGTAGTTATTAGGTTCTTACCGGTCAGCGCCGTACACCCAGGACACGCTGAAACACTCAAACACCACCACGATGATGAGGGGCAGGGTGGCGGAGTAGTCGTCAAACATCATTACAAAATAGTTCCCACAGCGCTGCGTGAACAGCATGCCAATCAGGAAGCCGACGATGCAGCTAAACACTGGGGAAGGGAGAGAACATTACAGTCCCCACACAGATACACTTGGCATATTTAGTAAAGAGGAGCGAGGACTAACACTCAGACCCCATTATGATGCCATGTATACACTTCTATATGAATAAGACTTAAAATGTTTATACAAATGAATAGTTTCATCCAGTGGTTCCCAAACTTAGGGTCAGAAACCTAAGATGGGCCACCTGATAGAAAAAGGGGCTCATGAGCAAAAACATGGACACAGACACCATCTCTCGCTCTCTTTACCTGTGAGCTTGGTCTTGTGGCGCTTCAGCACTTTGAAGTTGTCGGTGAGGGGTGTGAGGATGCCCTCCAAGGTGCCGAACATGGTGCTGAGGCCCAGGTTGAGCAGCATGAGGAAGAACAAGGCCGACCAGAAGGGACTGCCCGGGAACAGAGTCATGGCCTCTGTGAAGGCTATGAATGCCAGACCTGTGCCCTCCACACCCTGAGAAAGAGGGACAAGGAGAAAGGGAAGGGGACAGAGGGATAAGGAGAGAGAAAATAGATTTACATTTATCATGATATATCTCAACAGATCCTAACTATCTTAACATATTTACATTTTAGCAATAAACTTGCTAAAATTAAATTATTAATTTACAAGGGGTGGGTGGAAGAACATACTCTAAGCTGCAGGGCTGGTTGGTTTGCAAATAAACAGGGCAAAGCTGTAACAAAGAAAACAGAGTTGAGATGCAGTAAAAGAAGAGGCAGGCTAGAGTGCAAGATCAACCATTTACCTTGTTCATCTCCTCCTCTAGGCTGCAGTCGGTGAGGTTGCCAGGAACCTTGGCTCCGTGAGCCGTGAACCAATCCCTGTAGGCCTCCAGTGGTACCAAACTGGGGTCAGAGATGTTAAACCCGGGTAGCAGGTCCCGGTCAAGGGGCCCCACGGAAAACTGCTCAGACAGCTTCTCCAAGTTACTGAGAAAGGGGGGTGTGGAGAACAACTAGTCAGTTTATCAGTCAGTACTATCGCTTCGACCCAGAGTTCTTTTTTATTATTATGGCCGAGTAGATATGCATGTAGATATATAATAATATCTAACTAAACATAACACCAGAAACAGTACCCGAACACAGGGCATTTCAATATAGCCCCTTTTCATCCCCACACACACACAGTACAAAGAGATCAAAAACAATACCCTTTCCCCGCCCAAACACACACCGCGTCACGCAGCGCATGGCGACTTCCCTGGCGCGGAAGCCCAGCACGGCGAACACCACCAGCGAGGCGAGGACGGAGGTGAGGAAGTTGATGGTGGAAACAGTGAGGGCGTCACGGTGGCAGTTGTTGCTGCGCGGGTTGTAGGAGGATTAGGCAATGACCGAGCCAAAGCCCAGGCCAAGAGCAAAGAAGACCTGCGTGGCCGCCTGGCGCCACACCTGCACCTCACCCCAGATCTCCAGCTGGATTGGGGGGGAGAGAGAGAAGGGGGGGGTCAGTGGATAGACACTGGCACAGTGCACTGAATCCTACCATGATAGATACAGTATCTAGGCCTAGTGCATTATTGATCGCAAGGAATGTGTGTGTGAATTGCCATGGTTGCAAAAGTGGAGTAATTCTGAACCACATACCCCTTTAGAACAATCAGGATTACACAGTTAAAAAAATACAATAAAAGGGTTTGTTTATCAGTGTGTGCTTAAGCAGTCCCAGTATTAGGCTGTATGTAGTAGTATTAGCCAGGTTATCATATGCCCCCCAACCTCTCTTTTCCCTTATAGCTGTCATTCATACAAGCAGTGTGCTGGGTGGGTGATGATGATACCTTAGGGTAGAACATGTACTTGATGCCCTCTGCAGCCCCATCCAGCATCAGCCCTCTGATGAGGAAACACAGCAGCACGACGTAGGGGAAGATCGAGGAGAAGTACATCACCTTGGATGAGAGGAGAAGGAGGGGTAACACCTTTATTGATTAGGATGTCTTAAAATCTCCATCGAGTTAGTCGACCAAGAGTCTGATTACATATGCTTTGTCCTTTTGATGGTCGTTCTCCATTTTAGAGAACTTCTTTAAAAGAGAAGGAATTTAAAACAGGTTTCTGTGAAGTTAGGGTCATTTTAATGTCAGTGGGATATCTCCACAGACAGGCCTATGACTGCACTGGAATTTACACTTCTACACCCCCAGCTTCAGTGATTAAATTAGTTCATCTGTAATTGTGTGTCATGCTTAGGTGGGTTGACTCAAATTCCAGTAAGGCTATACGTGCAGACCAAACAGTAATGCTTAAGCAGAACACTCAGTACCTTGCCAGAAGACTTGATGCCCTTGAACATGCCCATGCAGACAATGGTCCAGGCAGCAAGCAGGCAGCAGGTGATGACGGGGTTAAACTCGCCCGTCTCTTCGATGGAGTCAGTAATGTTTAGAGCCTTCCGGAACCAGAAGTAGGTGGTGGGACTACTGGCTGTGCATTCCTCCACTGTGATTAAAGACAAAGACAACGGTCAGGTTCACATAAGGCTTCTACTGTGTTTGTATATGGACAACATTATTGAAAATGTTAGGCAATGAATGAGTGATGATTGTGTCCTAAATGGAAACCTATTCCTTATATAGTAGTGTTAGGTTCTAATTCTGAGTAAATAACTCATGGACACTAGAGAAGCTTAACCAAGTTGAATTCTTCCCAAAGGGTCGATACAGCTGTAACTCAGACACAGGCATGGCTTCCCCCGTGGAGGTATTCATGCCCCACTTTGGGTGGCGTCTCCTTATCGCTAAACATTGCATTATTCTTGCTAAGCAGGGAACTAAGTGATATGAGCCTTCAACGGTTTCTCCCCTTATCAGTACGGTCACATGCAATTGGTTTCCCTGCACTCAGCTCCTCCCAAACTTCATTATGGCACCCCTCATGTCTCTTATGTAACTAATGTTCCTATACTTCTGAGTATAACAATGTTCAAAGTTAACCCCAGAATCCAACAGTAGACTATAGGCCGCCCTGCTCAAAAGTAGTGCACTATATAGGGAATAGGGTGGCACATCAGACACAGCTGATGCGTCGTGGCCATGGGAGTGTTTACTAACCAGTTGTGTTACCATGTTCAGGACACCCTTCCCAAGGTAAAGGGTACTGAAAAGAGTTCCCCAAGTAGAATAGGCTCCAGCCGATGATCACATTGTAGTAGAGAGCAACAAAGAAACACACCTGAAAGGAGAAGAGCTTAGATCAAATCAAATTTTAAAATTGGTGACTTTAAAACAGTTAGAGTTTAATGGCTGTGATAGAAGCAAACTGAGGATGGATCAACAACTTTGTAGAAAATCCTTACTTTCTCTTAATGTTTACAATGAATCATATTGGAAATACAACAAAAAACCTTCATATCAAATCATACATTTTCAGAATCTGTTGCTTGTGTCAACATTTTTTTATTTTTTTTTTAATGTTGGTTTAAACCTGTTGGGGATAGGGGGCAGTATTTGCACGGCCGGATAAAAAACGTACCCGATGTAATCTGGTTACTACTCCTGCCCAGTAACTAGAATATGCATATAATTAGTACATTTGGATAGAAAACACTCTAAAGTTTCTAAAACTGTTTGAATGGTGTCGGTGAGTATAACAGAACTCATATGGCAGGCCAAAACCTGAGAAGATTCCATGCAGGAAGTGGAAATCTGATTTGTGGAATCACCCGTTTTCGAATAGTAATTTTGTAAATTGTAGCGCTAATTCACCGGAAGCATTTGAGGGAAAATATTTTCTGAACGTCACGCGCCGATGTAAAATGCTGTTTTTATATATAAATATGAACTTTATCGAACAAAAAATTCATGTATTGTGTAACATGATGTCCTAGGAGTGTCATCTGATGAAGATTGTCAAAGGTTAGTGCTGCATTTAGCTGTGTTTTGGGTATTTGTGATGCATGCTAGTTGCTTTGAAAATGACAGTGTGATTTTTTTGGCAGGGTACTCTCCTAACATAATCTAATGTTTTGCTTTTGCTGTAAAGCCTTTTTGAAATCGGACAACGTGGTTCGATTCAGGAGAGGTGTATCTATAAAATGGTGTAAAATAGTCATATGTTTGAGAAATTGAAGTTATAGCATTTATGAGGTATTTGTATTTCGCGCGACGCGATTCCACTGGCTGTTGACTAGGGTGGGACGCAAGCGTCCCAGGTTCCCAGACATGTTCATCTTAATTCACTGAAAAACAATGCAAGGAAACCTGTACAGAATAACAATATTACAAAACATGAATGTGTGGCAAAGATATTAACTTTAAATCCTGAAAAAGTGTTATGTTTGGGGAAAATCCAACACCACATCACGGAGTACCACTCTTCATATCTTCAAGCATGGTGGTGGCTGCATCATGTTATGGGTATGCTTGTCATCGGCAAGGACTGGGGAGTTTATGATTAAAAAAAATAAGAAATAAAGCTAAGCACAGGTAAAATTCTAGAGGAAAACCTGCTTCAGTCTGCTTTCTAACAGACACTGGGAGACAAATTCACCTTTAGGCAGGACAATATCCTAAAACACAAGGCCAAATATGCACTGGAGTTGCTTACCAAGACGACATTGAATGTTTCTGAGTGAGCTAGTTACAGGTTTGAGTTAAATCAGCTTGAAATCTATGGCAAGACTTGATAAATAGCTGTCTAGCAATGATCACAACCAATTTGACAGAGCTTCAATATTTTTTTTTAAAGAACAATTGCAAACATTACACAATCCAAGTGTGCAAAGCTCTTAGAGACTTACCCAGAAAGACTCACAGCTGTAATCGCCAATAAAAGGTGATTCTAACTAGAGGTCGACCGATTATGGGTTTTTTCAACGCCGATGCCGATTGTTGGAGGGCCAAAAAAAGCCGATATATATAAAAAAAATCAAATCGCCCGATTTTAATTGCCATTTGTAATAATGATAATTACAACAATACTGAATGAACAACGAACACTCCTTTTAACTTAATATAATACATAAATAAAATACATTTTGTCTCAAATAAATAACGAAACATGTTCGATTTGGTTTAAATAATGCAAAAACACAGTGCCGGAGAAGAAAGTAAAAGTGCAATATGTGCCATGTAAAAAAGCTAACGTTTAAGTTCCTTGCTCAGAACATGAGAACATATGAAAGCTGGAGTCTTCAATATTCCCAGGGGTTTTGGTTGTAGTTATTATAGGACTACTTCACTCTATACCATTTGTATTTCATATACCTTTGACTACTGGATGTTCTTATAGGCACTATAGTATTGCCAGCCTAATCTCGGGAGTTGATAGGCTTGAAGTCATAAACAACGCTGCGCTTCAAGCATTGCGAAGAACTGTTGGCAAATACAGAAAAGTGCTGTTTGAATGAATGCTTACGTGCCTGCTGCTGCCTACCACCGCTCAGTCAGACTGCTCTATCAAATATCAAATCATAGACTTAATTATAATATAATAAACACACAGGAATACGAGCCTTATGTCATTAATATGGTCAAATCCGGAAACTATCATTTCGAAAACAAAACGTTTATTCTTTCAGTGAAATACGGAACCGTTCCGTATTTTATCGAACGGGTGGCATCCCTAAGTCTAAATACAACCTTCAATGTTATGTCATAATTATGTAAAATTCTGGCAAATTAATTATGGTCTTTGTTAGGAAGAAATGGTCGTCACAACAGTTCGCAATGAGCCAGGTGGCCCAAACTGCTGCATATACCACCTCTGCTTACACTGAACGCAAAGGAAGTGACACAATTTCAGGCACCGCATTGATTATATGCAACGCAGGACAAGCTAGTTAAACTAGTAATTTCATCAACCATGTGTCGTTTAGTGCTTATGTTAAAATTGATTGTTTTTATAAGATAAGTTTAATGCTATCTAGCACCTTACCTTGGCTCCTTGCTGCACTCGCAAAACAGGTAGTCAGCCTGCCACGCAGTCTCCTCGTAGAACGCAATGTAATCAGGCCATGATCGGTGTCCAAAAATGCCGATTACCGATTGTTATGAAAACTTGAAATCGGCCCTAATTAAAATCGGCCATTCAACATGTAAATACATATATTACTTCTTACCCAAGAAAGAGGCAGTTCGGGGAATGGTATTAGGGCTAAACTAAGCGTAGTTTACAAATGTATCCAAGTGTTGTTTCTCTTTAAATTGCCATCTTGTGTAACCAGTGTCATATTGTATTAGTCTCTAGGGACTTGTCATCGTATTAAGTTTCTAATCAATAACCAATACCGTGTGTGTATATCTTATGTTTTCACTTAGCTTGTTAGTAAATAAATAATCAAAATCAGTGTGTGTGGTACGGAATGATCAGTGAGACCTGGGTTTGTGCAGATTTACGGAGTCTATGACATTCAGAATGAGACTCATATGAGGAAATTATTAATTCATGACTGGTATGATATCTATATACTCTTGAGTTAATTTGGGAAATGGTAACTTATTAAACAAACTTTTCCTGTGGTGTCCCAAATTTCTAATGAGTTAATTGTTACATGATTAATTGAATTGAGTAATAATTAAACGTAGTAGGTAATTATTCGATGAATAGCAGTCATCACATTAATGAGTCACGACACAACCCTACCTGGCTCAAACACATTAAGGAAAGAAATTCCACAAATTAACTTTACTAGGGACAACTGTTAATTGAAACGGATTCCATGTGACCACCTCATGAAACTGGATGAGAGAATGCCAAGTGTGCAAAGCTGTCATCAAGGCAAAAGGTGGCTTCTTTGAAGAACCTCAAAAATAAAATATATTTTTATTTGTTTAAAACACTGTGTGGAAAACCTCATGGAGAGAGAGCGAGAGATGACTCAAGTAGCGAACTATAAAAAAGGACATTACACACGACATATCACATTTAAAGTGAAAACCCAAGCCAGTCCGTGCATCAATACCGGTATATCGTAAAATACGGTATACCGCCCAGCCCTACGAAAGATTATAGATCAGTTTCTTCCCTGGTTCTGTTCCTCGAACATGCGCTTTCTTTTCCGGTTCTGTACCCTGAACTGGTTCCAACACCTGATTAGTAACATCAGCATGATGCAACTTTGATAACGCTCTTAAGTCAAGTGTTGTTGTTGTGTAATGCAAATGTAATGTGCCCATAGGATTTCAAAACTCGTGCTCAACTGAAACATTGCTAATCCTTGATCTTGGGCCGTGTGTAATGTGGTCAGGTCAAGTAACAGCTTTGTGTGACTAGTCAGCAGCTACTTTATTTACTCTCTCACCACACAGCTGGAGTAGCCGATCCCTGCCAGCTTAGGAGAGATGTGCTTCCACACCCCGATGCTGCCCTGCCGGATGGACTGGCCAGCCGCCAGCTCCAGGAAGAACAGGGGAATGCCCACTAGGATCATAAGCAGCACGTACAGGAGAAGAAAGGCCCCTGTTGGAGGAAGAAAAATATATACAAGTGGTCCTGATAGCTAAAAACAAAACTGGCCTTGTGTCAAGAGTTTATTAATATGACAGTGAGGATAATCATTTAACCATAGTCAAATTTAAAATGCATTGAAAACGCATATTGGGTTATTGTTTTTGCAAGGAAAATACATTCACAGCAAAGATCACAGGAAAATGGAGCTCAAGTATTTCGGCATCACCAGACCTGGGCCAGTATTCATAACGCGTCTCAGAGTAAGAGGGCTGATCTTGTCATGTCATCTTTTTCATTATGATCTAAAAGGCAAATCTGATAAAGAGCTCACTATTCTTACTCTGAGACGTTTTGTGAATACCGTCCCAGGTGAAAACCCCCTGATATGACACCATCCTCACCTCCTCCATTTTGGTGGCAGAGGTATGGGAACCTCCACACATTGCCCAGGCCAACGCTGAACCCCACCTGAGCCAGGAAATACTCCACTTTACTGTCCCAGCCATCCCGAGCCGGGGGCTCCACTACACCCTCCTGACTACCCTCACCAGCCAAGCTACACAGCTGAGAATCTGGTGTCACTACTGTGTCATCGTCATTGGGCAGGGGAGGTTTCTCCATCTAAAAGACGAAGGAAACATTCAAGTTTAGCGTGGCTGGTAACCATATGCATCTAGCCTGCCTACTACATGCATGGGTGAATCAAAAGACGGCACACCAAGCCTCACAATTCCCCCCCCCCCCCTCCCATTGTAATGAATTCACCAAGTTCATAAAGTGTTTCTGTTCTGTTTCACATTGCCAGCATTTAGCTACTGCTAAACAGCACCTCATTTTAGGGGCTCTGTTAGGTAACCAGCTCCCATTGTACCACAGCAGGGTACACCCAACAAGAGAATAAGGAAACACAGTCCCAGCATGTGGAAACACGACGAGTACGTTTACATGCACACTAATAATTCAATATTAAACTGATTATGGCAGTAGGCAGATCACTAGAGTAGGAGGTTATCTTAAATCAACTTAAGGTCAAAATCTAAGTAAACACACGCCAACATTTCGAATCACTAGGACATGTAATGGCCTTAATCGGGGTTCCAACAGTGTCATTGATCTGAGCATGCGCTAGCTTCCCTTTTAAGCGCAAGTAAAGTGAGTTTGGAACAACGACGTGTAACGCGTCAGAAGTCGTTCACATACAAACTTTATATGTCCGAAATCAGAACACAATTTGCTTCCCAAAAATAATATGTTCGCTGTGTTAGAACGTTTATTTTGGTTTGCATTTAGACGTGTCCATGTAAACAGGATTAGGGAAATCGTTCTTGCAAAGCATGTAAACGTTTGCATAATATGATATTAATCCGACTAAACAACAAAACGTTTCCACTGGTAACGTTACATTTTAAATACTGTTTATATTTGTTGTAATCTCCAGCCCCTTTACACGAAGCAGTAGCAACTTCTGATAGTCACGAATACAGTACAGGTGGATGTATCCTGCACTAGTGATTGGTGAAGACTCGGTTGTATGGGCTAACCTCATCACGCCACTCAACTCAATACACATTAGTCTAAAATGCCATTTGGCTTCTTGCTGATAAAGACTCACCTGACCTACTGGATGTTAAATAAAGTGTTTCCAGTGAAGCTACCTAGGGTAAGGACCGTCAGCGACGTAAAAAGAACAACTCCAATCCTAGTTAGCTAGCTCCTAAACATGTGGCATCCACCAAATCTAGTAACGTTACCGTCAATGCCGCCGCTACAAACCTCCCCAGTGTTGAGTTCGAAATGGGATCAAGCTAACAAAAATAGATATAGTTGCTATAATTTATTAAACGATACTAATCCAATTTCAGAGACGTCGCAGAAGAAAACACGCACGTTTTGTGGTATGTATTTCCGCACGCCCGTCCATTGTTCCACACCCTTTGGAGAAAGTCCTTGTAAACATAAAGTGAGATTTTATGGCGGTTTGTTTGAAACCAATCCCTCCATCAAAATCATTTTTTTCTCTTTACAATTCCTTGTGACGTAATGGCCAACTATGTATAATAATTTCCTTAGAAATAGAATATTCACACACAAAAACATTCAGTTATTTGCTGCCACTTAAGCGATGGCGAGGGAGTGCCGCAGGTGATTAAACACACGCTACATGACCAAAAGTATGTGGACACCTGCTCATCGAACATCTCATTCCAAAATCATGGGCATTAGTATGGCGTTGGTCCCTCCCTTTGCTGCTATATAGCAGCCTCCACTCTTTTGGGAAGGCTTTCCCCTATATTGTAATGAAACTGGCAGGGCGCAGGCCTCGAACCCTCGACCTTCTAGCCCGAAGTCCAGCGCGCTATCGACTGTGCCCCAAAAGCATGCTCAAGCGGCAGAGTCGATATCCGCGCTTATAAACCCAGGCTCCTTAAAATGTGATGGAATATTGCTGTGGGGACTTGCTTCCATTCAACCACAAGAGCATTAGTGAGGTTGGGCTATTAGGCCTGGCTCACAGTCGGCGTTCCAATTCATCCCAAAGGTGTTCGATGGGGTTGAGCTCAGGGCTCTGAGCAGGTCAGTCAAGTTCTTCCACACCGATCTCAACAAACCATTCCTGTATAGACCTCGCTTTATGCACGTGGGTCATTGTCATGCTGAAACTGGAAGGGGCCTTTCCGAAACTGTTACCACAAAGTTGGAAGCACAGAATTGTCTTGAATGTCATTGTATTCTGTAGCTTTAAGATTTCTCTTCACTGGAACCAAGGGGCCATGCCCGAAGAGTTTGGGAAACCCTGCTCTATTTAAGTATAAAGAGGGATTCCTGCAGATGCAGGAATGCCCCAAATTGCAGGCTAAATATAAATATTAGGTTGGAAAATAATGGAAAAAATCCTAGATGAAAAATGTACCTATTTATACATCAAGCCATGGTGGTCTTTTGTTTTGTCTATGTTTTTCAAGAACGATGTAAACAGTATGGTATAATATACCCCAATAATGTTGGAGCTACTCTATATTGGTGCTACCAAGACAACTCGGAAAAATAATTCGGTCTGAAAGTCGGCGCTCTAGAAAGATGCCCGAGTTTCCGGTCGGAGCTCGTTTTTTTCCGAGTTCCCAGTTGTCTTCAAAGCACTGAAGTCGGACATTTCCAAGTTCCCAGTTGTTTTGAAAGCTGCATTATCACACTTGCACTGTTATCCGTTGTCAATAGAATTATATTCCATAGTTTAGAGTTCATACCAGGCCTACTTGTTAGTTGAAAAGGTAAATTATGAGTTTAGGTGGATATAACAACTTTGCCAAACTCGTCTAATTTTGGAATGCAACAGCTGTTGAGGTATACAATTCACGTAGCCTCGTCCAAGACCACGCAGGCAAAAAAAAAAACAAAGGCACAAGTACGAAATCGTTATTTAAAAAAAAAAATACATCAGCTTGAAGAGTAGTGAACATGCATCCCATTTCTGAAGTTATTTCAAAAGAAGGTAAAAACATAGCTAGACATCAAAAACGATAGCCTATTTTATGCCATCTAAACTGTCTCCGTCTTTCCCACTGTTTATAATGTAACATAATATCATGCTGTAAATGATTAATTATAAATACCTTGGCGTAACTGAGTAGTTTAAGTTTTTTCTCAGAAGTTTTTCAAATGTCCTCAAGTTTGACGCAAACGCCACGTTGGGGCAACGGGAACTGTCAATCAATTCCAATTGGCTACGCCTATCTATTCATTATTGGTAGAGAACAAGATGGAGCTCCACCCATATTTCTAACAGTCCAATCAGAAAAAGCTGCGAATTTAACAATGGGCCACAACTTGGCCAAGCACCAAGGTCATTGACAGACATGGGCTCTAGTCTACTTTGTTATATTTAACAAGGGAAAGGGGGATACCTAGTCAGAGTTCCAACTGAATGTATTCAACTGAAATGTGTCTTCTGCATTTAACCCAACCCCTCTGAATCAGAGGTGTTGCTGCTAATTGACATCCACGTCTTCAGCCCCCTTGCTCAGGGGTAGAACAACAGATTTTTACCTTGTCACCTCAGGGAATCGATCCAGCAACCTTCCGGTTACTGGTCCAACGCTCGAACCACTAGCATACATGCCATCCTAGGCAAGTACGTTAAGAATAAATTCTTATTTACAATGACGGCCTACCCCAATGACGCTGGGCCAATTGTGCACTGCCCTATGGGACTCCCAATCACGGCCGGTTGTGATACAGCCTGGAATCGAACCAGGGTCTGTAGTGATGCATTGAGTTGCAGTGCCTTAGACCGCTGCGTCACTCGAGAGCCTACAGCAGGGAAGCTTTTGACAAAATTGTTAGTGATGCATCTGAATTATCATAGCTATCATGTTGAATCCCATAGATATTTGTAGGTCTACACTAGGCTAATCATCAGAGAGTGAGCCACAAGCAAAAAAAGGTAAACAACGGAGCAAATGCATCTTATGTCAAATTCACCTGAAAATAGTATTTGATTTCTTTAAAGGACTCCAGGGGAATATTTAATTACAATAATTGAACAGACCCTCAATATTCTTCTACCTGACAATCCAGGTTTACTTCTCACATCAAAAAGTAACTCCCTCACATTGTTGATTATCCAAAGAGGCCCATCGTGCGTGTGCGTAAATGTTATTATCCCTAGGTTGAGTGGGCTGGGCTGGGTTAGGTGACACCCCACTGGAAAGCCTTCCCTTACTGGGAAATACCAAGAGTAACAGAGAGGAAAGAGGATAAAGAAAGCTGCTGCCACACTGAATGAGACACATTTGTCATCTTTGGTATATTTCAGACTTTTTGATTAACTAAAATAAGAAAAAAATAGAATTGAAGGCTAAACCAGAGAATGCTAGCTTTTCTCCTGATTTGGTTTGTTTACCTTTTGTTTGGGAACCAGTGGATTTCAGGTCAAGGATTGGAGGCAAGTGATTAGAACACACAGCATGGTTCACAGGTTTAATGCAACAACCATTATGCTGTAAAACGAATTAATGAATTACTTATTTGGAAGTATTGTCATGCACTCTCACACTAAGATTTTCCCCATGTCACGACTTCCGCCGAAGTCAGTCCTTCTCCTTGTTCGGGCGGCATTCGGCGGTTGACTTGTTTCAGTATGATATGTTGGATAAAGGAATAAAGACAGACACCAATGTCAAGTTCAATAGCCTTGTTCATGTTTCATGTTTTTTTTATAAACAGAGGACAAGTTAACACAGTCTCTTGCTTACAGAGTAAGCCTGTCCGGTGGCTTGCACAGCCGACCCACCCGTGAGTAAGTATTGGCTCTGACAGGGGTAGGATTAGGGCCACGAGCTGGAGAGCTTGGTGGGGTAGAAGCCTCACCTTCAGTTGGCTCATGTCTCAATTCTGCACCCCTTACCCTTAGGCCTGGACTGTGATCCAGCTCATCTAGGTGAGTGTATGGTGTGTTCTGGTTTGTCTGCTCTGCTATGCGCAGATCCACCCGATTGCGACGATAGAGGGAGCCACCAACATCCACCAGGTAAGAACGTGGTGCAACTCTCTGTAGGCGCATGCCCAGCCTCCAAAGTCCTGTGTGGTCTCCCGGTAGTGGTTTCATCCTTATCGTTTCACACACCTCCAGCTCTGGTAGGTCTCGAGCAGTCCGGTCGTAGAAGTCCTTAGCGAGCTGCCAACCATGACGCAGGGCTCAAGTAGCTTGCTAGCTACAGGGATGGTAGTCTTCAGACGTCTGGACAGAAGGCGTTGTGCTGGGCTGCTGTACATGTTTTCGGTGGGTGTGTTCCTCCACTGTAAGATCGCTTTCCATGGGTCGTTGCTGTCGCACACGGCCCTGCTTAACAGGTTTTTTGCAATCTTGACAGCTGACTCTGCTTTGCCATTTGGTTTTGTGTGTCTTGGAGAGGAGGTCACATGGTCAAACTCCCATTCTGAGGCGAAACGCTTGAACTTTGCAGTGAATTGTGGGCCATTGTCCGTGATTACCTTGTCAGGCTGACCTTGCCTTGCAAACTGCGCCTTGCAGCACTTTATGACCGTCTCTGCAGACAAGTCAGGGAGCAGTTCAATTTCCGAAAAGTCAGAGTAGTTATCAACAATGAGAAGATATTCAGCCACAGACAAAAGGACTAAGTCCATGCTGACGATTTGCCAGGCCCTTGTGAGCAGTTCGTGTGACATCATGGTTTCCTTTTGCTGTTCATGAGCGTACTCGTTGCATGTGGTACAGTTGCTGACAGTCTTTAATTTCTGCTTGCATGTTTGGCCAGTATAATGTTTCACGAGCCTGGCGGTAGCATGCGTCACCTCCAACGTGACTGGAGTGTATGCGGGTAAGCATCTCTGGACGTAGTGATTTGGGAATAATGACCTTCTGACCTCTGAACAAGACGCCATTTTGCATGCTGATCTCATCTCGAAAGGTCCAGTATTCTCTCACTGTGAAAGGTGTCTCCTCTTTCAGGTATGGCCAACCTGCGAGAGCCATGGACTTCGGTTACTGTAGGTATTCGTCCTTGTCAGTGTGTTGCCTGATCTGGGCTAGGCGGTGATCTGTGACATTTAAGTAGTCTGCCTGATTGATCTGTTGAACATCTTGTTGTTCCTGCTGTAGCGAACAGATGGCCTGCCGCTGATAGGCAGTGCCTCTGCCTGTACATTGTGCTGTTGCCCTGTTCAGTGTGCCGCTGATATACATCTCTGGTCCTGGCTTGTAAATTACCTTCAGGCTGTAGTATTGCAGAGTCAGGAGCATGCTTTGAAGCCTCTTGGCGCATGGAGGAGAGGTTTACTGAATATGGCAATGAGTGGTTTGTGGTCAGTTTCAGCGGTGACCAGCTCTCGACCATATAAGTAGTGATGGAATCGCTGGCAGGAGAAGACGATGCTGAGGCACTCTTTCTCAATTTGTGCATAGTTTTGCTCGGTGGGGGTGAGCGCTCTCGAGGCAAACGCAACGGGCTGGCCTTCCTGCATAAGGCAACATCCAAGTCCCCTTTGGCTGGAGTCGCTCTGGATTGTGACAGGCTTCGTGACGTCGTAGTAGCGCAACACTGGCATGGATGAAGCCAGAGATTTAATCTCCTGCACTGCGGCCTCGTGTTTGGGTAGCCAGTGCAGTGGTGTGTCTTTGTCCAACAACCGGCGCAGAGGCTCACAGACTGCTGGTAGGTGTGGCATAAACTTTGCAAGATATTTTGCAAAACCGATGAGACGCTGTACTCCTTTTGCATCAGATGGGTTTGGCATGTCGAGGATTGCTCGGACCTTGTCTGGGTCCGGTTTCAGGCCTTTTGCCGAGGGAATGTGGCCATGGAAGGGGACGTCTTTCACCTCGAACTGCAGCTTCTTCAGGCCAAGACGAAGCTTAACTGATCGACAGCGCTCCATCAGTGCCAAGAGCTTCACATCGTGGTCGCGTTCTGCTTCTTCGTCTGTGTCACCACAGCCTACGATCAGGACATCATCAGTGATGGGTTCAGTGCCCTTGAGCCCTGCCAGTAACTCGTGCTGCTTGCGTTGGTATACCTCAGGCGCCACTGAGACACCAAACGGGTGCTTGAGCCAGCGTTTCCGACCCCAGGGGTTCCAGAAGGTAGTCACGAAGCTGCTTTCTTCGTCCAGCTTGCATTGAAGGAATGCATCTCGGGCATCCACCAAGGTGAAAATCCTGGCCTTGGGAAGCTTGTAGAGGACATCCTCTAGTGTCGGCATGATGTAGTGGGATCGTTTCAGTGCTTGGTTCAGATGCTTTGGGTCGATGCAGACCCTAGGCTTCTCTGTTTTTTCCCTATGACCATATTGCTGATCCAGTCAGTTGGTTCGGTCACAGATGTCATGTGGCCATCGGCCTCATACTTGTCCAGCTGGGCCTTCACAGCCACTTTCATTGCAATGGGCACATTCCGAGGAGCACACTGGACTGGAGTGATGCTCTCATCCACTTCAAAGTGTACCTCCCCAGGCACTGATTCAACAGGCATGTTGAATACATCGTCATATCTGCTGAGTAGTTGTTCTTTGGATAGGGGTCCATGCTGGACATGATCCACAATGTGCAGGTCATTTGGTACAGTGAACTGCATCAGTCCCAGGTGTTCGCATGTAGAGCCTGAGAGGAGAGGATGTTGACTGGTTTTCACAATCTCAAACTCCAGCTTGTGTTTGCGTCCCCGAATAACACATTCGGTCTCAAAGGTGCCCATTAGCTCTCCTGAGTACAGCTTTAGACTAGTATCGCTGGGCAATAGATGTGTGTCAGATGCCAGATTGATTTTGTCTTTGTAGTTCATTACGTTCCATGTAGCACCGGAATCCAGTTGACATTGTTGTTGCTTGTTGTGTAATCGTAGTCATAAACCATTTCTTCCCTCTTGAGTGTACAGCCCCAATGGATTCATGCATGTAAATGTCACTTTCACTGTTCAGCTCTGAACATTGAGTGACATCATCAACACAGTGAATCTTGCCCTCACTCACCCTTCTTTTGCTTTTGAGACACACTTTTGCAAAGTGATTATTAGTTCCACAAGCTCTGCATGGTTTTCCATAGGCAGGGCAGTGCTCTTTGCCACGTGTGTGTGTATTCCCACAGTATTTACATGCTACGGGGCTCTCTGTGTTCACCGTTCGTGGTGAATTACTCTGCCTCGATTGGTTCTGTCTGAATGTCTGCCTAGCAACAGCGTGAACAGTATCAACGTCGGAGCGTGAGGTTTCGATTTCCATTGCTCTCATTCTCATGTCAGTGACTTCAGCAGTGCGGCACATTTTGATGGCAGTTACTAATGTTAAGCCTCTCTCTCTCAGTAGACGCCGGCGCGTATCCTCATTTGCCATTCCCAGTACTATTTTGTCACGAATCAATTAATCTTTCAATCCCCCGTATTCACAAGTGGTGGATTTTTCTCTCAAACGGGTTACAAAGTTGTGTACTGACTCACCCTCTTCCTGTTTGCAGCTTCCGAAAATGAACCGCTCGTAAATGAAGTTTCTGGCAGGTTTGAAGTAATTCTCCAATGCATCCAATATAGCCTTTGCATCACACTGTTGTCGTGCTGTGAGGGTGAGATTGTGCCGGTAGATATGCCTACATTCGCTGCCCATTAAACTTCTCAGAGTTGCCGCTTGTACCTCGTTGGGTTTCTCATGTAGATCGGTCGCCAGCGCAGAGTCCTCGAATTCATCCCTGAAGTTGTCCCAATTAGTATTCCAGTCCCCTGTGAGAACCATGGGATTTGGTGGCGGAATGTTCGCTGCCATAGCGATGGAATAGGAGATTTCTTTGCCTTCAGTCATCGAGGTAGGTAGTGATGCTAGCTAGCCAGCTAACAACGAGTTGATCAGTGTTGTGACTAGGAGTAGGAAACGGCGTGTGTTCGCATATGGAACGTAACCACCTATACTGTACTTAGCTACAAAAATAACAAACGTGTGGTTTTCGAGCCACTTCTGATACCATGTTTCAGTATGATATGTTGGATAAAGAAATAAAGACAGACACCAATGTCAAGTTCAATAGCCTTGTTCATGCATTTTACAAATCCCTACACGCGGAGTCCGGGGAACAGTCCGGCTAGTCGATTACCTATCAAATAGACTCCGTAACAGACGTCACCGGTCTTCTCGCCATAGCCGATCCACCTTTCATTTTCCATTTGTTTTGTCTTTGTTTTCTACACACCTGGTTTCATTCCCCAATTACATGTTCATATATCTAACCCTCTGTTTCCCCCATGTTTTTGTGCATGATTGTTTCTATGTTCATTCGGTACGTTATGGCTGGTTTTCGACGGGTGCTGTTTTCAACCGTGCGTAATTTATTACCGTTTATTGTTGGTCAAGTGTATTGTTACCGTGTGCCTTTTATTTTAAGTAAAGTACGTTGCTCACTCATTCTGCTCTCCTGCGCCTGACTTCATGCACCAGCTACACCCACCTCCTGACAACATCACTCACCACAACCATATGGAGTCAGCAGGAGCAGACACCCCCGTATTAGGGGTCGAGGAGTGCGTCCAGCAGCATGCGGCCATGCTACAACATCTCGGCACCGCCATGGATCGCGCCCTGCAGACTATGGATCGCTGGGAGAGAAGAGGAGTTCCTCCAGCACCACCAAGGGCACCACTACTCACCCCTCCTTCACCCGGTCCCAGTGGGATTCGGCTCGCTCTTCCGAGGGAGTATGATGGGATGGCTGCGGGATGTCAGGGGTTCCTACTCCAGCTGGAGCTCTACCTGGCAACCGTCCACCCGGCTCCTTCGGGCCGTGAGACCGTGTCCGCCCTCGTCTCCTGCTTCTCAGGGAAAGCCCTGGAGTGGGCCAACGCCGTATGGGGGGAAGAAGAAGCGGTGTTGGACCAATTTGAGGATTTCACCCGCCGCTTCTGGGCAGTTTTCGACCACCCGCCTGAGGGTAGAGCGGCGGGTGAACGTCTCGTCCACCTTAGGCAGGGGACGAGGAGCGCACAGGAGTTCGCTTTGGACTTTCGGACCCTGGCCGCCGGCGCGGGATGGAACGACAGGGCCCTGATCGATCATTACCGTTGTAGTTTGCGCGAGGACGTCCGCCGGGAGTTGGCCTGCAGGGAAACCATTCCCAACTTTGACCAGCTGGTGAACCTATCCATCCAGTTGGATAACCTGCTAGCTACCCGCGGACGTCCAGATCGGGGTCTGTCAATTCCATCCCCCAGCACCACCGCTCCTATGCCCATGGAGCTGGGAGGTGCTGCACTTAGGGCGACTGGAGGAGGGGCCCTTCCATGCACCATCTGTGGCCCCAGAGGATACACTGCCGGTCGGTGCTGGGGATGTTCCTCTGGGAGTCGAGGCAGCAGGCAGGGCACTCTTGTGTCACCCCAGGTGAGTCGGCACCAGGCTCACCCAGAGCCCTCTGTTGCACACATGTTTTTGTATATTAATTTTCCTGAGTTTCCCCTGCATTCCCAGCATAAGGCGCTTGTAGATTCAGGCGCAGCTGGGAACTTTATTGACAGATAATTTCCCAATAGTTTAGGGATCCCTATTGTTCCAGTGGATATGCCCTTCCCAGTTCACGCTCTAGATAGTCGACCATTAGGGTCAGGGATAATTAGGGAGGCCACCGCTCCACTGGGCATGGTGACGCAGGAGGGTCACAAGGAGAGAATCAGTCTCTTCCTTATCGATTCTCCTGCATTTCCCGTGGTGCTGGGCCTACCCTGGTTGGCCTGTCATGACCCCGCTATTTCGTGGCAACAGAGGGCTCTCACGGGGTGGTCACGAAAGTGCTCGGGGAGGTGTTTAGGGGTTTCCGTTGGTGCGACTATGGTGGAAAGTCCAGACCAGGTCTCCACCGTGCACTTCCCCTCTGAATATGCCGATTTGGCTCTCGCCTTCTGTAAGAAGTTGACAACTCAATTACCACCCCATCGACGGGGGGATTGTGCGATAAATCTCCTGGTAGATGCATCACTTCCCAGGAGTCATGTGTATCCCCTGTCACAGGAGGAGACGGCAGCTATGGAAACATATTTCTCCGAATCCCTGGGGCAGGGGTACATTCGGCCCTCTACTTCACCTGCCTCCTCGAGTTTCTTTTTTGTGAAGGATGGAGATCTGCGCCCGTGTATTGACTATCGAGGTATCAACCAGATCACTGTTAGGTACAGTTACCCGCTACCTCATAGCCAGTGTGATTGAGTCAATGCACGGGGCGCGCTTCACCAAATTGGATCTCTAACAAACTGGTGCGTATCCGGGAGGGGGATGAGTGGAAGACGGCTTTCAGTACCACCTCAGGGCACTATGAGTACCTCGTTATACCGTACGGGTTGATGAATGCTCCATCAGTCTTCCAGGCCTTAGTAGACAAGATTTTCAGGGACCTGCATGGGCAGGGTGTAGTGGTGTATATTGATGACATCCTGATATACCCCGCTACACGCACCGAGCATGTGTCCCTGGTGCGCAGGGTGCTTGGTCGACTGTTGGAGCATGACCTGTACGTCAAGGCTGAGAAATGTCTGTTCTTCCAACAGTCCGTCTCTTTCCTAGGGTACCGCATTTCCACTTCAGCGGTGGAGATGGAGAGTGACCGCATTTCAGCCGTGTGTAATTGGCCGACTCCCACCACAGTAAAGGAAGTGCAGCGGTTTCTAGGGTTTGCCAACTACTACCGGAGGTTTATCCGGGGCTTTGGTCAGGTAGCGGCTCCCATTACCTCATTGCTGAAGGGGGGAGACATTGGCTTGAGGAGGCTAAACACCCTTTTCTCATCTGGACTGACCACCGCAATCTGGAGTACATCTGGGCGGTGAGGAGACTGAACCCTCGCCAGGCAAGGTGGGCCATGTTTTTTTACTTGTTTTGTTTTCACCCTATCCTACAGACCAGGTTCCCAGAACGTGAAGGCAGACGCACTGTCCCGGATGTATGACACAGAGGAGCGGCCCATGGATCATACCCCCATACTCCCGGCCTCTTGCCTGGTGGCACCAGTAGTGTGGGAGCTGGATGCGGACATTGAGCGGGCGTTACGTACAGAGCCCACTCCCCTCCAATGTCCAGTTGGGTGTCTGTACATTCCGTGTGCTGTCCGCGACCGTTTGATCTATTGGGCCCACACATCACCCTCCTCTGGTCATCCGGGCATCGGTCGGACAGTGCGCTGTCTTAGTGGGAAGTATTGGTGGTCCACTTTGGCTAAGGACGTGAGGGTTATGTTTCCTCCTGCTCGGTGTGCGCCCCGTGCAAGGCCCCTAGGCACCTGCCCAGAGGGAAGATACAACCCTTACCCGTTCCACAATGGCCGTGGTCGCACCTGTCAGTGGATTTCCTAACGGATCTTCCTCCCTCACAGGGTAACACCACGATCCTGGTCGTTGTGGATCGGTTTTCTAAGTCCTGCCGTCTCCTCCCTTTGCCCGGTCTCCCTACGGCCCTACAGACTGCGGAGGCCCTGTTTACACGTCTTCCGGCACTACGGGGTGCCTGAGGACATAGTATCTGATCGAGGTCCCCAGTTCACGTCAAGGGTCTGGAGGGCGTTCATGGAACGTCTGGGGGTCTTGGTCAGCCTTACCTCGGGTTTTCAACCCGAGAGTAATGGACAGGTGGAGAGAGTGAACCAGGATGTGGGTAGGTTTCTGCTGTTGTATTGCCAGGACGGGCAGGGGGAGTGGGCGACGTACGTGCCCTGGGCAGAGATGGCCCAGAACTCGCTCCGCCACTCCTCCACTAACCTCTCCCCCTTCCAGTGCGTACTGGGGTACCAGCTGGTTCTGGTGCCTTGGCATCAGAGCCAGATCGAGGCTCCTGCGGTGGACGACTGGTTTAGGCACGCTGAGGAGACATGGGACGCCGCTCATGTGCACATTCAGCGGGCCGTGAGGCGCCAGAAAACCAGCGCAGATCGCCACCGCAGTGAGGCCCCGGTGTTCGCACCGGGTCTGGCTCTCGACCCGAAACCTGCCCCGCTGGAAGCTGGGCCCGCGGTTTGTGGGGCCATTCAAAGTCCTGAGGAGACTGAACGAGGTTTGTTACATGTTGCAGCTTCCCCCCGATTACTGTATTAACCCCTCGTTCCATGTGTCTCTCCTCAGGTCGGTGGTGGCTGGTCGACTCCAGGAGTCTGAGGTGCGGGAGGTTCCTCCGCCCCCTCTGGACATCGAGGGGGCCCTGGTGTATGCAGTTCGATCCATACTGGATTCGAGGCGTCGGGCCTTCAATACCTCGTGGAGTGGGAGGGTCCGGAGGAGAGGTGCCGGTGGAGGACGTGTTAGACCCGTCGATGCTGCGGGAGTTCCACCGTCTCCATCCGGATCGTCCTGCGCCTCGCCCTCCGGGTCATCTCCGAGGCCGGTGTGGGGGGGGGGTACTGTCACGACTTCCGCTGAAGTCGGTCCCTCTCCTTGTTCGGGCGGCCAAGTGTATTGTTACCTTGTGCCTTTTATTTTGAGTAAAGTACATTGCTCAAACATTCTGCTCTCCTGCACCAGCTACACCCTGGTAGCTACATAAAGCTTGTGTGAAATTTCACTCTAGTGGTATGATTGATTTCAGAAATGTTCTTGACAGTCAGTGGCGGACTTATCATTAGGCAACTCAGGCAATTGCTTGAGGCTCACATCATCAGGGGCCTCATGAAGTTGGCATATTTTCATTTAATACATAATTTTACATTTACATTTTAGTCATTTAGCAGAAGCTCTTATCCAGAGCGACTTACAGTAGTGAATTCATACATTTCATGCATTGTTTTGTACTGGCCCCCCGTGGGAATTGAACCCACAACACTGGCGTTGCACACACCATGCGGGTATTGCAAACACCATGCTCTACCAACTGAGCCACAGAGAAGACATTGTCATTATTCCATCTTGCCTTCCTCCTCCAATCAAGGCCCTTCTCTGATGTGTGCTATTTAGTGGTTGTGACTGTCTCGGGTTGTGACAGTCTCGGGTTGTGACAAACAGAGCGGTTTCGATTTTCTTCCTCTGAATTTTGCTCTAGCTTTTGAACTGTTTGGTCTATCAGCTATCATGACCCCATTCTTGAAAGCTAAGACTTCTATTCCCCTATACGACCCAAGCTTCGCAGGACACGTTTGAAGGGACTATGACAAACCGCAATTGAAAACAATGCAGATATTTTTTTCTATACATACATTTATTACCTGATGATCTTTGATATTTTCCCCAACTTTCCAATACCTTTGATGCATTTCACTCACTTTTTGATGCAAATATATATATCTTTTACACTTTCCCATATTCAAGTAATTTGACATGGTTTCATATTAGCCTTATGAACATAGAAACTGCAACCACATTTCTATCTGTGCTAGAATAGTGAAAAAGTCCATAAAATGAAAAGAATTATATAAGTAGGCCTATTGGTCAATATTGCAAAGAAAATGTCAGATATACACTACCGTTCAAAAGTTTGTGGTCACTTAGACATGTCCTTGTCTTTTAAAGAAAAGCACATTTTTTTGTTCATTAAAATAACATCAAATTGATCAGAAATACAGTGTAGACATTGTTAATGGTGGAAATGACTATTGTAGCTGGAAACGTCAGATTTTTTAATGGAATATCTACATTGGCATACAGAGGCCCATTATCAGCAACCATCACTCCTGTGTTCTAATGGCACGTTGTGTTAGCTAGTCCAAGTTGATCATTTTAAAAGGTTAATTGATCATTAGAAAACCCTTTTGCAATTATGTTAGCACAGCTGAAAACTGTTGTGCTGATTTAAAGAAGCAATAAAACTGGCCTTCTTTAGACTGGTTGAGTATCTGTAGCATCAGCATTTGTGGGTTCGATTACAGGCTCAAAATGGCTAGAAACAAAGCATTGTCTTCTGAAACCTGTCAGTCTATTCTTGTGCTGAGAAATGAAGGCTATTCCATGCGAGAAATTGCCAAGAAACTGAAGATCTCGTACAACGCTGTGTACTACTCCCTTCACAGAACAGCACAAACTGGCTCTAACCAGAATAGAAAGAGGAGTGGGAGGCCCCGGTGGACAACTGAGCAAGAGGACAAGTACATTAGAGTGTCTAGTTTGAGAAACAGACGCCTCACAAGTCCTCAACTGGCAGCGTCATTAAATAGTACCTGCAAAACACCAATCTCAACGTCAATGACTATTTAATGAAGCTGCCAGATATGCAGTTCACGTTCTGTTCGCCACCCTGCATCCCACTACTGGTGTGCCTCTGAAGCTAAGCAGGGTTGGTCCTGGTCTGTCCCTGGATGGGAGACCAGATGCTGCTGGAAGTGTTGTTTGAGGGCCAGTAGGAGGCACTTTTTCCACTGGTCTAAAAAAATATGCCCCTGGGCAGTGATTTGGGATATTGCCCTGTGTAAGGTGCCATCTTTAAATGTTAAATGAGTGTCCTGACTCTCTGTGGTCATTAAAAATCCCATGGCACTTATTGTAAGAATAGGGGTGTTAACCCTGGTGTCCTGGATAATCATCCCCAGCTTCCATACTTGCAAAGGCTATAAGCCCAATGTTCATCAAAGCACATCTTCCTGGCTAAGACCGGCCTGCATGCTTGGCTCTGCCATATATTTGTTTCTCAGAATCCCAGGCAGAGTATTGCGAGCAATAAATGAATGATTTAGTGATGTCCTTCCTTACAAGCTGTCACAGTTCTGTGGTCAAACTGGTTGGGTGGGTAAATCACAGGTTAGTGAGAGGAATAGATTGAACTGACCCAGTGAGGGTGTTCAGGTTTCTCTTGGGTCATACAGATTGGGCTCTAAAGTGTGACCAATTTGGCTTCCCAAGTTCTCTGAGCAAAACAAATAACTTTTATTATTCGACATAAAATACTGTAAAAACACCAGCAAATCAGATCCAGATGATTTTAATTTTGGAAATCTGTTCCAAAGTATTGCCACCCATAATAGAGAGATATACACTCAGTGGCCAGTTTTTTAGGTACACCTATCTACACTGAACAAAAAATATAAACGCAACAATATCTAAGATTTCACTGAGTTACAGTTCATATAAGAAAATATGTCAATTGAAATAAAGTCATTATGCCGTAATCTATGGATTTCACATGATTGGGCATACAGATATGCATCGGTTGGTCACAAATACCTTAAAAAAAGTAGGAGCGTGGATTAGAAAACCAGTCAGTATCTGGTGTGACCACCATTTGCTTCATACAGCGCGACACATCTCCTTCGCATAGAGTTGATCAGGCTGCTAATTGTGGCCTGTGGATTGTTGTCCAACTTCTCTTCAATGGCTGTACGAAGTTGCTGGATATTGGCGGGGGAAAAAAAGTTTACTTTGTTTTGCTCAAAGAGCTTGGAGTCAAATAAAATCGCTGTCAGTTGCTGGATATTGGTGGGAACTGGAACACGCTATCATACAATTCCATTCAGAACAAACCAAACATGCTCAATGGGTCTGGTGAGTATGCTGACCGTTTCTGAGATACTGGAACCGGCGCGCCTGACACCAATGATCATATCACGCTCAAAGTCGCTTAGGTCACTCATTTTGCCCATTGTAACGTTCCATCGAACGGTAACTGAATGCCTCGATGCCTGTCTGCCTAATTTATATAGTAAGCCATTGCCATGTGACTAATGTCTGTAGGAGCTAACCATTTTCGTGAATGGGGTAGTATACCTAATTAAAGGTCCACTGAGTATATGTGATTGTATGCAAATGTAAGCAAGGTAATTATGTTCCGGCCATATGACCATCCACTCAAAAAAAAGTCGGCAAGTGTCTGATTTTAGTAGATGAACCCTGCCCAAGAGAAAAAGGTGAGTGCAGATAGCTTCATGGTTGTGCGCGTTAACGATTTGTTTACACCTTGTTCAGTCATTTTACCTCATTGGCTGACTTTACTAGTATATCCAAACATTTGGTGGCACAGAAAGAAAGGAAAAGGGCTAGTTTCTTCTGGAGATCAATGTTCATAGCATAGCAATGAATGAATGAATGACAGATCTTTTACATGTCATCATTACAAACCTGACGTTTTTAAAGAGACAGTGTACAAAGTTCAATGTAATGCATCTCAATAGGAAAATACTGTAGTGCTTTTACACAATGTAGAAACCTAATATTCAACAAATTACTTTGTACTGTCAATAACAAGCCTAAATATGTTCAGTAGTAAAAATGTGCTTAACAAGTCACATAATACATTGCATGAACTCTGTGTGCAATAATAGTGTTTAACAATTTTTGAATGAGTATATCATCTCTGTACCCCACACATAATACTATCTGTAAGTTCCCTCAGTCGAGCAGTGAATTTCAAACACAGATTTATCCACAAAGGCCAAGGTTTTCCAATGCCTCTCAAAAAAAGACACTTATTGGTAGATGGGTAAAAAAAATAAAAAGCAGACATTAAATATCCCTTTGAGCATGGTGAAGTTATTATTTACACTTTTGATGGCGTATCAATACACCCAGTCACTACAAATATACAGGCGTCCTTCCTAACTCAGTTGCCGGATAAGAAGGAAACAATGGGGACTTTAAAACAGTTCATGTGATATGAGAAAACTGAGGAATAATCAACAACATCGTAGTTACTCCACAATACTAATCTAATTGACAGAGTGAAAAGAAGGACACCTGTACAGAATAACAATATTCCAAAACATGCATCCTGTTTGCAATAAGGTACAAAAGTAAAATTGCTAAAAATGTGGCAAAGAAATAAAAAAAATTGTCCTGAATACAAAGTGTTATGTTTGGGGCAAATCCAATAACACATTACCAAGTACCACTCTTCCTATTTTCAAGTATAGTGGTGGTTGAATCATGTTATTGGTATGCTTGTCATTGGCAAGGACTAGGGAGTTATTTTAAGATAAAAATAAACGGAAAAGGCAAAATCCTAGAGGAAAATCTGATTCATTCTGCTTTCAAACAGACACTGGGAGACAAATTCAGCTTTCAGCAGGACAATAACCTAAAAGATAAGGCCAAATATACATTGGAGTTAGTTATCAAGACGACATTGAATATTCCTGAGTGGCCAACTTGACAGCGCTGGAAGAATTTTAAAAAGAATAATGTGCAAATATTGTACAATCCATGCGTGCAAAGCTCTTAGACACTTACCCAGAAAGACTCACAGCTGTAATTGTTGCCAAAGGTGATTCTGACATGTATTACATTTACATTACATTTACATTACATTTAAGTCATTTAGCAGACGCTCTTATCCAGAGCGACTTACAAATTGGTGCATTCACCTTATGATATCCAGTTGACTACTTATGTAAATTAGATATTACGATATTATTTCATTTTCAATCAATTTGCAAAAATTTCTAAAAACATGTTTTCAATTTGTCATGATGGGGTATTGTGTGTGTAGATGGGTGAGAGAAATTATCAATTTAATCCATTTTGAATTCAGGCTGTAACACAACAAAATTTTGAATAAGTCACGGGGTATGAATACTTTAAAGGCACTGTACATGTATGACAGTGGGTAGAGGAAATTTGTGACTCCAACATGGGGGGTCACAATACGATGTAGTGGGACGAAAAAGTTACTTTATATCAAATCAAATGTTATTTGTCACATGCGCCGAATACAACAGGTGTAGGTAGACCTTACAGTGAAATGCTTACTTGCAAGCCCTTAAAACCAACAATGCTTTAAGAAGTTTTAAGAAAAATAAGTGTTAAGTAAAAATTAGATAAGTAAAAATAAAAAAATATATAATAAATTCATGTAAAAAAAATTCAACAGCAGCAGTAAAATAACAATAGCGAGGCTATATACAGGGGGTACCGGGGCAAAGTCAATGTGCGGGAGCACCAGTTAGTCGAGGTAATTGAGGTAATATGTGCATGTAGGTAGAGTTAAAGTGACTATGCATAGATAATCAACAGAGAGTTGCAGCAGCATAAAAGAGGGGTCTGGGCAACCCTTTGATTAGCTGTTTTGGACCTAGACTTGGCGCTCCGGTACTGCTTGTCGTGTGGTAGTAGAGAGAACAGTCTATGACTAGGGTGGCTGGAGTCTGACAATTTTTAGGGCCTTCCTCTGACACCGCCTGGTATAGAGGTCCTGGATGGCAGGAAGCTTGGCCCCAGTGATGTACTGGGCCGTACGCACTACTCTCTGTAGTGCCTTGCGGTCAGAGGCCGAGCAGTTAAAATACCAGGCAGTGATGCAACCAGTCAGGATGCTCTCGATTGTGCAGCTGTAGAACCTTTTGAGGATCTGAGGATCCATGCCTAATCTTTTCAGTCTCCTGAGGGGGAATAGGTTTTGTCGTGCCCTCTTCACGACTGTCTTGGTGTGTTTGGACCATGATTGTTCCTTGGTGATATGGACACCAAGGAACTTGAAGCTCTCAACCTGCTCCACTACAGCCCCGTCAATGAGAATGGGGGTGTGCTCAGTACTCCTTTTCCTGTAGTCCACAATCATCTCCTTTGTCTTGATCACGTTGAGGGAGAGGTTGTTGTCCTGGCACCACACAGCCAGGTCTCTGACCTCCTCCCTATAGGCTGTCTCATCGTTGTCGGTGATCAGGCCTACCACTGTTGTGTCATCGGTAAACTTGATGATGGTGTTGGAGTCATACCTGACCATGCAGTCATGAGTAAACAGGGAGTACCGGAGGGGACAGAGCACACACCCCAGGGGCTGCCTTGTTGAGGATCAGCATGGCGGATGTGTTGTTACCTACCCTTACCACCTGGGGGCGGCCAGTCAGGAAGTCCAGGATTCAGTTGCAGAGGGAGGTGTTTAGTCCCAGGGTCCTTAGCTTAGTGATGAGCTGTGAGGGCACTATGGTCTTGAACGCTGAGCTGTAGTCAATTAATAGCATTCTCACATAGGTGTTACTTTTGTCCACGTAGGAGAGGGCACTGTTGAGTGCAATAGAGATTGCATCATCTGTGGATCTGTTGTGGCGGTATGCAAATTGGAGTGGGTCTAGGGTTTCAGGGATAATAATGTTGATGTGAGCCATGACCAACCTTTCAAAGCACTTCATGGCTACAGACATGAGTGCTACGGGTCGGTAGTCATTTAGGCAGGTTACCTTAGTGCTCTTGGGCAGAGAGAGTGTGGTGGTCTGCTTGAAACATGTTGGTATTACAGACTCAGTAAGGGACAGGTTGAAAATGTCAGTAAAGACACTTGCAAGTTGGTCAGCGCATGTTCGGAGTACACGTCTTGATAATCTGTCTGGCCCTGTGTTCTTGTGAATGTTGACCTGTTTAAAGGTCTTACTCACATTGGCTACTGAGAGCGTGATCACACAGTCATCTGGAACAGCTGATGCTCTCATGCATGTTTCAGTGTTACTTGCCTCGAAGCGAGCATAGAAGTAATTTAGCTCGTCTGGTAGGCTCGTGTCACTGTTCAGCTCGCGGCTGTGCTTCCCTTTGTAGTCTGTAATAGTTTGCAAGCCCTGCCACACCCGACGAGCGTCGGAGCCGGTGTAGTGTGATTCAACCTAAGTCCTGTATTGACCCTTTGCCTGTTTGATTGTTTGTTGGAGGGCATAATGGGATTTCTTATAAGCTTCCGGGTTAGAGTCCCGCTCCTTGAAAGCGGCAGCTCTACCCTTTAGTTCAGTGCGGATGTTGCCTGTAATCCATTGGTTCTGGTTGGGGTATGTACGTACGGTCACTGTGGGGACGACGTCATCGATGCACTTATTGATGAAGCCAGTGACTGATGTGATGTACTCCTCAATGCCAACGGAAAAATCCCGAAACATATTCCAGTCTGTGCTAGCAAAACAGTCCTGTAGCTTAGCATCTGCTTCATCTGACCACTTTCTCATTGACCAAGTCACGGGTGCTTCCGGCTTAGTTTTTGCTTGTAAGCAGGAACCAGGAGGATAGAATTATGGTCAGATTTGCCAAATGGAGGGCGAGGGAGAGCTTTGTACGCGTCTGTGGGTGTGGAGTAAAGGTGGTCACAAGTTTTTTTCCCTCTGGTTGAACATTTAACATGCTGGTGGAAATGAGGTAAAACGGATTTAAGTTTCCCTGCATTAAAGTCCCTGGCCAAAAGGAGATGAGCGTTTTCCTGTTTGCTTATGGCCCGTATACAGCTCATTGAGTGTGGTCTTAGTGCCAGCATCGGTTTGTGTGGCGTGAACAATAGGACAATGCCTTATTAATTAACAAACACAAATTACATAAGGGGCTTGTACATATGACCTTTATGATTCTACTGATTTAAAAGCACTTTAGTCTTCAGATTTTGTTTTCTAATTGACATTATAAACTGGGTGGTTCGAGCCCTGATTGCTGATTGGCTGACATCCATGGTATATCAGACCGTATACCACGGGTATGACAAAACATTTATTTTTACTGCCCTAACCTCGTTGGTAACCAGTTTATAATAGCAATAAGGCGCCTCGGGAGTTTGTGATATATGGCCAATATACCACAGCTAAGGGCTGTATCCTGGCTCTCTGCATTGTGTCGTGGTTAGGAACAGCCTGCAGCCATGGTATATCGGCCATATACCACACCTCCTCGGTCCTTGTTGCTTAATTAGCTATGGTTACATGGGAGGCGTTGTAGTTCTGGCCATTTGAAATGTTGAATGTATTGTTTTAATGTAGGATGAGTTGGAAAGGTATCCTGTTTCATCTATCAATCGTTGTGACGCTATCCTCACTGAGAAACAATTCCCATCCCTCAATATCTGTTGGAAAAAAAGTCTGGTTATTACCACACAAATACTTGCTTGTTAACAAGATCAAAGAGGGATCTTTCAGAATGATCCATAAGTATGACCCTGTGAATCATTACCTGAAGAAACTCAAAAAAATACATTAACATTGATTGTACTTTTTGTGTTGAGCATCCAGAAACAGTTTCGCATCTATTTTGGCATTGTCTACATGTAAAACAATTTTGGAAAGATATTCACAGTTTTATAATTGTTAATATTCTTGATGACTTTTGTTTGTTATGGGAGGATGTGCTGCTAGGTTTCCTTAACCATAATAAAGAAAAACAATTTTACCTCATAAATGTAATTGTGCTAATGGCAAAATTTCATATTCATAAATGTAAATTCACCAATAAAAAAAACACTCTTGTTTTCTATAAGGAATTCGAGCAGTACATTAAGACCATTCTACATTCTTCTAATAAGAAAGCTGTTAAAACAATCAATGTGGGTTTCTTTTAAGGTCTTTGTATAATCTGTAATTTGTTGTACCCTCTAGCATATGTTATCATTGTCTATTTATGTACTTATTGTATGTATACAGACTTTTCTACATTGGTAATATATTTTTTTTAAATGCAAATAAATGCATTTAAAAATCCCTTATTTTACTCGTCTGCCAGAATGCACCTGCAGACAGACACATACACAGAGAGATTTAAAAGATAATAGATACTTTTAAGGAAGTGGAAATGTCCCACGGCCATGGATTACTTTTACGTTGTTTACCTCTCTGCATCACTATCATCCCTTCTCAGTTGGATGTCGGCCAAAGTGAAAATATGCACGTCTGCACTGTTGGGGCGGCAGGGTAGCCTAGTGGTTAGAGCGTTGGACTAGTAACCGAAAGGTTGCAAGTTCGAATCCCTGAGCTGACAAGGTAGAAATCTGTCGTTCTGCCCCTGAACAGGCAGTTAACCCACTGTTCCTAGGCCGTCATTGAAAATAAGAATTTGTTCTTAACTGACTTGCCTAGTTAAATAAAGGTAAAATAAAGACTGAAAGCAAGCAAGCGAGCGAGAGACATGGATGGATGTGAGTGAGCAGCTGAGAACTATAGAGGACAGACTCGTTTGACCGGTTTTACATAACTTAAGGTGTGACTGAGAGAACAAGGCCATTGTGGTGGAGAGGAGAGAGAATGGTGGCAGTTCACTGACGCAGGCTTGATACTCAGAATTACTTTGAAACCCACAGTTAAAGGACATTTAAAGGACACAGAAAAGGTAAGATATAATTTAGATGCTACCTGGTGTATATTTCTAAAATGATGCACTGCATTGGAATGCACATTGTTGAGTAGATAGCACCTTTTTTTATAGGATTGTACTGTACACAAAGTACTATCTAGAACCTTGCAGGGTTCTTTGGCTGTCCCCATAGGATTTTTGATGGAAGACCTTGTTACAGAGTGTAGTGTAAATGCTTATTTTAGGCTGGATCATGTTGTATTGTATTGGTGTATGTTTTAATTCTGTAATGTATTGATTGTTGCTGCCTTCTTTGCCAGGTCTCCCTTGAAAAAGAGACTCTGGGTCTCAATGGGCTTTTCCTGGTTAAATAAAGGTTATATAAATAAAAATAGGAAAACCCTTCGAAGAACCCTTTTTTGTTCCCATGTAGAACCGTTTTGGGTTCCATGTACAACCCTCTGTGGAAAGGGTTCTTATATTTTTAAGGCTGTCCAGAGAGGACGTTGTTTTTATGGGCAGAGGCAACTCATTCCATTCTGAGGCTCCAGTATACAAGAAAGTACCTTTCCCAGCATTAATCCTGAACCTGTATAAGCACACATCAGCAACACCTTATCTGGTGCTGTGATTGTGTGCATCCCTAACACGAGGAAAGTAATCACTTAGATATCTGGGTGCAGGACCATAAATACTCCTGTAAACCAAACCTAGTCTAATCTGGGACACCCTAGGCTCAACAGGCAGCCAGTTTAGTTCCTGAAAGCAGCTCCTGCCTATGTGAGTACGTGGACTCACCTTCAATACTACCCTGATCAGCTTATTCTGGGCTATCTGCAGCTTCCCCTTCATAAGTTTAGATAAGCCCCCAAACCAGGAAGTACTAGCATAGTCAAAATGGCATTGAATGAGGGCAGTAGCTAGCACTTTCATGGGGTCCTTATCAAGCAGCTTGGACATTCTAGCCAAAAACTTAGGCCTGGCATTAACCTTCCTTAGCACTTTATTGGCCATGCTCACACCTCCCAAGCTTCCATCAAGGATACATCCCAAGTAACTAACAGAGGTTTTAGTAGTCAGCACCTCACCCCCTAATTCCACACTGATTTTAGAGGACCTGCTCAATTTAGGTCTGGATCCAAAAATAATTGCTTCAGTTTTCCCTAAGTGCAGAGATAGCTTATTATCTCCAAGCCATTTACTAATGTTAGTAAGCCCTATGCTAAGTATGCTCTCCAACATAGTTTTACTTTTGTGAGACACCAGAAGTGGAGAGTCATCCGCATAAAGAAAAAGACAGCAAGAACAAGCATTTTTCATATTGTTAATATACAATAAAAACAGCAGAGGCCCAAGCACGCTCCCCTGCGGAACGCCACAACTCATTGGTTTTGCCTGAGACAGTGAACCATTAACCTCTACTACTTGCTCCCTTCCTGATAAATAGGACTTTACCCAGCCTAGAGGGATACTGCTTAACCCCAGTGCCTCCAGTTTGAAGATTAGGAGACAGTGGTTAACTGTATCAAAGGCCTTCTGTAGGTCAAGCAGTACCATTCCACACAGATTTCCCTCATCAATCTCTTTCCTGATGAAGTCCGTCAAGTAAAGTAGACATGAATCAGTGGAGTATGTTTTTCTAGTTCCTGACTGAAAATCATACATTAGACCCTGTTTGTTAACATATTCATACATTTGCTCATGTACAATTCTCTCCAGGATCTTTGATGTTACACAGAGGATAGATACAGGCTTATAATCAGACTTTATCTCCTTCTTATACAGAGGTATAACTTTAGCTTGTTTCATGTCCATTGGAAAGGTACCTTGTTCAACCATATGCGTAATACAAAGGCCAATTTGCTCAGCAGAATCTATAAGAAACCTTGCAGGAATATTATCCACGCCTGTGGCTTTGGAGCATTTAAACTCTGGCAGCATACTGACTATTTTGGCTGTTGCTACCTTTGCAAAAGAAAAAGAGTTTGGCTGAACCCCTAATTCTACATAATACTTCTGGACTTGGTTGCTTCCATACAAACCAGAACTGGTTGGCAGCTTGCTAACCAGCTTGCTGGCAACAGAAGTAAAAAAAGAGTTGAATTCATTGGCAACCTCTGCTTTTTCATATACCATCTCCCCTTTGATGTTCAGTCCAATACTGTTTAGTTTGTTTTTGGTAGTACTACTACAGCCTTAAATGATTTCCAATGCTTTTTAGGGTCATTTTTGTTCTCAATTATTTTCTCAGCAAAGTAACCCCTCTTAGCTTCATCCATCCTGCTCTGTGCTTAATTTCTGTGACGTTTATATAGGACAAAATCATGCTGCTCTTGAGAGTTCTTAACATTTTTAATGGCCTTATTCCTTGCCTGGATAGATTCTAGAATCTCATGATTAAACCAAGGGCTAGATCTCTGCTTTACCCTGACGCGTCTAATGGGAGCCATCACATTCACCACATGAAGGAATCTACATTTAAATACTTCCCAGGCACTGTCTACCCCTACACTACCTAGCACAGGGACCAGTCAATTTTACCCACTTCCTCCCTAAACTTTTCAACACAGTATTTTTTTAGTCTTCTGATTCTAACGGTTTTGTGACACTTAAATATATCTTTAAAAATCCTCCTTGTGCAAAATGTAATAAAATGAACACTGATTCCATATACATTACTCAAAAAAATAAAGGGAACACTAAAATAACACATCCTAGATCTGAATGAATGAAATAATCTTATTAAATACTTTTTTCTTTAGTTTAATGTGCTGACAACAAAATCACACAAAAATAATCAATGGAGATCCAATTTATCAACCCATGGAGGTCTGGATTTGGAGTCACACTCAAAATTAAAGTGGAAAACCACACTACAGGCTGATCCAACTTTGATGTAATGTCCTTAAAACAAGTCAAAATGAGGCTCAGTAGTGTGTGTGGCCTCCACGTGCCTGTATGACCTCCCTACAACGCCTGGGCATGCTCCTGATGAGGTGGCGGATGGTCTCCTGAGGGATCTCCTCCCAGACCTGGACTAAAGCATCCGCCAACTCCTGGACAGTCTGTGGTGCAACGTGGCATTGGTGGATGGAGCGAGACATGATGTCCCAGATGTGCTCAATTGGATTCAGGTCTGGGGAACGGGCGGGCCAGTCCATAGCATCAATGCCTTTCTCTTGCAGGAACTGCTGACACACTCCAGCCACATGAGGTCTAGCATTGTCTTGCATTAGGAGGAACCCAGGGCCAACCGCACCAGCATATGGTCTAACAAGGGGTCTGAGGATCTCATCTCGGTACCTAATGGCAGTCAGGCTACCTCTGGCGAGCACATGGCGAGCACTGTGCGGCCCCCCAAGGAAATGCCACCCCACACCATGACTGACCCACCGCCAAACCGGTCATGCTGGAGGATGTTGCAGGCAGCATAACGTTCTCCACGGCATCTCCAGACTCTGTCACGTCTGTCACATGTGCTCAGTGTGAACCTGCTTCCATCTGTGAAGAGCACAGGGCGCCAGTGGCGAATATGCCAATCTTGGTGTTCTCTGGCAAATGCCAAACGTCCTGCACGGTGTTGGGCTGTAAGCACAACCCCCACCTGTGGACGTCGGGCCTTCATACCACCCTCATGGAGTCTGTTTCTGAACGTTTGAGCAGACACATGCACATTTGTGGCCTGCTGGAGGTCATTTTGCAGGGCTCTGGCAGTGCTCCTCCTGCTCTTCCTTGCACAAAGGCGGAGGTAGCGGTCCTGCTGCTGGGTTGTTGCCCTCCTACGGCCTCCTCCACGTCTCCTGATGTACTGGCCTGTCTCCTGGTAGCGCCTCCATGCTCTGGACACTAAGCTGACAGACACAGCAAACCTTCTTGCCACAGCTCGCATTGATGTGCCATCCTGGATGAGCTGCACTACCTGAGCCACTTGTGTGGGTTGTAGACTCCGTCTCATGCTACCACTAGAGTGAAAGCACCGCCAGCATTCAAAAGTGACCAAAACATCAGCCAGGAAGCATAGGAACTGAGAAGTGGTCTGTGGTCACTACCTACAGAACCACTCCTTTATTGGGGGTGTCTTGCTAAATGCCTATAATTTCCACCTGTTGTCTATTCCATTTGCACAACAGCATGTGAAATGTATTGTCAATCAGTGTTGCTTCCTAAGTGGACAGTTTGATTTCACAGAAGTGTGATTGACTTGGAGTTACATTGTGTTGTTTAAGTGTTCCCTTTATTTTTTTGAGCAGTATACTATTACTCCACTCTCTGATATTTTGGATTTATCAGACACTAATATTAAGTCAATCATACTTTGCACTGTTTCACATATCCTGGTGGCTTCTTTTATCATTTGGGTCAGAGAAAGTGATCTACAAAAGTGCATAACTACATTGTGGGTTGGGCTATTCTTTTTGCAGACATCAGTATTGAAATCTCCTAACAAAATTATTTCCTTCAACAGGGAATCATTACAGTTTGACAACACAATTTCAAGACCTTCATAGAATGCATTCTGCTTCGGTGGCCTATAACACACCCCCAACAAAATCGGCTTGGTTTTGGGAAGGCAGATATCCAGCCAGATAATCTCCAGATCGGCACATAAATCCGATCTGACGTTAAAAGCAATGTCTGATCTTACAAACGCACATATCCCCCCACCGTTCCGATTCCGATCCTTCCTGACAACAGAGTAATTACCTATCTCAATTTCTGAGTCAGAAACAGATGAATCCAACTATGTCTCAGTAAAACATAAGACACCCACCTCTGATTTGCAAACCAACAGGCGTATCTCATCGATCTTCCGTAGTAGGCTTCGGACGTTTAAGTGCACAAAATGTAAGCCCTTCTTCCCAAAGCCCTCATTGAATTCCCGATCCACTTGTAGCTCGCCTCCCACTGCGCTGCCATCTTCCCCCTGCCCTGCCTCCGGTGGCCTCTCTGTCGCCATGGAGCACCCCTCCCCAGGTTCTACTCCATCGTCCTCACCACCGTGTCCCCCGTCACTCGCCTCTGGTTGTCTCCGCTCCGCTGTGGACCCCCCCTCCTCCGGTGCACTCTCCACCCTCGGTAAGTCCTCTGATCCCACTCCACCTTCAATGCTCACACACCCCGCGGGTACAGCACACAGACAGCAACGGTAAGCTTCATTGACCCCATGTCCAAAGCTAGGATCGCTGCATTTTAAATGAATCCACTGCGCGCATTCCAAACATACCAAAGCTTTGCTGGTACTCTTCATCTACCGTTCGCAAGAGGAGCATAGGCCGTTTGATGGGGCTCGTGATAAAGTGAGGTCCAGGGCATTGATGGATATCACCCGATAAGAGAAGGCATAGAGTTATTATAAGATCTCCACCATTAATTTGCGATTTCAGACTGGATTTCGATGATCGTTTTGGTTTGTGCCAAGGTTCTATGAAAGTTTGGTATATAACATTCCTTCCAAATCCGAAGTGCTGGATGCCATCAAAGTGTTTGCATGACTGAGAAGTTGCTGAGAATTTACTATTCTTTCATCTTTGGGAAAGCCGAAGAACCCTTTTGGAACCCTTTTTTTCCCCCCAAGAGTGTATGTATGTCTTCGAGGGTTAGCAAACAGACTAATGTCAGACAATGTCTTGACCTGTAAACGTGACGGAACTATTTATCTGTCTAAATCTGTTGTTCCAATTCTGTCTAAAGTTGAGGAATACATTTGCTTTGTCATTTTAGCTATAGATAGTTTTATATGTGAGTTAACGTGTATTAGTCACACTAGGCATACGTCAATATTGATATTTGTACCTCTGCTTGTTAAATCTTACATTCAATTGTTTTACAGTACATTTTTTACTAGATTATCACTGATCAAGATTGTTTGTGCTTTCATTTCAAGACCTCCTATTGTAATATTGCATGATACAGTATGAGTGCCCTGGTTAAAAAAAATCTCTCTCTCCTTTTCCTCCAGACTTCCTCCGATAGACCCTGTTCTTCCCCAAAATACTAAAGCAACGATGATGGACCCCTACGGAATTCCAAGCCCCCCCATCCCACATGCTCCCAACCCCCCGCCTTTCAACCCTCCACCTTACCCAGGAATCAGAGGTATGTAGATGGGAACCATCCTTTTTGTTTGAGAGCCAATGTTTGTGCATGCTCTGGCAATTTAAATGTTTGCCATGTCACTGAAATGCTTTGAACCGAATTGGCTAAAAGGAGGAGAGTGGGGAAGAGAGAGGAAGAGACAGAGAGGGGGAGAAATTAGGCACTGGCAGAGGTATTTAAGGTAAAAGATTCTCAGGAATACAGAGATTACATTGTGTGTGTTGGGGAAGGTGTGTGGGGAGTTAGAGTGGGCAGGAATTCTTAATGCAGGAAATTCCAACTAGGCAATGAATGGAAATGGATACGAGGCATATTCTCTTCTGTCCTCAACAGCGAATGGTGTAAACGGCGGCCAACCTCAGCCTGATATTTCTTTTCTACGAGCTGAGAGAGAAGTGGTATGTAATAATATTGTCATACACTTTACAATTTCAATATTATATGTTTTAATCACAATTTTACTGTAGGGTTAACATGTGTCTTTTTCATGTGTCTCAATTTTAGGGGATCCTTAATCACTGTTTCGATGACATTGAGGTCTTCATGGCAAAGCTACAACAGACTGCAGTGGCTGCCACAGTTTTAAGCCAGAGGAAGAAGAAAAATAAGAAAAGTCCCAAGCAAACAGCAGAGGGTAAGAGGGATAAGGAGTTTGTTTTTGTTTTGTCCTAAGCTACTCGCAAACCCTATAGGGCTCAAGATTCACATGAGCAACAATATGTTTGCTAGCCAAGTGACCTCCTGAACTGGTTCAACTCAGGATGCCATTCAAAGTTAAAATCCACTGATCATTTATTTTTTCCCTGCCTTTTCTCTTGAATATAGAGGACTTGCTTACTGCAAAAGCTTGCCCTCCACCTGAAGTAGAATTCATGGATATCTTCCAAAAATTCAAATACTGCTTCAGTCTTCTGGTGAGTAAAGGAAACATTGCCACTACTATGTCAACAAAACAGTTTAGATAGTATACTCATCATATTCCTTTCCAGGCTCGTCTCAAGTCTTCCATCTCCAACCCATCTTCAGAAGAGCTGCTCCGCCATGTGTTCAAACCTCTGGATATGGTGAGTCAACAATGATAAACTTTATACCCATTGCTTATTCTCGGCTAGGAAAGGCCTACAGAGGGAGAGAGCTATGGGGACAACACCTGTGGCTATTGTTGTCAACACAGGATTATATCTTTATAACTAGAAGGAGGGAACCAAAAGTAGTAACTTTTTTCTTTTCATTAGTATCCTTATTATGTCATCTCAATTATGAAATTAGATAGGTGAGTGATTCTCATATTTAACAGCTAAATTCTTGAGTATGTTTAGAAATGTCATGTTGATTTTTGACTCCTTGTTACATACTTACTAGGCTATTGTACGTAGGCTATGTGTATGCTCTGTCTAGTATGTCTGTCCACATATAGTTTGTGTATTGATATACATGTACAGTAACTTCAGAAAGTATTCATACCCCTTGACTTATTCCACATTGTTGTGTTACAGCCTGAATTCAAAATTGATTAAATATTTTTTTTTCTCTCGCCTATCTACACACAATAACCCATCATGACAAAGTGGAAACATGCTTTAAGAAATTTCTGCAAATATATTGAAAATTAAATACATCTCATTTGCACAAGTATTGACACCCATGAGTCAATACTTTGTAGAAACACTTTTGGGAACAATTACAGATGTGAGTCTCTAAGAGCTTTTCATACATTTTCAAGTAGATTTAAGTGAAAATTGTAACTCAGGTACATTCACTGTCTTCTTGGTAAATAACTCCAGTGTAGATGTGGCCTTGGGTTTTAGGTTATTGTCCTAATGAAAGGTGAATTCATCTCTGTTGGAACCAGGTTTTCCGCTAGGATTTTGCCTGTGCTCCATTCCGTTTATTTTTTATCCTGAAAAACTCCCTAATCCTTAACAATTACAAGTATACCCATAAAAAAAGTATTTACATAATTTTTTTTCTACCCCTTTTTTTCTCCCGAATTTCGTGGTATCCAATTGTCTCAAAAACAGTCTTGTCTCATCGCTGCAACTCTCGTATGGACTCGGGAGAGGCAAAGGTCGAGAGCCATGTGTTCTCCGAAACACGACCCAACCAAGCCAAGCCGCACTGACACAATGCCCGCTTAACCCAGAAGCGAGCCACACCAATGTGTCGGAGGAAACACCGTACACCTAGCGACCGTGTCAGCATGCATGCGCCCGGCCCGCCACAGGACTCACTAGAGCGCGATGGGACAAGGACCTCCCTGCTGGCCAAACGCTCCCCTAACCCGGACGATGCTGGGCCAATTTTGTGCCGCCCCAAGGGTCTCCCGGTCGTGGCCAGCTGTGACAGAGCCTGGACTCGAACCAGGATCTCTAGTAGCACAGCTACCAACTGTGATGCAGTGCCTTAGACCACTGCGCCACTCGGGAGGCCCAAGTATACCCATAACATGATGCAGCCACCACTGTGCTTGAAAATATGGAGAGTGGTACTCTGTAATGTTTTATATTCGATTTGCCCCAAACATAATACTTTGTATTCAAGACAAAAATCTTGTTCATTTACTCCCAAACTTATTTAGGCTTGCCATAAAGGAATGAGTACTTATTGGCTCAAGACATTTCAGCTTTGAATTTTTTATTAATTTGTACAATTTTCATAAAACAGAATTCCACTTTGACAATATGGTGTATTGTGTGTAGGCCAGTGACAGACAATTTAAACATAATCCATTTTAAATTTAGGCTTTAACACAAAATGTGGTAAAGTCAATGGGTGTGAATACTTTCTGAAGTCACTGTATGTTTGCCTACAGGCAAGTATGCATTTTGTAGAAAAATTGTAATGGTTTTCAACACGGGGAAAAACGTTACCGGAAAAATATTTTGATATTTTGAGGGCTGTTCAATATTTGCACAAGGCAGTGCACCCAGTGTGATATCACAGATTGAAACTTTGGTCACATTTTGTTAGCATAAACATTATAAACAGACTCATAAGAAGAAGACATGTTGACCCAAATAAGATACAAGAAGATGGTAAAGATACTTATAGGAAATAACCTTGTTAAGGTGTGCCAGTTTACACAGACTTGGTTGGCACACTGTAAGAACTGCCTGCCTATAAAACTATGGATCACTCCATGATGGAATAGAGGGAGGAGTTGGAAAAATGGGCAACCTGGCACACCTGCATGGAAACAGGGAGAAACCGAGAGAGAGGTGTGACGGCTTGCTTATCTGTAGCATTGTGTCGTCTGCTGAGAGGGCTTGGAGGGTAAAACCTCACATGACCCTCTTGACCCTGGCTATCATGGTCAGCTCACTCAAACATTTGGTTTTCTCTATGCTGATACTCAATTTATTAGGTACACCACCCATTCACAAAAATGGTACGCTCATACAATGAGTCACGTGCCCATGGCTTTCTATATAAAGCAGGCAGAAAGGCATCGAGGCATTCAGTTAGTGTTCAATTGAATGTTAGAATGGGAAAAACTAGTGAATTAAGCGATTTTGAGCGTGGTATGATCTTTGGTTCCAGTATTTCAGAAACGGCCAGCCTCTTGGGCTTTTCACGCACGACAGTGTCTAGGGTTTACAGAGAATGGTGCGAGAAAAAAACAGAACAGAGTCAGCGGCAGTCCTGTCGGCGAAAACAGCTCGTTGATGAGAGGTCAAAGGAGAATGGAAAAAAATCGTGCAAGCTAACAGGCGGGCCACAAACAGTGTTGTGCAGAGTGGCATCTCGGAACGCACAACTCGTTGGTCCTTGTCACGGATGGGCTATTGTAGCAGACCGCCACACTGGGCTCCACGCCGATCAGCTAAGAACAAGAAGAAGTGGCTCTAGTGGGCACGCCATCACTGGACAGTTGATGAGTGGAAAAACACTGTCTGGTCTGACGAATCCCGGTTCCTGTTGCGTCATGCTGATGGCAGAGTCAGGATTTGACGTAAGCAGTATGAGTCCATGGCCCCATCCGGCCTGATGTCAATGGTACAGGCTGGTGACTTTGGTGTAATGGTGTGGGGTAGTGGGCTGATGGCGGTGTGGTAATGTTTCTTGGCACACGTTAGATCGCTTGATACCAATTGAGCAACATTTTCATGCCCTGAAGAATTCAGGCTGTTCTGGAGGCAAAGGGGATCTGACCCAGTACTAGGTGTACATAATAAACTGGCCACAGAGTGTATAATGACATGTAATAACAGTCATAGTGGGTTATACCAGTCAGTGATGAACAATATATTATAGGTTCAGTTTTTCGGACACAGATTAAGCCTACTCCTGGATTGAGAAGTGCTTTCAATGGAGAATCTCCATTGAGAATTATTATTAGTCCAGGACTAGGCTTAATCTGTGTCTGTGAAAACCGGACCATAGAGTTCATTAGGCCTAGCTTGCCTTATGAATTAATTAATCTACTGTTGCAAATTCTCCAGTCAACCCATTTTTTCCCCAATGATCCTGATCTAAACTGTGATCTCTTTCCTGTGTGGCCCCAGCTGGTGAGGACTATTGGGGGCCCAGCTTTAGGAGCCTCAGTGATCAGCCCTGCCCTGACCAACTCAGCCATATCCCTGCTTCAAGACAACCTGACCGAAGAGGAGAAGCAGCTATGGACGGCCCTTGGGCCCCACTGGACACTACCACAGTAGGTACTAAGTGCTTTGTGCCTCATGGACCCCCATGAACCCTTATGATGAATGAACTTTCGGCTATTTTTAATTTATCCCTTATTTTACCAGGTAAGTAAAATAACATTCTCATTTACAGCAACGACCTGGGAAATAGTTACAGTTACAGATGAATGAGCCAATTGTAAGCTGGGGATGATTAGGTGACCATGATGGTATGAGAGCCAGATTGGGAATTTAGCCAGGCCCCCGGGGTTAACACCCCTACTCTTACGAAAAGTGCCATGGGATCTTTTAATGACCACAGAGAGTCAGGACACCCGTTTAACGTCCCATCCGAAAGACGGCACCCTACACAGGGTAATGGGATATTTTTTAGACCAGAGGAAAAGTTGCCTCCTACTGGCCCTCCAACACCACTTCCAGCAGCATCTGGTCTCATCCAGGGACCAACCAGGACCAACCCTGTTTAGCTTTAGAAGCAAGCCAGCAGTGGGATGCAGGGTGGTATGCTGCTGGCAAAATATTGAGTGTCGCAGTCTATAGTCTCACGTGATAGACCTGTATGGCTCTCTTTTCTGACACTGCGGCAGGCTGTGACATTTGCAAAACGTGACATGATGAGACAGCATGACATGACGATGTCAATATTTAGTCAGCCAGTAACATGTGCCACTGAAATAGTACAGTACTGTGGAGAGAGATGACCTTATTTCTTTTGGCTCATCTCAGTCAAGTTCTACACTGGTTATATTCTTACTCTCTCTCCTCTAAGTTCCCAGCTCAGAGGGCCCGTGGCCCCGTACACACCTGTGTTCCTGGACGGGTGGAAGCCAGAGGCCTCCAGGGCAGATGGGCAGGTTTGGGAGGATCCGGTCGAGTCACAACACAAACATGAAGCCTTGCGGGAAAAACAAAAGGTATGGAATATGAGATGCACATCATGTACATTGAGTTCACAAAGTGAGTAACATATGAATTTGACATCATCCTCTCCCTCTCTCCCCCATCTCTCTCTTTGCTAATTCAGCTGCAGCCTACTCAGCCAGTTGGACCTCCAGTCACCCCTATGAGTGATGAACTGTACGTTTTTAAGTCACCTTTGGATAAAAAAATATATATATATTTTCGTATTGTTTACTTTTTATTTTGTAGTAATACCAATCATCCACTTTCCCCTCTCAGGTATGGCAGTGTCCTACCCCCTGAGGGAGAGAGGATGTACAGCTGCAGCTATGACTTTGTGGCCCGCAACAACAGTGAGCTGTCAGTACAACAGGGAGATACACTGGGGGTAAACATCTGAAAAGTCATTACGTTACATTAATCAGAACTATTCAGGAACATTCTTGAAAAACACACGCCTGGTAGCTAGTCTATGTGCCATGTTTCCAGGGCTCTCTTTCAATGGTAAGACACATGGCTGATAAAGACCAAATCTGGTGCACAATCCAGTGATGTTGGTGATACTGTACAAAATCCATCTTTAGAATCAATCAATCATATTTATTTATAAAGCCCTTTTTACATCAGCCGATGTCAAAGTGCTATACAGAAACCCAGCCTGAATCCCCAAACAGCAAGCAATGCAGATGTAGAAGCACGGTGGCTAGGAAAAACTCCCTAGAAAGGCCAGAACCTAGGAAGAAACCTAGAGAGGAACTAAGGCTCTGAGGGGTGCCCAGTCCTCTTCTGGCTGTGCCGGGTGGATATTATAACAGAACATGGCCAAGATGTTCAAACGTTCATAGATGACCAGCAGGGTCAAATAATAATAATCACAGTGGTTGTATAGGGTGCAACAGGTCAGCACCTCAGGAGTGAATGTCAGTTGGCTTTTCATAGCCGATCATTCAGAGTTAGCGACAGCAGGTGTGGTAGAGAGAGAGTCCAAAACAAGAAATGTCTCCTCAATCAAGCATTATTGCTTAATCAAGGTGTAATGCCAGAATTAAAAAAACCTAGTAAACAAATATTGGTGCACAGGTACTGAACACTGTCCTTGCCAGATTCTGGGCATACTGTACATACTGGCTCTTACCTTGGCAACAACTTTCACTGCTAGAAATAGAAAATTGTGAGTTGCCAATACCACACGATTAAATCGATCACTTGTTTCATTCTTCCTTAATTGTTCTCTGTATAAACATTGGCTTCTCTCGTTTTCTGTGTCAGGTGGTGCAGTCGTCCAAACGCTGGTGGAAGTGTCGTAATCGCTTCAACGAGGTTGGCTTTGTCCCCTTCAACATCCTGGAGCCAGTGTCTCACATAGAAAGCCCCGTCACCATGAGACCACCAAAGGTAACACACCAATGTAACACACGCATGCACACACACACACGCCAATCCATGCCCATTCCTTTACTCACGCCCACATACTGGTAGTCCTTTCATTGAGTCAATATCAATGTTTTCAATGTTGTTCACTCCTCTTTCCTTTCCCCTCTGCTCCGGGCCAGCCTCCAGTCTCGCCTACCCTGGCCATGACTCACAGTTCTCCGAGCCCTCCAGCCTTGACCCCAAGCCCCTCAGCCCGCCACCACCACCACCACCCTCCCTCACCATCATACAACCAATACATTCCAGCCCGAGTTGACACAGACAAAGGTATCACACTATACTGAGAGGCTTTATATTTCTGCACTGTGTCAGAGGAGCGACTCAGGCGCTGCACTATACAGAGACGCTTTGTCTTTTCTCTGTCGTGTGAATGTGTATGTGTGTCTGTGTGCACACGCAAGTGTGTGTGAGGGAGACTCCAGAGAGTGGAAAGTGGTTGTCTGTTCCCTCTGTGTGTGAAAGACATAAAAACAGGAGAGAATGACAGACAGTGATTTCAGCTGTTATGTCTGCTCCGTTTGTTATGTCTGTAGCTCAGTTGGTAGAGCATGGTGTTTGCAACACCAGGGTTGTGGGTTCGATTCCCACGGGGGGCCAGCACAGAAAAAAAAAATGTATGAAATGTATGCATTCACTACTGTAAGTCGCTCTGGATAAGAGCGTCTGCTAAATGACAAAAAAAATAAATAAATAAATAAACCAGATAGACATCATACTGTAGACGACATATAGTAAAAACTCTCCCTCTCTTCAGTCATGATGGTGAACGACGAGCTCCTCCAGAGACTGACCAATGGGAAGGCCAGCCTAAACAGGCCCCTAGTCATCCCTCGTTCCTCGGACACCTCGGTCCCCCTGGACTACCGCTCACCTCCCGAGGAGGTGGAGGAGTGGCTCAGGGGGAAGGGCTTCAGTGAGATGTGAGTTTGACGTGACCCCCACAAACCCTAAACTCATTGGCGAAAATCTGATATCAACTTTGGAGGGGACAATTACATGAAATTTTCTCAAGAGCAATTCCTGAGGGGGACACCAAAAGTAGTGCTGTAACACAGCCTACATTGTAATATGGTAAATGTATATTGAGGAACCAAAGAAATAAGGTGTTTGCCGTACTCCTAACTACCGGTACCCAAAACTACACAACTAATCACAACAGCAATACCATTGCCTTTAACAAATCTTAGTTCAGTCACCAGTTTAAGTTGAGAGTGGGGGTATCCATGGCATTTTCCAATTATGTTCCTATTTTACAAGTAAAAAAAATGGAGAACCTTTCATAATGTTGCCAAACAAAGACTCAACAAACTTACCTGAGACTCCCTGTCTCTGCCAGTCTGTCCCTGCATATCTGTCCCCAGCTCTGCTGTCTGTGTGCCATCTGTTGCCTGCTCTGCCTAATGACATCATTGTGAAACATTTCCATTAGAATTTCATTTCTTTCTTATGAACATTTTATCAACGAGTCTTTGAGATATTAGGCTACTAGGGTTCTTACTATGCGTTTTGGTGTATTGAAAAATACTCTGATGTCCGTCTTTTATTTTTCTGCCATTTTTCTACCTGCCTGGCTGGCTACACACACACACAGTGTGTAGGTTATTTACAGTAGGAGATGGGCTTCTATCATCTTATCTTTTATCATTCTATTTGGGCTTCGATCTAAAAGGTAGCTAGCAAATGTGAAACGGATTAAAATGACAAGAGTTGACAGCTGTATGAGTTCACCAGTTACACAACATATGCTGCAACCTTTTGTAATTTTAATAGTTTGTTTCATATTGGCTGGCTTCCAACAATAGCTGAATTTGCAAAGCTAGCGAGCACCAATTCAGTTTCAGTGGTGTTTGCTATAATCTTTGCTACCTGGGTTAAATAAAGGTGAAATAAAATAAATAAATAAAAGTTCATTTGCGACTATTTAGCTTTTGCAACGAGACCATTAAATATATTTAAGAGAATGGTAGAAGAGAGTGTAGTTCTGTTCAGTTTGGACTTCAGTTTATCGCTAACCTTATCACAGGGACTTTGAAGCACTAACTTACATCATCTGCATGCTGATTCCATCTTTGACGACGCCACATAAATGGAATAGGTACTAGCTAGCTTAATAGTTAATATTTGCGCGCTAGCTCTGCATATTCAGCTAGTGTGTGTGCGCGATTGACTGGATTAACCTCACGTCAGTTACGTAGCAAGCTAAGGAACTGGCAGTGGATCAAACCATTGTGAGGCAAAGGGTGGGGGGGTTGCAATCTTTTGAAACTTAAAAACGCGCTATTAAGTGTCTATAATCAGCACAATTGCTTTCATTGCGTATTATTAATATTATTTAAATTACATAGTTATGTTTCAGTGATATATTGGGGGGGACAAATCATATTTTTCCCAGGATGGGGGGGTCCCCGTCCCCCCCGGGATTTCCGCCCCTGCCTAAAATCCATACTCATCCTATTCCAATCAGGGACCTATTCTGGTCAAATCAAATCAAACTTTGTTACATGCACCGAATACAAGTATAGACTTTACCGTAAAATGCTTACTTACAAGCCCTTAACCAACAGTGCAGTTCAAGAAGAGTTGAGAAAATATTTACCAAATAAACTAAAGTAAAAGGTAACAATAAAGAGGCTATATACAGGGGGTACCAGTACCGAGTCAGTGTGCGGGGGGACAGGTTAGTTGAGGTCATTTGGGGTCTCCCTGTGTATCACTAACTTTGTGGACTTATAGTAACTCCAGGATTTCGTTACATGTATTGTTTACTAATCAGTTCATAGGCATTTGTCGCAATATACCAATATTCATTTACTTTCTACTGAATCAATTGTTGAACCTGGAATAGTCCTCAAGACCTGGATTGAGTACTCAATGGATCTTTCTAGTTCTTACACAGAGATGACTCAGTTGTTCACAGATGATTGAATAGGATAAATAAATGAAGAGTAAAGACTGAGGCAAGTGACTGACCACCTGTGTGCATCTCCCCCCTCAGGACAGTGACATTACTGGGAAAGCTGACGGGAGCCCTGCTCTTCTCTCTGAACAAGGAGGACCTACGAGAAGTTCTACCAGACGAGGGTACCAGAGTGTACAGCCAGCTCACTGTGCAGAAAGCACTGTTGGAGGTACTGATCAGCCTATAATGCACATTATACATTACACGACCAAAAGTATGTGGACACCTGCTCGTCAAACATCTCATTCTAAACTCATGGGCGTTAATATGGAGTTGGTCCCCCCTTTGCTGCTACAACAGCCTCCACTCTTCTTGGATGGCTTTCCACTAGATGTTGGAACATTGCTGTGGGGACTTGCTTCCATTCAGCCACAAGAGCATTAGTGAGGTCGGGCACTGATGTTGGGCAATTAGGCCTGGCTTGCAGTCAGCGTTCCAATTCATCCCAAAGGTGTTCAATGGGGTTGAGGTCAGGGCTCTTTTGCAAGCCAGTCAAGTTCTTCCACACCGATCTCGACAAACCATTTCTGTATAGACCTCGCTTTGTGCACGGGGGCATTCAATCAATCAAATCAATAAAGCCTTTTTTACATCAGCCGATGTCACAAAGTGCTATACAGAAACCCAGCCTAAAACCCCAAACAGCAAGCAATGCAGATGTAGATGCACGGTGGCTAGGAAAACTCCCTAGAAAGGCAGGAACCTAGGAAGAAACTTAGAGAGGAACCAGGCTTTGAGGGGTGGCAGTCCTCTTCTGGCTGTGTCGGGTTGAGATTATAACAGTACATGTCCAAGATGTTGAAACGTTCATAGATGACCAGCAGGGTCAAATAATAGAGGTCAGCACTTCAGGTGTAAATGTCAGTTGGCTTTTCATAACCGAGCATTCAGAGTTAGAGATAGCAGGTCTAGGACAAGGTAGCACGTCCGGTGAACAGGTCAGGGTTCCATAGCCGCAGGCAGAACAGTTAACTGGAGCAGCAGCATGACCAAGTGGACTGGGGACAGCAAGGAGTCATCAGGCCAGGTAGTCCTGAGGCATGGTCCCAGGACTCAGGTCTTCCGGGAGGGGAGGGAGAGAATTAGAGGGAGCATACTTAAATTCACACAGGACACCAGATAAGACAGGAGAAATACTCCAGATATAACAGACTGACCCTAGCCCCCCTGACACAAACTATTGCAGCATCAATACTGGAGGCTGAGGCAGGAATGGTCGGGAGACACTGTGGTCCCCAGTCCGACAATATCCCCAGACAGGGCCAACCAAGCAGGATATAACCCTAAGCACCTTGCCAAAGCACAGCCCCCCACACCACTAGAGGGATATCTTCAAACCACCAATTTACTACTGAGACAAGGCTGAGTATAGCCCACGAAGGTGCCAAACCCAGACAGGAAGATCACGTCAGTGACTCAACCCACTCAATTGGATCTATATGGCAATCTGATGACTGCCATATAGATCCTATATGATTACTAATTATATGATTGCAGTGTGCCTCAGCATCATCATACGTATAAAACTAATGCATTTTCCCAATTTTACTCCAGCTGCACTCAGTTCTGAGTTTTAAATCCATCATGTCCCTGTTGTGTCGTCTTTCCATGTTTTCACCTACCATAACTTGTACCTGATTGAAATGCTGTTCTCCCAGGACGCCAAGAAGGCCACAGAGCTGGAGGCAGTGATGGAAAAGCAGAAGATGAGGGTGGATTTGAAACTGGAGAGTAGCACACTGTAAAACATCACGTACCACTCTCCTAAAAATGAAAAGACTCATGCTGAAATGGAACAATCCCTGCACATACACACACACACAAAGACAGTCTTGATTCTAACAAAAGTTAGTCACTGTCGGATGTAATATTATGCCGATATGAATTTTATGTAATTGGTGGCTCTTCAAGTCAGACTGTGGAGTCTTGAATCAAGGCTTTGCCTTTTTCTGTAAATGGTTGCTTTAAAGTTCAACTTTTTAAGGGCAATTGTCCTCTGTTATGACAATCTGAGGTATTCTTGAATATTCTCTCCTTTCTATGTTGACTTGATTGAATCAATTGTACCATTTCTCCCTGCTATTTGCAGACCAACTTAAATTAATGTATACTTGTCTTGTTTATGTCCATTATTTATACACTCACATATTAGACAAGAAAGCCTTTTCTTCGATTAGAACTTTAGTTTTACACTTAGGCCCCGAGCAAAGATCTTAGGTAAGTACATTAATACAATAAAAAAAATAAACTGGGATTTTTATTCAGGCTTCAAGACAAAAATCATCTTCCAGGAAGTAATACAAACAGACCTGACAAAGTCTACAGACGGCACACATTAGGAAAAGCAATACATTAATTTATGTTTGCATCTAACTTCAAGTGACTGACATACATGAACCAAAAAAGAAAGAACATTTACAAACTGCTGAATCAGCATCAACATATTGGAAAGTGAAATGGTCATAAGCAGGTGCTGTGCTTAAGATATTGTTCCCAGCACCAAGTTTCATAGGCCAAAAACAGGGTAACGTGGCGGACTACCAGGGCCACGTCGCAACGTAGTGGACTACCAGGGCCACGCAGCGGACTACCAGGGCCACGTAGCAACGTAGCGGACTACCAGGGCCACGCAGCAACGTAGCGGACTACCAGGGCCACGCAGCGGACTACCAGGGCCACGCAGCGGACTACCAGGGCCACGTAGCGGACTACCAGAGCCACGTAGCAACGTAGTGGACTACCAGGGTAACGCAGAAGACTACCAGGGCCACGTAGTGGATTACCAGAGCAAAGCAGCGGACTACCACGGTAACGTAGGCAACTTCTAGGGTCACATACAGTAAGAAGCCTGGAACAGCAATTCTCAATCCAAAACAACATTACTACTCAAAACTGAAGCATGCAAAGTCCATGTCTACACACATACGCAGACTTCACCGCTCGCATGCCAAGACTATGATAATAAGGGTTAATATTTGTATTCATAACATGAAAACTTGGAACAAAATTGTAGAATTCTATGTAGAGAAAAAAAAACTAGCAACCGTTTGTGAACACAAAGGACAATAATTTCTAAAACGTAAGAAAACCTTGTCCGTATTAGTTATGACATTAAATTGAACTGCTACAATCTCTCCAGCAATAAACATCCTCAGTTAGTATACACCACAGATATAGAAGCAGAGGGTATTTCACAAGCTGACAGAAATTAGCTTGCTGATGTTCACAACTGACCAAATTCCCTTTGATTTCCAAATGTCCTGATCCAGTCAAACAAGAACAATATGGCTTAGTTTATCAATCTTAGGCCAGATATGTGCAGAAGAGATTCTATAATTACTGGTATGTTAAATATTTAGTGCAACATCAAATGGCAAATTGATGCAACCAGCATTGTGAAATAGCCTCTAGGAAGGGAAGAAAGCCTTGCACGGAGAAGCCAATCCAAGACAGTATGCTGGGTCGTGTTTATTTGGGCAATAATTGAAAACATTTAGCAACATTTTTACAGGAAAACAAAAATGTAGGTTTCTTATTGGACAAGTCCAGGTGACCCCTCCCTGTTCCAGTCCAGTATCTTCCATTTGGTGCCTAATGAACACCACCCAGGACAGTATGCTGGAGGTATAATTATGCAAAGTATCTCAATCTCACACATAGCAATTCTGACGGTTTAAAAATAACAGTATCATCAAACACGGCAATATGGAAATGCTCTATTCTTTAAGTTTATGGCCAACGGTCACTCATTTATCCTTTCTCTAGTTTCAGCTACTGATTCCCCCAGGAAATGAATATTCAGGACAGTTTTATAGAATATGTAATCATATGTATGTCATGAACAGCCATCACATCTAACATACACTGTCAGGACTTTATGTACTCCCACGCCAAATGTTCAACAACCCCCTACACTTTTATCCCAGGATAACGCTTGAAACTAAAATATATATGCATGTACAATATACAGGTGACAAAATAAAGGAAACACCAACATAACGTGTTTTAGTAGGGCGTTGGGCCACCATAGATTCTACAAGTGTCTGGAACGCTATTGGAGAGATGCGACCCCATTCTTCCACGAGAAATTCCATGATTTGGTGTTTTATTGACAGTGGTGGAAAACGCAGTCTCAGGCACCGCTCCAGAATCTCCCATAAGTGTTCAATTGGGTTGAGACCTGGAGACATGGTATATGGTTTACATCGTTTTTATGCTCATCAAACCATTCAGTGACCACTCATGCCCTGTGGATGGGGGCATTGTCATCCTATGGGGGTATAGCCATGGTAGGCAAAATAATGGCCGGCCCAGCATTTTTATACATGACCCTAATTATGATGGGATGTTAATTTCTTAATTAACTCATGAACCACACGTGTGGAGGCACCTGCTTTCAGTATACTTTGTTTTACTGAAGTGTTTCCATTATTTTGGCAGTTACCTGTATATACTTCTGTGGTCATATAAGCGCTATGTATTTGGGACAGTGGGTTGGCTGGAATATCAGTCAAAGCAAAACATCTCTGGATAATTTTGGGGGGAACGGAGGGAGGATTCATACAAGAAGAGAGTTCAAATAGATGTAATGGACAGATATGAAAGAGAGACCGACAAAAGGAGGTTGTGTGTTGAGGATGGAGACAGCGAGAGAGAGAGAGATAGAGTCCTCAAAGGTCTCTATCCCTGACCTCCGCCCGGCGGGAGTCTGTTCTCCCGTTCTGATCCCTGCTGTCCTGCCGCCGCTCCGAGGATCCCCTCTTCCTGCTTCGCTCCCGTGAACGGTCTCTGGAGGAGCGATCGCGATCCCTGGATGACCTGGAACCGTAAACATTGTCTTGTTACACACAAATCTGTGTGTGTTTGTCGTGTGTATATATATTATGATAAGAAGCTTTATGATTAAGTGTGCACTTGTTTAAGTAATGAGATGGAACTTGTGTGTGTGTGTGTGTGTGTGTGTACACTCCTACTTGTGTCGAGAGCTGGGCTCGTGGCTGTGGCGGCCGCCCTTGCTGCGGGATCGGCTGCGGTGGCGTCTCCTCCTCTCCCGGTCCCTGGAGCGCGAGCGGGAGGAACGCCGCTTCTCCCGAGACGAGGACCGCGAACGGCGTCTCCTACGGTCGCGAGAGCTGGACCTGCAGCATGGACACAGAAGTGTTTTATACAGCAATAAACTAGGAGATAGTGTATTCAATAGAGTTCATGTGGCAGTAGATGGCTGGTGGCCCATACTAACCTTCTATGTTCCCTGCTCCGTTCCCTACTCCGTGATTTGGTCCTATAAAGTGACAAAAACAATTGATGAGATACCACAGTGAAAATATCTGCATTTGTCTCCACATACAGTACATGGATTAATTATATTTTCCAAGAAGTGCTGCCATCACCACTGACATGTTTATAAAATCTGCCTACATCAATTTCATGATTTTTGCAAAGTTAAGACCTACCTCTTCTTCATCCTCTCCTCCTTCTCTCTCTCTTCTCTCCTCTTCAGACGATCCTGGTTCCTCTTCTCCTGCTTTTCCAGGACGGTTTTCTGATAGAAAATGTTCAGCATAGACATTAGCCTCAGTGTTTAGCATTGACCTCAGTGTTTAGCATTGACCTCAGTGTTTAGCATTGACATTAGCCTCAGTGTTTACATTAAAATGTCTTCTCACGTTAATACATTCTAATGTCAAAAAGAATGTTCTTGCTGCAAAATTGAAATTAATCCCAAAAGGGAGATGTTTCCTGTACTTTAAATCGAAACCAAAGTCCCTGTGGAATCCTCAAAAGGGGAAAGCAGTCAAAAAAAGTCCCCTTTTGAGGATTATACTTCCACATGTCACTAGGTGTATTCAGTAACCTATTTGGTCTGAGGTGGTTCAGAGCATACCTTCAGGGCTTCCAGTTTCTCCCTGATCTGGATGAAGCCCAGGTGCAGCTTCCCGCCAAAGTGGTCGGCCAGGCGACGGTCGTTGTCGTGGAGACCCAGGTAGGCCGAGCACACCTCACAGACACGAAGCTTCTGCTGCTGGAAACTGGAGGCAGGCATGGAGTTTCTGTACTCCTCCTGAGAAGGACAGAACCAAAGATATGGAGAAAGATAAGTCAGGATAGGAAAGAAGGGGGTTCAAGTTCAGTATGGCAAAAACGAAGTGAAACAGGATGGTTCCACCTAAATTGTCCAATAAGAAAACAATTAATTTTCCATTGCGCCCTACTGAACACAACTCAGGTCTACATTCCAAATCAAATTTTATTGGTCACAGATGGTTAGCAGATGTTAAAGCGAGTAGAGAAATGCTTGTGCTTCTAGTTCCGACAGTGCGGTAATATCTAACAATTCCGCAACAACTACCTAACACACACAAATCTAAGTAAAGGGATGGAATAAGAACATGTACATATAAATATATGGATGAGCGATGACCGAGCGGCATAGACAAGATGCAATAGATGGTATATAATACAGTATATACATACGAGATGAGTAAGACAAGATATGTAAACATTATTAAAGTGACTAGCGATCCATTTATTAAAGTGACGTATTCAGTGACCTATTTGGTCTGAGGTGGGCTAGTTTGATGGAAAATAAACATGCTGTGAGTAAAACAACCCCTCCTCCTCACCTCAGCATCCCTCTTCCTGCTGCGAACTTTCTCCACTTCCTGTAGGACCTTCTGGGCCTCATCCACATTCCCCTCGGCACCCAGCTGCTCTGCCTTGGCCAGGAGCTTCCCAATCTCCTCGTTCAGCTCGTGAACCGTCTCTGCCTGGAGAATAACAAAACACAACAAGTCAACAACAGCATAAAATGTGTCAAAATCAAAGATTCAGTGAACAAGGTTAATCTTGCCCTCACCTTTTCAGCCACCTCCGCACTGATCTCGTCTTGGGTCTCAACCAGTCGTTTCTTGGCCAACTCTGTTCTCCGGTCACAATCGGCAATGAAAGACTCCAGGTGATCCACAGCCTGTTGTCGATAATAGAAAATGAAACTCCATATAAGTCAATGGAACACAGACTGCTGTACTGGTAAAATGAACTGGAAGAAGTACAACTAACTTGCCCGAGGGGATAAATTAATTTGTTTTTAAATCGAGCCGACTGTGGATATCACTTACGTCAAGCTCAAAGAAGAGGTCTCTCTCCTTGGAGGCAATTTCATAGTCGGCCCGGAGTGCCAGGTCGTGGGTCTTCGCACATTCTCCCAGATCCATACGCTGTTGATGAAGTCAAAGTCAGCCAGTCAAGACACAGCCATAGATCCAACATAGTCTGCAGTGAACTACTTTAGAAGTCACAAAATATTTTATCTTCACAAAATATTCAGAATAGATCAACCACTATTACTGACTACACTTCAACTGCTGATTCAATAATCATATACGGGCAACAGAAATGGTTCCTGGCAAAGAAAAATATTTTTTTTTTTTTTAATTAACTTAAAAAAGTTAGTGGGGAAAAAAAGTATTTGATCCCCTGCTGATTTTGTACATTTGCCCACTTACAAAGAAATGATCAGTCTATAATTTTAATAGTAGGTTTATATGAACAGAGAGAGACAGACAAAAAAATCCAGAAAAAGACATGTCAAAAATGTTAAAATGATTTCCATTTTAATGAGGGAAATAAGTATTTGACCCCTCTGCAAAACATGACTTAGTACTTGGTGGCAAAACCCTTGTTGGCAATCACAGAGGTCAGACGTTTCTTGTAGTTGGCCACCAGGTTTGCACACATCTCAGGAGGGATTTTCTCCCACTCCTCTTTGCAGATCTTCTCCAAGTCATTAAGGTTTCGAGGCTGACGTTTGGCAACTCGAACCTTCAGCTCCCTCCACAGATGTTCTATGGGATTAAGGTCTGGAGACTGGCTAGGCCACTCCAGGACCTTAATGTGCTTCTTCTTGAGCTACTCCTTTGTTGCCTTGGCCGTGTGTTTTGGGTCATTGTCATGCTGGAATACCCATCCACGACCCATTTTCAATGCCATGGCTGAGGGAAGGAGGTTCTCACCCAAGATTTGACAGTACATGGCCCCGTCAAATGATGCGGTGAAGTTGTCCTGTCTCCTTAGCAGAAAAACACCCCCAAAGCATAATGTTTCCACCTCCATGTTTGACGGTGGGGATGGTGTTCTTGGGGTCATAGGCAGCATTCCTCCTCCAAACACGGCGAGTTGAGTTGATGCCAAAGAGCTCCATTTTGGTCTCATCTAAACAACACTTTCACCAGTTGTCCTCTGAATCATTCAGATGTTCATTGGCAAACTTCAGACGGGCATGTATATGTATTCTTGAGCAGGGGGACCTTGCGGGAGTTGCAGGATTTGTCCTTCACGGCGTAGTGTGTTACCAATTGTTTTCTTGGTGACAATGGTCCCAGCTGCCTTGAGATCATTGACAAGATCCTCCCGTGTAGTTCTGGGCTGATTCCTCACCGTTCTCATGATCATTGCGACCCCACGAGGTGAGATCTTGCATGGAGCCCCAGGCCGAGGGATATTGACTGTTCTTTTGTTTCTTCCATTTGTGAATAATCGCACCAAATGTTGTCACCGTCTCACCAAGCTGCTTGGCGATGGTCTTGTAGCCCATTCCAGCCTTGTGTAGGTCTACAATCTTGTCCCTGACATCCTTGGAGAGCTCTTTGGTCTTGGCCATGGTGGAGAGTTTGGAATCTGATTGATTGATTGCTTCTGTGGACATGTCTTTTTTACAGGTAACAAGCTGCGGTTAGGAGCACTCCCTTTAAGAGTGTGCTCCTAATCTCAGCTCGTTACCTGTATAAAAGACATCTGGGAGCCAGAAATCTTTCTGATTGAGAGGGGGTCAAATACTTATTTCCCTCATTAAAATGCAAATCAATTCATAACATTTTTGACATGCATTTTTCTGGATATTTTTGTTGTTATTCTCTCACTGGTCAAATAAACCTACCATTAAAATTATAGACTGATCCTTTCTTTATCAGTGGGCAAACGTACAAAATCAGCAGGGGATCAAATACTCTCCCCCCCCAAACTTCGTATGTTGCGTCACCATGAGACGTTAACTTAACTGACTTCATTTGGCTTCAATGTGTTGAGTCTTCACATAGGAATGAATGATGCCATGTGATCGATGGCTTTGTCCATTCATATATACAGTGTACAAAACATTAAAACACCTTCCTAATATTAAGATTCATCCACTCTTTCGCCCTCAGAAAAGCCTCAATTCGTTGGGCCAAGGACTCTACAAGGTGTCAAAGCGTTCCACAGGGATGCTGGCAAATGTTGACTCCAATGCGTCCCACAGTTGCGTTAAGTTGGCTAGAAGTCCTTTGGGTAGTGGACTATTGTTGATACACACAGGAAACTGTTAAGTGTGAAAAACCCAGCAGTGTTCAAGTTCTTGACACAAAACGGAGCGCCTGGCACCTACCACCATACCCTGTTCAAAGGCACTTAAATCTTTTGTCTTGCCCTCACCCTCACAATGGCACACATAAGACAATTGAGACATGGATTGTGTAAGGCTTAAAAAAGCATTCACATCTTTCACCTAGTCAATCTATGTCAGGAAAGAGCAGGTGTTCATAATGGTTTTGTACACTCTGTAGTCATTGGTAGCAGTAGAAGATGTATTGTTGGCTGTTAGTTTACTCCAATCAGGGGGCGAAGGGGCATTACAAATGATGCAAACAATTATTTGGATAGATTTTGGGTTCAATCTGCAATATTGAAGCTGATCTACCCCCCACAAAAATAAAGAGATTTGTCCTTCATTCATTGAGCTCCTAAAGGAAAAAAATGTCATTCTAAGAAGCTATCCCTTTTCCTTTCTTTATGTGCCCCCAAATGTTTAGCTAGCTAATGAGTTAACCATTTGTAAAACGCCTTGTTCAATCATGTTAACGGCCCATCAGTAGCTTCAGAATGGCTGCGACATGGTATATGCCCCTAGAATGGAGAATAAAATAAATAAGAATTAAAATAAATAAAAATTGCCGGTAATATCCGTTCAAATAAGTTTGGGCTAGCAATGCCTAATCATTACAATTATTATTGTCTGGGTGATTTTTTCCCTTGGCGCTCTGGTGCTTCCATATAAAAATGTAGGAGCATAAGACCAAAACGATCACACTTTAGAGCCCTGGAGGCAGAGTCAGCGAAAGTAGGGGTGCAGCAGCACCCCCTGGTTTGCGCACCTTTGAAGTTCAGATGGGAACAGTAATAATAACTGAAGTCTGGACACTGACTGTAGGCTCATATGTAGACCATTAACTCCTGCATAATTACATTTATTGCAGTAAAAGGACCCACCAAATGTTAATATTGTCTCAGGAACAAGAGTAGAGAAATATGACTTCTTTCTTTCAGCATCTTGAGAGAATGTGAATGTGTGGATAGGGACTGTTGTGTAGCCTAAATGTGATTTTTTTCAGCGACATAAAAGCTGACACTATTTCATTTTCAACCACATAAAACATGCATCCAAGATCAACTTAAAAACTATCAGAAACATGGTGGATCATTTTCACAGCTTTTCATTTCTTTAAAACTGATGACATTCAGACATTTTGTATGTACAATGCCTTCAGAAACTATTCATACCCCTCGACTTAATCCATATTTTGTGTTACAGATGGAATTCAAATTTGATAATTTTTTCCCCTCAACAATCTACAAACAAAACCCCATAGCAAAGTGAAAACATGTTTTTTGAATTCAAAACTATAACTAGGCAACTCAATGTGGTCTTGATAAGCAACTCTAGTGTATATTTGACCTTGTGTTTTAAGTTACTGTCCTGGTGACAAGTGAATTTGTCTCCCAGTGTCTGTTGGAAAGCAGACAACCAGGTTTTCCTCTGGGATTTTGCCTTTGCTTAGCTCTATTCCATTTATTTTTATCTGAAAAACTCCCTAGGTCCTTGACAATGACAAGCATAACCATAACATGCAGGCAACGTGTATTTTTCCAAATACAGTGCTGTCAGAAAGTATTCAGACCCCATGACTTTATCCACATTTTGTTATGTTAAGTAGTGTGTAAATTGATGAGGGAAAAAAAAAACTACTGAATCAATTTCAGAATAAAGCATTAACGTAACAAAATTTGGAAAAAGTCAAGGGGTCTGATTACTTTCCGAATGTACTATATTAATCAAATAATGTATAAAAGGTGTATATCTGCGTCAGACTCAAGAATGCCTGAACAAACCAAAGGATTAATGTTTCTTATTTATGGTCAGAAGTAGAACTAAAAAAAAAACAAATTGTGCAAGTCAAAATGCATTATAACTGTTAGCCTAATGGCACATCACAGTTTATGTTGGGGTAGTTGTCTTACAAGTTACAAGCAAGAAAGACAAGTCTGTCTATGGTCTCTGGTGGATTGTCCACCAGTCCAGTGGATTGGTTTCGCAGTCAGCATCAGGAGACTGAAGGTAGCAGCTGAGTTCCTTTTCTACCAGCTGGATTTCAGTAAGACCTGTGGTGGTGGAGCATGGCTTTTTGAAAAAAATGCCCAGTGACTTTCTCTTTTTAGCTGTCAGTTGTGGTGAAGCAGCAGCAATGTCTCCCTGTGATGGGCTTGGATTTTATGTCCCTCATTGACTCTCTGTGACAGCTCTTGCTCGTGTTGATTTAAACCGAGGGTCGACTAACAAGGCTATGTCCAGGAGGTCATCTGTGGCAAGGTCATCATATTTGTCATTCAGATAGTCCATGGCTATCGTTTTGATGGTTTGGGTGAGCTCGGTTTCATGACGTCTGTATTGAACAGGTGTAGTACTGGCTTCAGGTAAGACACACTGACATAAGACTCACCAGGCAGAGCATTTGTGAATTCTAGGAATGGGGTCAATGCCTGGTTGATGGACTCAAGATCATCTATATCTGTATAGGTGGGAGCTAAGTGCCGGGTCTTCTTGTCACTGGACAAGACCTGTGAAATGGCTTTCTCCTACTCCAGTACTCTTTGCACCATCTTTTGACGTGATCCCCAGCTGGTAGGCGACTCTGTCACCAACTTGTGCTGGGGTAGGTTGTGTTCTTTTTGAGCAACTGCCAGGTCTCTGTTCTTTTTCCACGAATAGGAAAAGGCACCTACCACTTTCTTACACACTCCAATTGCTCGATCTACCCGTTTGTCTTTACCCACTCTAAGAGAAATCAAGAGATTTTAATAAAATGTTAAATCACAATTCTCTCTTTAGTTATGTACAAATGTAATATTTTACTTAATCAGTTGATGAAAAAAAACTAAAAAATATGCACATTTAGTTTCTTCTTACCAACCACTTCAAATATACACAATTGACAAGTTTACTTACCAATGGCCAAGTGCAGACAAGGTCCAAAACATTGCAGTCGGGTCCATTTGTTGATTTGAGCGGCCTTCACCACGTTCGCACCCCTATTCGTTGTAATGCAGACCTGTCTGTCTTGACTGAGTCCCCAGGAGGTGAGAGCGTCAATGCTATAGCTTCACCCGTTTGGTTGTCGGGAAAGTATGTTTGAAAGCATTTATTTTGAAGATTCCACTCTTTGTCAATATAGCGGATAGTGAGGCTAATATAAGGCTCTGACGTGCGACTAGACCAGAGATCGGTAGTAGTAGAAAAATGTAAAAATCTGTCTTGAGCTGTTCCTCAACTTTTTCCCTACACTCGGCGTAGAGTTTAGGCAGTGCAGTGAGAGAAATGTTTGCGGCCAGGGACCACATACCTGGGGTAAATTAAATTGATAAGCCTCTTGAAACCTTCCTTTTCGACTGTGCTAATTGGTAGCATGTCCTTAGCAATGTAATGCATAATAGCATTTGTGATGTCTTTGTCTTTTCGATGTTTGCTTGTAGGGCATAAACGCTGTCCGTGTTGACTGATTCGGGCAATGTCCCTAGATTGGCTGGTGCTTGAGGGGCTTTTATCAATACCTTGGCGCAAGCTCAAACTTCCTGCATGTTCCAAAGAGTGATTTTGCTTCAGACGGTGAAAAAGGTTTGTCGTATTACCAGAATTGGTAGCCACCTGTCTACGGCACAATTTGCACCAAACATTGCACTGCTCTTTGTCGGACTTCAAAAAGCCAAAACCAAATTACGGAAACAGTTTAAAACCTGTTAGGGCTAGGGGGCAGTATTGACACGGCCGGATAAAACAACGTACCCGATTTAATCTGGTTACTACTCCTGCCCAGTAACTAGAATATGCATATAATTATTGGCTTTGGATAGAAAACACCCTAAAGTTTCTAAAACTGTTTGAATGGTGTCTGTGAGTATAACAGAACTCATGGCAGGCAAAACCTTGAGACAAATCCTGACAGGAAACAAATCTGATGTGTGGATATCACTTCAAACATTTGCCATTGAAACACACAGGGGCTTGTGGATCATTTAGCACTTCCTATGGCTTCCACTAGATGTCCCCAGTCTTTACAAAGTGGTTTGAGTCTCCTACTATCAAAAAAGACTGAAAGAGAGCCTGTTTATCTTGGTCACAGGGGATGGGCCATTACCATTGTGACGTCGGCGCCCATGGGTACTCTCCCTTTTCGAAACGTTTTGAAAGACAATGCAACCGTCCCAATGGAATATTATTGAAGCCCTGGTTGAAAAAGCCCCTAAAGATTTGTTATACAACGTTTGACATGTTTGAACGAACGTAAATATATATTTTTTGCTCATTCCTGACGACAAGTCAGACGCACACGGTATATTTTCACAAGCCTTCGGAGCGCGCTAACACTATTGGGACATAAATTATTAACTTTTTTGAACAAAACTACATTTGTTATGGACCTGGGATTCCTAGAAGTGCCTTCTGATAAAGATAATTAAAGGTAAGGGATTATTTACAATAGTATTTTTGATGGTTGATCGTTCCAAGATGGCTCCAACATTTATAGCCTAGACTTTTTTTCCGGGCATACCATGTCGTTTAATGCAAAGTGTGATTTCCCAGTAAAGTTATTTTTAAATCTGGCAAAGAGATGGCATTCAAGACATGTTAATCTATAAGTCTTTGAATGACAATATTACATTTTAACAATGTTTTCAAATAGTAATTTTGTAAATTGTAGCGCTAATAAAGCCGAAGCATTTGAGGCAAAAGATTTTCTGAACGTCATGCGCCGATGTAAAATGCTGTTTTTATATATAAATATGAACTTTATCGAACAAAAAATGCATGTGTTGTGTAACATGTCGTCCTAGGAGTGTCATCTGATGAAGGTTGTCAGAGGTTAGTGCTGCATTTAGCTGTGTTTTGGGTATTTGTGATGCATGCTAGTTGCTTTGAAAATGGCTGTGTGATTATTTCTGACTGGGTACTCTGCTGACATAATCTAATGTTTTGCTTTTGCTGTAAAGCCTTTTTGAAATCGGACAACGTGGTTCGATTCAGGAGAGGTGTATCTATAAAACGGTGTAAAATAGTCATATGTTTGAGAAATTGAAGTTATAGGATTTATGAGGTTTTGCATTTAGCTCGACGCGATTCCACTGGCTGTTGATTAGGGTGGGACGCAAGCGTCCCACTGGCCCAGAGAGGGTAACCCTTTTTATCAATTTCTTCGCTGGAAGCTGCACCTCCTCCATGGCTATCACTGCCACTGTTTTCGCCTACATCACTAATTTTTTTCGTGGTTAATAGTGGCCACTCCCTCACTCGAGGTGCTAAGTGGTTTTCAGTGGGTGTATACCTCTACGTGCATATTGTCACTTCTCCGCACGTTCCTGCTGTGTCAGAGGTGAAATGGACTGCTGTACCTAATTATTCTATATCGACATTATCGAAAATTAATCTAAACCTTATTTCGTTATTGAGGGAAGTAATTACCTCGATAATTATTGTTGATATATCGCCCAGCCCCATCTTAGCGATGTGCAAAGGAATGTCTGCTTTTTCTATTTTTACCCATCTACCAATAGGTTTTTTTTCTTCACCTTTATTTAACCAGGTAAGCCAGTTAAGAACAAGTTCTCATTTACAACTGCGACATGGCCAAGATAAGGCAAAGCAGTGTGACAAACAGAGTTACACATGGAATAAACAAACATACAGTCAATAACACAGTCAATAACACAATAGAAAAGTCTATATAAAGTGTGAGCAAATGAAGTAAGATTAGGGAGGCAAGGCAATAAATAGGCCGTAGTGGCGAAATAATTACAATTCAGCAAATAAACACCGGAATGATAGATGTGCAGAAGATGGATGCGCAAGTAGAAATACTGGGGTGCAAAGGAGAAGAAAAAAATATATAAATCAAATAAATAACAATATGGGGATGAGGTAGTTGGATGGGCTAATTACAGATGGGCTATGTACAGGTGCAACGATCTATCTGTAAGCTGCTCTGATAGCTGATGCTTAAAGTTAGTGAGGGAGATGAGTCTCCAGCTTCAGTGATTTTTGCAGTTCGTTCCAGTCATTGGCAGCAGAGAACTGGAAGGAAAGGCAGCCGAAGGAGGAATTGGCTTTGGGGATGACCAGTGAAATATATCTGCTGGACCGTGTGCTATGGGTGGGTGCTGCTATGGTAACCAGTGAGCTGAGATAAGGCGGGGCTTTACCTAGCAAAGACTTACGGATGATCTGGAGCCAGTGGTGACGAATATGAAGCGAGGGCCAGCCAACGAGAGCATACAGGTCACAGTGGTGGGTAGTATATGGGGCTTTGGTGACGAAACGGATGGCACTGTGATAGACTGCATCCAGTTTGCTGAGTAGAGTATTGGAAGTTATTTTGTAAATGACATCGCCGAAGTCGAGGATCGGTAGGATGGTCAGTTTTACGAGGGTATGTTTGGCAGCATGAGTGAAGGATGCTTTGTTGCGAAATAGGAAGCCGATTCTAGATTTAATTTGGATTGGAGATGCTTAATGTGAGTCTGGAAGGAGAGTTCAGTCTAACCAGACACCTAGGTATTTGTAGTTGTCCACATATTCTAAGTCAGAACCATCCAGAGTAGTGATGCTAGGCGGGCGGGTAGCGATCGGTTGAAGAGCATGCATTTATTTTTACTTGCATTTAAGAGCAGTTGGAGGCCACGGCAGGACTGTTGTATGGCATTGAAGCTCATTGGGGGGGGGTTTGTCAACAGTGTCCAAAGAAGGGCCAGAAGTATACAGAATGGTGTCGTCTGCGTAGAGGTGGATCAGAGAAACACCAGCAGCAAGAGCGACATCATTGATGTATACAGAAAAAGAGTCGGCCCGAGAATTGAACCCTGTGGCACCCCCATAGAGACTGCCAGAGGTCCGGACAACAGGCCCTCCGATTTCACACACTGAACTCTATCAGAGAAGTAGTTGGTGAACCAGGCGAGGAAGTCATTTGAGAAAACAAGGCTGTTGAGTCTGCCGATAAGAATGTGTTGATTGACAGAATTGAAAGCCTTGGCCAGGTCGATGAATACGGCTGCACAGTATTGCCCTTTGTCGATGGCGGTTAAAATATCGTTTAGGACCTTGAGCGTGGCTGAGGTGCACCCATGACTAGCTCGGAAACCAGACTGCATAGCGGAGAAGGTATGGTGGGATTCGAAATGGTAGGTGATCTGTTTGTTAACTTGGCTTTCGAAGACCTTAGAAAGGCAGGGTAGGATAGATACAGGTCTGTAACAGTTTGGGTCTAGAGTGTCACCCCCTTTGAAGAGGGGGGGATGACCGTGGCAGCTTTCCAATCTTTGGGGATCTCAGACGATACGAAAGAGAGGTTTAACAGGCTAGTAATAGGGGTTGCAACAATTGCGGCAGATAATTTCAGAAAGAGGGTCCAGATTGTCTAGCCCTGCTGATTTGTAGGGGTCCAGATTTGGCAGCTCTTTCAGAACATCAGCTATCTGGATTTGGGTGAAGGAGAAATGGGGGAGGCTTGGGCAAGTTGCTGTGATGGGTGACAGTGTTTCCTAGCCTCAGTGCAGTGGGCAGCTGGGAGGAGGTGCTCTTATTCTCCATGGACTTTAGCCTTTGCTTTCCTAACTGCCTGTGTATATTGGTTCCTAACTTCCCTGAAAAGTTGAATATCGTGGGGGCTATTTGATGCCAATGCAGTACGCCACAGGATGTTTTTGTACTGGTCAAGGGCAGTCAGGTCTGGAGTAAACCAAGGGCAATATCTGTTCCTGGTTCTAAATTTTTTTAATGTGGCATGCTTATTTAAGATGGTGAGGAAAGCACTTTTAAAGAATAACTAGGCATCCTCTACTGACGGAATGAGGTCAATATCCTTCCAGGATAGCCGGGCCAGGTCGATTAGAAAGGCCTGCTCGCTGAAGTGTTTTAGGGAGCGTTTGACTGTGATGAGGGGTGGTCGTTTGACCGCGGACCCATTACGGATGCAGGCAATGTGGCAGTGATTGCTGAGATCCTGGTTGAAGACAGCAGAGGTGTATTTAGAGGGCAGGTTGGTCAGGATGATCTATGATGGTGCCCATGGTTACGGATTTGGGGTTGTACCTGGTAGGTTCCATGATAATTCGGGTGAGATTGAGGGCATCTAGCTTAGATTGTAGGATGGCTGGGGTGTTAACCTGTTTGGTATAGGGGGCAGTATTGAGAATTTTGGAAAAAATATGTTCCCATTTTTAACGGCCTCCTACACCAACTCAGAAGCTAGAATATGCATATTATTGTTCAGGTTTGGATAGAAAACACTCTGAATTTTCTAAAACTGTTTGAATGGTGTCTGTGAGTATAACAGAACTCCTATGGCAGGCAAAAACCTGACAAGGCTTCAAGCAGGAAGTACCCTGTCTGACAAGGAGTCGTGCGTCTTACCTCTTTTTATTGAAAAGTAAGGATCTTAGCTGTAACGTGACAATTCCCAGGGCTCCAATAGGCTCTCAGAGCCCGCGAAATAACTGAAGGTTTACGAGGGAACCTCAGGTTGAAATATATTATCGCCTTTTGTAAGTGGATGCTCGGAGGACCTTTCAATGATGCGCGTGCATGAGTCGCTTCTGAGGAGAAATTTTATTCGGCTGTTTAGGCTCAATGCATACTCCCGGTCGGAATATTAACACTTCTCTATGACATAAATGGCATAAAAATTGGTTTTAAACAGCGGTTGACATGCTTCGAAGTACGGTAATGGAATATTTAGACATTTTTGACACGCCAATGCGCCATGCGCGACACCGCGAAAAAGCATTCTAGAACTCACGAACAAAACGTCGCTGTTGGAACATAACGATGGATTATTTGGGACCAAACCAACATTTGTTATTGAAGTAGAAGTCCTGGCAGTGTATTCTGATGAAGAACAAGCAAGGTAAGAACATCTTTCTTATAGGAAATGTGATTTTGGTGGATGCTGACCTGGGTGGGTATCTAAATAGCTAGCCCTGTAATGCCGGGCTATGTACTTAGATTATTGCAAAATGTGCTTCATCCGAAAAGCTATTTTAAAATCGGACATATCGAGTGCATAGAGGGGTAATGTATCTATAATTCTTAAAATAATTGTTATGCTTTTTGTGAACGTTTATCGTGAGTAATTTAGCAAACTGTTAGTAAATTCACCGGAAGTTTGCGGTGGTTATGCTTTTTCTGAACGTCACATGCTAATGTAAAAAGCTGGTTTTTGATATAAATATGAACTTGATTGAACAGACATGCATGTATTGTATAACACAATGTCCTAGGTGTGTCATCTGATGAAGATTATAAAAGGTTAGTGCTGCATTTAGCTGTGGTTTGGGTTTATGTGACATGATATGCTAGCTTGAAAAATGGCTGTGTGATTATTTCTGGCTGGGTACTCTGCTAACATAATCTAATGTTTTGCTTTTGTTGTAAAGCCTTTTTGAAATCGGACAGTGGGGTTAGATTAACGAGATTCTTGTCTTTAAATAGCTGTGAAATAGTCATATGTTTGAGAAATTGAAGTTATAGCATTTCTAACGATTCAAAAATCGCGCCACTGGATTTCAGTGGCTGTTACGTAGGTGGGACGAGTTCGTCCCACATGTACTAGAGAGGTTAAGCATATCCCAGTTTAGGTCACCTAACAGTACAAACTCTGAAGATAGATGGGGGAAATCAATTCACATATGGTGTCCAGGGCGCAGCCAGGGGCTGAGGGGGGTCTATAACAAGCGGCAACAGTGAGAGACTTATTTCTGGAAAGGTGGATTTTTAAAAGTAGAAGCTTGAATTGTTTGGGCACAGACCTGGATAGCATGACAGAACTCTACATGCTGTCTCTGCAGTAGATTGCAACTCCACCCCCTTTGGCAGTTCTATCTTGGCGGAAAACGTTATAGTTGGGGATGGAAATTTCTGAATTTTTGGTGGCCTTCCTAAGCCAGGATTCAGACACGGCTAGGACATCAGGGTTTTGGCGGAGTGTGCTAAAGCAGTGAAAAAAACTAACTTAGGGAGGAGGCTTCTAATGTTAACATGCATGAAACCAAGGCTTTTACGGTTACAGAAGTCAACAAATGATAGCGCCTGGGGTATAGGAGTGGAACTGGGGGCTACAGGGCCTGGGTTAACCTCTACATCACCAGAGGAACAGAGGAGGAGTAGGATAAGAAAACAGCTAAAGGCTATAAGAACTGGTTGTCTAGTGCGTTGGGGACAGAGAATGAAAGGAGCAGATTTCTGGGTGTGGTGGAATAGATTCAAGGCATAATGTACAGACAAGGGTATGGTAGGATGTGAGTACAGTGGAGGTAAACCTATGCGTTGCGTGATGAGGTTTTGTCTCTGGAGGCATCAATTAACGTAGGTGAGGTTTCCGCATGTGTGTAGGGTGGGACGAAAGAGCTAAGGCAATTTGAGTGGGACCGAGGGCGCTACAGTGAAATAAAGCAATAAAAACTAGCCAAGACAGCAGTAGACAAGGCATATTGACAGAGAGAGGCATAAAGCAATCACAGGTGTTGATCAGGAGAGCTAAGACAACAACGGGTAAATGGCAAAGAAAGGGCAGAGCGGTCAGTTAGATACATACAGGACCTGAGTTCGAGGCTGGGGCCGACAGGTAAACAAAATGAGGTACCGTGTTATTGAAACAGTCCAGGGGGCATCAGCTATGTACCCGAGTGATCATAGGGTCAAGAGTAGCAATAGGTGAGACAGGGTGCTGTACGGTATTCACTACTACACTGGGCGAGCAGGGGACACAGCATTCATAAAAAGCTGACGGGCCGGGGCACGTAGATGGTTCTGCGGCGATATCGTAACAGAATAGCCTGTTGAGACCACATCGGACGATCTCGTCGGCAGTCCAGTCGTGAAGGATCGGCGGAGCTCCGTGTAGCTAGCTAGCTAGGAGTATTGATCTAGTGTAATGATCCAGAGCGGCAGGAATCCGGTGATTTGGTAGAGAGAAGCAGTCCAATATGCTCTGGGTTGATATCGCGCTGTGCAGACTGGCAGGTGATTGTCCGAGCTAAGGCTGGCTGATTCCATGGAAAAAAGTAGATGACAGCTAGCCGTGGCTAACACAGACTAGTAGCTAGTTAGCTGGGTAGCTCCTGATGGAAGTTCCAGCAGATCCGAACCACATTGGATGAGGCGGGTTGCAGGAAAGTATATTTAGTTTAGAGATATAAGTGAGATTAAGATATGAAAAAAAGACGGGCTATTTACAAGGGATAAGACACGGGATAAGACAAAGACAGATATACACATCCTACTGCGCCGCCATCTTGGATTAAAATTGTTGCCCTTCTTTGAGAGGCATTGTAAAACCTCCCTGATCTTTATGGTTGAATCTGTGTTTGACATTAACTGCTTGACTGAGGGACGTTACATATAAATTGGATGTGTGGGCTTCTGAGATGAGGTAGTCATTCAAAAGTCATGTTAAACACTATTATTGAACACAGAGTGAGTCCATGCAACTTATTGTATCACTTGTTAAGCACATGTTTACTCCTTAACTTACTTCGGCTTGCCATAACAAAGGGATTGAATATTTATTGAGTTAAGACATATCAGCTTTTCATTTTTAATTCATTTGTAAAAAAAAATCTAAAAACATAAGTCCACTTTGACATTATGGAGTAGTGTGTAGGCCAGTGACACAAAAATCTAAATTTAATTCATTAAATTCAGACTGCAACACAACAAAATGTGGAAAAAGTCAAGGGGCGTGAATACTTTCTGAAGGCACTAAAATCGTCCCGGTCCCTAAATGTCCTCGCTCCACAAGAGAAGCAGAAATGTATGCGAAAACTTTTCCAATGTCAACTAGATTATGATGATGCATTCTATCAATGTAGGACATTATTCTGGTGAGCAAGGCTTTATTTAGTATTCTAGAGCAGCGAGACAAGTTCACTAACAAATAGTCTACCAAATGTAAAAAATTATAAGCAGAAAAATATCTAAACAAGGCTATAAAAAAATATTTATTCCCTGCACCCCCTGTCAAAATGGATTCCGCCATCCCTGTCTGGAGGAGACAATGGAAGAAGAGAGTTCTTAGTCTACTTACAGTTCCGGAGAGGATGTCGTGGGGACAGCAGTTCAGGAGATGGCTTTTGCAGACCCGCTCATCAGTGAATTTGACCCTCTGCCGCGTCTCATCCCCTGAAACAGTACAAAACCAACAGTTAGAAAGACCTCACATACTCATCCACTAGAGCGAGGTATCCAATGCTTTAGCATAACTATGTGTGCCCATATTAGGGTAAAGGGGCATAGATTTGACAATTTTTACAATTGCATCTTGGGATTCTCCTTATTGGGGTGATATGAACAGATACATTGAGCTACAATGTATCGTACTGACAGAATGCGTGCCTTTGGACAGTATTCATGACATCCACTTGGGGCCTGCATTGGGGCCTGAGTGGCGTGTCCCTGATGGCTTGATGTATTTTCTGCCGTGACTTGGAGGCTTACCTTACCAGAGCCTCGAAACTACATGAATAATGTAATAATATAGGCCTACGTTTTGCTAAGACTCAGAGTGACTTTCCACTCTCGTGTCTTTCTGAAAGCACTTGTTCAACTAAAGAATATTGGCCTATAGAAAAACAACATGGTAGTAAGCTTACTGTATGGGTGGTCTTATGATTGACATGGACAGGTTCATCAGGCTACCTTGGTCTCATGGCATTGTCATTCAGCTTAACTGGGCTGCCTGTAACAGCTGTTACTGTGTCAGCTAGATCTCCTAACTTCAACAAAATAAAAGGCCATTAAAAAAAGATTTTGGCTTAGCCTAGTTGGCGCCAACCAAGTCCCTGACACAAATGGAACATAGAAAATAATAAAACCAAGAAGGGGAAAAAAATGGTAGTTTTATACACACTGCGAGCTGCAACATATACTGTACCCATCTGCATCTTCAAGACCTCAGCTGCAGAATTTTAAACCCACGGTAGAAAAGTATAAAATGGGAACTGTTTTCTTGCCCATACCTGTAGTAAGGAAGTTGATATGAATGACACACAAGTCAGATTGTATTGCTTGACAATAGATGTCTTGCTTGACAAAAGACGTCTAAAGCTCCTTGGCTTTCAGTGCAACCAGACAATGTCTTAGTTCAGGCTGCATGTACTACTTCCAAATTGTAATTCAAAGAGTCATTGAAGATTTTAATATCCTTGTTGTGATGCTAAAAAAAAAAAGTACAACAACTTCCGGAAAGCAAACAATTGTTTGGATTACTATTGTTCATAACAGCTTTAAAAATCATGTGACTCACGGCTCGATGAACATGAGGCTTTTCTGCAACTCCTTTGCAGATTGAAGTAGGCTGGCAAAGATACACTGAACCTTTATGAATAAAATAAAGGGGCCACAATTGTTCAATTTGTATGCAACATATGTCGGGAAAAATTTGAATTCATCTCAACACTCACACACAACCCCACTCGACAAACTCACTTTGTTAGTCTGATTAAGCCCAAAGAAGAACCATGGATTGAAGTCAGTTTATCCGACTTTACGCTACCATTGTAGACATGACATCCTTACTAAATGGCGGCTGTTATGTTTTTAATGTTTGTATCCTTGTAGCCAGATACGTCATTTACTATGGAAGTGGTGCTTCTACAAATGCTACACAATATAGTAGATACTGTGCACGGTATGACTAACTGTTTTAAGCTCCTGTCAATGTACAAAAATATTGTGGGAGTTCTACTTTCAAAAGATGAGTTTACTATTTGCATCAGCTTTTTTAGGATTTCCAACATGATGTATTCTTATTTATAATGTACTTAATATAGTGTGTTTGTTAAACACCAAAGGTTAAAGTCCAGCATCTACAAAAATTCTTAGATCACACTTAATTTGATCAATTCCAAAACGTATTATTGGTTAGATATACTTCATATTTTTGTTGAGTTACTTCTAGTGATCGTGTCTTGTTAAACATTGTTTTATGCTTTCGATTATTTGCCATTTTAACCCACTTTCGCAGGCATTGTTGTGGAGCTAGAGCTGCAAGCATTGTAGGATGTTGCATTTGCTTCTGTCATTAAGGGTTGTGTGTATAACCTTGTTGATGGGGGTATTAGGTGGTCTCATCTTCGAACGTCAATTTGCCCTACAGTTTGGATATCCGTTTATCATGATCCATTACACCTCATAGCACAACAAATTGCTTAATACTTAGAAATATACTTTTTTCACACATGCATATAACATTGTGTAGTGTCATAGTCTAAAGATGTTTAACTACCAACAATGTTCTAAAAACAGAGTTACATGGCAAGTTTTAATAACTTAATTCTTAACTTATCGAAAATATTTATGAAAATGTAGCTATAACATGAGTTTTATCCCTGATTTTTCAGGGACACCTTAAACTCTGAGGCCCTATAGTTGAGAATCACTGATCTAGACGACTGGTCTATCAACAATTAATGGCGAAGTGGACGTCATTAGCTATGGATACAAACATTAAATCGTGAAACAACAACTAGGCCAGGACCAAATCATGAATGAGCTCCTTTTATGTCACACAAACGTCCTCTTGTACGCCATTCATTAAAGGTATGCCCATCTGACACACGACACAAAAACTAGTTTGCTAGGCTAACTGCAAGCCACACTGGCTCCATCTTTTAGCTAGCACGCTAACAAGCTAGCCACCGCCTTTTTGCTACTCACCGTCCCTCGCAGTCCCCATTAGTTGATCGAGCAAAGCTCTCATTTGAGCTTGGGCCGACATTGCTGTGGGTAAATTGTTTAAAGCTTCTCCACACAACACAGACGATAACACAGTCTATGGAGGTGTATCCTATATTATTGATGAAATATGTTTACTCTTTGGAAAGGCTTCTTCAACGATCTCGCCAGGCCCCTCTTTCGCAGTTGAGGAAATGACGACACCTCCTATTATTGAAAACACGCCCATATGCTAGAATTTGCCAATTGGATTGACGGTTGGTCAGAGAACTAACCAATCACAGCCACTTGAACGCAAGTTAGCTCATTTCACGTACATAACCAGAGAGGAAGAGGTGAAGCGAGAGGTATCACACTCGCCTAAATCTGTCCAAAATAAAACCAATGCATTTCTATGGGTTTATTTTGGACCTAAAACTTGTCGTCTTCCTTCCCGCAAGGGGAGAACGACAGCCTCCCATAGTATAGCTCAGGGCTGCCCCCTCTCATTGAAACCACGGAAGTTCAAGGCCGACCGCGGTACTGCAGGCGTTGTTAGCAGAAAACAGGATCTGAATGTAGAAATTGCAATCTTCATGTGAATAAAACAATGTTTCGAAGACAATCTTTGTACCAACAATTGCTTATAATACACCAGATGTATTGTCCTTTAACCGATTATTTTAAAATCACACACAGAAGAAGTTATAAGGATAATTTAGTTGCTAATGGCAGCCTGCAGTATCCCTGTCGGCCTTCAACATGAGTTACTCAATGAGAGGGCGCAGCACTCATCATATCTAGCAGTCAAGGAGGGAAATGGTCCCAATCGTTTATCCACCATTCATTGTTCCCCATAGGAAATTTTAGAAACACTTAAAATAAGAGCTGTGTTTCGTGTAGGCTTTCCCTGGCATTACGTTTTGATAACAATGTAAATCTCTCTTGGACAAGGTGACTTTTATTAATATATGTGGCTCTATTTACGCTCAGACTCAAGACTACAAATCCCTGCAAACTCCAGCACGTAATCTCCAGTTGACACCTTTGCTAACAGGTATTGTGTCAATTTAAAACTTGCACTAGACAGTTTACAGAATTGTCAATTTAAAGAAATTGGCACCATTTCCTTGTTTGACCACTAGGTTTTATGGGTGTTATGACTCCTACTGTGGTTCTCTGTTCGAAACAGCTGGGAACTCAGAAATCTCTAACTTCTGATTTCAGTGCATTCCATAAAATATGAATCCCAGTCGGAGCTAGTTTTTTAAAATCCAATTTCACAGTCATCACAGATTATTCATTATATCGCAGTTTCTAACCCCAGAGGCACAACATCGCAAGACTTCCGTGTACGCTTGCGAAACAGACCAGGTCGGGGTTTGAAAAGTGAATGAGAATTAAACACGTATTATCTAAAAAGGAACAACCTAAATTCGAGCCCATGTGTTAAGTAGTTGAACATGTTATTACTCAAACCTTGTGAAAGTGACAAACTGAAAGGTATTAATTTTTGTCAAAAACAACTTTATATCAAAGGAGTGCCTTGGATTTGACAGCCTGCACACACTCAGTTTAGCACGAGATGACTGTTCGAGCCGATGACATGAGCTTTGCTAGCCAACGGGTGTGATCGGGGATTTCTAACGGAGAAGAAATTTTAGCCTCATAATGTACTTTCTTTGATTATATTGACCAGACACTCAAGTGGCCGCTCTAAAAATGGAAGGCAGTCAGGAGGAGGCAATATCAAGTGGGATCAATCTAGCCAATCTGAGTGGGCAGATATGCGTGTGACCAACAGGCACAACTTTGATATAAGGCTGCAGCCCAAACACTTTATTTTTACCCTCTCAGCCCTAGCACTAGCCACTTTCCTTTGGGGAAATCCCAGTCGAAACCGGATGCAGTTTAATTGCTACCATAAGTGGCGGTCCAATTCACGAACGTTACCCCATCGGTCCTCGATTTAGCTTGAAGGAGCAAGTGAAGAACTTTGATCACTTGTGGGGTTGATGTGACCCACAATTGTGTCACAATCAACACAGCTTAATTTTTGGCACATTAGACAAATTTATGATGCTAGCTTGCTAAAATATATAAAATATGATAAAATACATATATCTACAGTTGAAGTCGGAAGTTTACATACACCTTAGCCAAATACATTTAAACTCAATTTTTCACAATTCCTGACATTTAATCCTAGTAAACGTTCCCTGTCTTAGGTCAGTTAGGATCACCACTTTATTTTAAGAATGTGAAATGTCAGAATAATAGTAGAGAGTGATTTATTTCAGCTTTTATTTCTTTCATCACATTCCCAGTGGGTCAGAAGTTTACATACTCTCAATTAGTATTTGGTAGCATTGCCTTTAAATTGTTTAACTTGGGTCAAACGTTTCGGGTAGCCTTCCACAAGCTTCCCACAATAAGTTGGGTGAATTTTGGCCCATTCCTCCTGACAGAGCTGGTGTAACTGAGTCAGGTTTGTAGGACGCCTTGCTCACACGCTTTTTCGGTTCTGCCCACAATTTTCTATAGGATTGAAGTCAGGGCTTTGTGATGGCCTCTCCAATACCTTGACTTTGTCCTTAAGCCATTTTGCCACAACTTTGGAAAAATGCTTGGGGTCATTGCTCATTTGGAAGACCCATTTGCGACCAAGCTTTAACTTCCTGACTGATGTCTTGAGATGTTGCTTCAATATATCCACATAATTTTCCTCCCTCATGATGCCATCTATTTTGTGAAGTGCACCAGTCCCTCCTGCAGCAAAGCACCCCCACAACATGATGCTGCCACCCCCGTGTTTCACAGTTGGGATGGTGTTCGTCGGCTTGCAAGCCTCCCCCTTCTTCCTCCAAACATAACGATGGCCATTATGGCCAAACAGCTCTATTTTTGTTTCATCAGACCAGAGAACATTTCTCCAAAAAGTACGATCTTTGTCCCCATGTGCAGTTGCAAACTGTAATGTGTATTTTTTTATGGCGGTTTTGTTGCAGTGGCTTCTTCCTTGCTGAGCGGCCTTTCAGGTTATGTCGATATAGGACTCGTTTTCCTGTGGATATGGATACTTTTGTACCTGTTTCCTCCAGCATCTTCATTTGCTTTGCTGTTGTTCTGGGATTGATTTGCACTTTTCGCATCAAAGTACGTTAACAAGAAATTTGTGGAGTGGTTGAAAAACTAGTTTTAATGACTCCAACCTAAGTGGATGTGAACTTCTGACTTCAATTGTATGTATGACATTGATTTTAGATTTGGAAAATTGGCTTAGTCTCGGAGCTAGCTTCATAAACATTTTTTTTAAATTCTGAAATTGATTGGAATAAATGACCAAACTATAAAACTAGCTAGCCAGCTAGTATGTGTAACTGCTGCTAGCTTGCTACGTTAGCTTGCTAGGTATATTAATAGCTTTAGGTTGGTTGTTACTCATTTCAACTTTAAGATTTCCACCAAGAACGTTGCCTCTCTGATCATCACTCCCCCTTGCTTGGGCAAGGACATTAAGATTGACTTTGAGTTTCCCTGTGTAATAATTTTTTCCACAACAACCAATCCCAAGAAAGGATAAGCTGGAGCTAGACGGACCATAGTGCCGCATTGTGGACAAGGACTCCCATTGTTAGGGCAGAGAGACATGTAGGCTATTTTATCAGTATTGCTGTGTTCAAAACAACTGGGAATTCTGAAAAATAAAGGTCAAATCATGGCATCAGTGATCTTCAGGTCGGAAAGTCAGACCTCTAGAAAGAGGCCCGAGTTCCCGAGTTGGAATTCTGAGCTGGATAACCTTTCAAATCGTTTTTTCCCAACCCAAGCAAATTGCTTTTAGAGTTCCCAGTTGTTTTGAATGCGGCATAGGCTATATCCATAATCTTTGGCGCAGTTCACATTTAAGCCAGTCAAAAGATACGCTGTGTGTTAAAAAGGGGGATTTTGTGGCGTTCATTGCCACAGTTAGAAACTGTACGGCACAAGTCTCAAAGAAATCTAAGAAACTGGACTGAAGAAAAGTTTTTGTGACTCAAGGATTTTACATCTGAAGACTTACAAGGGGTACTGGCGTTGGAAGACCGACCCTAACAGGTTCCCCTTGAGCCTGTGTAGGGATCACATCTGTTTAATTTTGTTTTATACAGAAAAGTTGTTTGATTTAGTTTAGTTTATTAATTTATTTATTGGTAGTTCTTATGTCTCAGGATCGGACCCTTTTTTTCAATTTCTGCCTAAAGTGACATGTAGCTCAGGCCCTGAAGCAAGGATATGCATATTCTTGGTACCATTTGAAGGGAAACACCTTTAAGTTTGTGGAAATTTGAAATGAGTTTCGAAGAATATAACACATTAGATCTGGTAAAAGATAATACAAAGAAAAAAACAACCGTTTTTTTGTATTTTTTTTGTACCATCATCTTTGAAATGCAAGAGAAAGGCCATAATGTATTATTCTAGCCCAGCTGCAATTTAGATTAATATACCATAGAAGAAGAAGTAGAAGTTCACCTCCAACGTCCAAAGGCGGAAGACTCTATTCCTGTAAATCCACCATGGCTACTCCCGCCTCCAGTAGTTGATCTAGAAGTATTGGAGAGACTACAGAAATATAGAGAGAGTGTTGATCCATCTGATTTGTTTAAGAGACGTCTGGATACTGTGCATCGGGATTTTATGGCCTTTTACACAGATGGTTCAAAAGATCCAAGGACAGGACGCACAGGGTCAGTATTTGAAGTGCAGGAACGTGGGTTCGCAATCAGGAAATGTAGTACAGATCATCTGGCTGTATATAGGGTGGAAATGATGTCCATACTGTTGGAAGTTAAGCCAGAAAGAGTAGTTATCTGCTCTGATTCATGTGCAGTGTTAAGGAGTCTCCAGTCCTTTATATCACGTAGCAGACAAGACCTGCTTTATGAGGTGCTACAAACCCATGGCAGGAGTAAACAAATGGGTATACAGATAATATTTACATGGGTCCCAGCTCATGTGGGAGTGGAGGGGAACGAGGCAGTTGATGTACTGGATAAACAAGCACTTAGTAGTGGGGATGTGATAGTTTCGATGAGCAAGGCAGAGGTAAAAAGCATGATATGGACAGTGATGGGGGAGAAATGGCAGGAGCAGTGGAATAGAGATACTAAGGGCAGGCATTTATTTCAAGTTCAGAGGAAAGTTGGGGAGGGGAGAATGACAGGAAGGGACAGAAGAGAGGAGGCTATATTTACAAGAGTAAGGGTGGGACACAGCCAGTTGAATAAGACCTTAAATGTGATAGGAAAGCATCCAACAGGAAAATGTGAGTATTGCCAGGAAACAGAGACAGTGGAGCATACAGTATATTTATACAGTATGGACATTGTTGGAGGGAAAGAGACAGGATGAGATCTAGTATGAGGGAGAAGGGGATACAAGAAATTCGTTTCAATAGTATATTGAGTAGAACGTCATTAGATATATTCTCTATTATTTTGTAACATTTTTTACGGGGCTGGCAGGTACTGTAGGATTTAGTTTCTCCGTCTCTGGCCCACACTCCAGTACAGTAGGTGGCGGTAATGCACCATAACGTTGGATGCCAACCCTCGATTAACCCCACGGAAGAAGAAGACAGACACTCTTTCCATTTCTGTAAATCTACTATGGCTACTCCCGCTTTCAGTAGTTGATCTAGAAGTGTTGGAGAGACTACAGAAAGATAGGGAGGCTGTTGATCCATCAGATTTGTTTAAGAGACGTCTAGATACTGTTTATCAGGATTTTATGGCCTTTTACACAGATGGTTCAAAAGATCCAAGGACAGGACGCACAGGGTCAGTATTTGAAGTGCAGGAACGTGGGTTCGCAATCAGGAAACCTATTACAGATCATCTGGCTGTATATACGGCTGAGATGATGGCCATACTGTTGGCCTTGCAGTGGGTGGAGGAAGTTAAACCAGAAAGAGTAGTTATTTGCTCATATTCATGTGCAGTGTTGATGGGTATCCAGTCATTTAGCTCACGTAGCAGACAATACCTGCTTTATGAGTTACTACAAACCCATGGCAAGATAAAATAAATGGGTATACAGATAAGATTTACTTGGGTCCCAGCCCATGTGGGGGTGAAGGGGAACGAGGCAGTTAATATACTGGCCAAACAAGCACCATTTCCCCTGAAAACCGGGTGCACCTGGTTGCAATTACCCCGCGGAGGGTGCATTTCACGATAGGGCCTGTTACGCAGGTGATGTTGTATTGACAGTTCTGGATTAAACACACACGGACAGAAGTAGCATCTAAAGTAGGATAAATAATTAATTCAACCCGCTAATTGAAATAAATGAGACAATTCTTTATTAATGAGCTGGAACGCGAATGGTGACAGCTGACACTACAAGCTAGCTAGTATTGTCTGAGAGAATGCCAACGAATACATTTTGTAGCCAGTACGTAGCTAACGTACTATGGCTAGATTAGCTATGCCAACGTTAACTTTTAGCAGGTAGCTAGCTAGAAGTTTTGGTAGCTTGACCAATGCACATCCATAGGCGTTCACTGGATCGTATCACTCAAATAACTCGCTAAATTGAAATGGATTATTATTTTAGCCAAATATAGTAGATGACTGTTTACAGATTGAAACCAGAGCCATATAGAGTCAGGGTGAATAGCTAGAATGAAATACTGGAATTCTGCCTCAGGATATAAACAGTGCGTGTTAGGTCATGGGTAAAGCATATTAGTGTTCTGTTAAGACATTTCTGGAGGAAAACTTGAAAAGGTTTGGAGTGAGATGGCTGGTGTCCCACAGGCAGCCCTGAATAGCTTTGGTACTGTGTAAAAAATAAGGGCAGTGCAGGTTTGTGTCCTTTCCTCTAACCCCTAGACCACATTTGCTCTATGTTTAGGTCTGTTTGGGCTGTGATGCATTGCTGAGGAGATGATGGAGCCAACAGAACATGCCACAGAAGCCGACCCTCTGAAGAGGGTTGAGGGGGTGGAGTGGCACCATCAGCTCAGACCAAGAAGAGTTTGGGTCTGGGCAAGTTGACCCACTGGAGGACGGCTGTCTTCTTCCTCTCCCTCTGCCTCATCATCGTCTTCACCTTCTCTTTCATCATCCCCAGTCCCATCCGGCCGCAATATCTCACCTGGAACCGCACCTTCCTCCAAGCAGGTGAGGAAGTGATACAGTAACACATTATACTTGAGAAGGAAAGTTGTGTCTTAACGCTTAACCTTTTTTTTCACTATGGGACGGTTTCCCAGACACTGATTAAGCTTTGTCCTGAACTAAAAAGTCTCTAAAGAGTTCAGTTGAAATAGCTTTTTAGTATAGGACCAGGTGTAACCGATGTGAAATGGCTAGTTAGTTAGCGGTGTGCGCGCTAATAGCATTTCAATCAGTGACGTCACTCGCTCTGAGACTTGGAAGTTGGGTTTCCCCTTGCGTTGCAAGGGCCGCGGCTTTTGTGGTGCGATGGGTAACGATGCTTCGTGGGGTGTCAGTTGTTGATGTGTGCAAGGGTCCCTGGTTCGAGCCCGGGTTGGGGCGAAGAGAGGGACGGAACCTACACTGTTACACAGGCTTAACCTGGGTCTGGGAAAACAGCCCAAGATGTAATGTTTGTAGATGTAAAATGTACTTCCCTTCTCTCCATCACAGCCACCTATGGTTTCCTGGCCATAGAGGACGCAAGCAAAGACAAAGTGATGGATGTGCTGTTTGTCCTGAAGGACTCGAAGAGCAGTCAGAACATCAGCTGTTTTGACGCAGGTACTAGGAATGCAGGTCTTACAGCAAAAGCTTCACACTTTACCTTATTAAAAGCATAATAATGAAGTGTATGTACAGTGCCTTCAGAAAGTATTCACACCGTCTGACTTTTCCACATATTGTTGTTACAGCCTGAATTTAAAATAGGACTAAACACAATACCCCATAATGTCAGTGGAAATGAAAAGCTGAAATGTATTGAGTCATAAGTACTCAACCCCATTGTTATGCAAGCCTAAATAAGTTCAGGAGTAAAAATGTGCTTAACAAGTCACGTAAGTTGAATGGACTCTGTGTGCAGTAATTGTGCTTAATATGGTTTTTGAATGACTACCTCATCTCTGTACCCCACACATTCAATTATCTGTAAGATCCCTCAGTTGAGCAGTGAATTTCAAGCACAGATTCAACCACAAAGACCAGGGAGGTTTTCCAATGCCTTTACAGAATAAAAATATTCCGAAACATGCAATAAGGCACTAAAGTCAAACTGCCAAAAATATGGCAAAGAAATGACCTTTATGTCCTGAATACAAAGTGTTGTTTGGGGCAAACGCATCACTGAGTACCACTCTTCATATTTTCAAGCATGGTGGTGGCTGCATCATGTTATGGGTATGCTTGTAATCGGCAAGGACTAGGGAGTTTTTTTAGGATAAAATACATGGAATAAAGCTAAGCACAGGCAAAATCCTAGAGGTAAACTTACTTCAGTCTGGTTTCCAACAGACACTGGGAGACAAATTCACCTTCCGGCAGGACAATGACTTAAAACACAAAACCTAACATATTCTGGAGTTGCTTACCAAGACGACATTGAATGTTCCTGACTGGCCTAGTTACAGTTTTGAGTTAAATCGGCTTAACTCTATGGCAAGACTTCAAATGGCTTTATAGCAATGATCAACAACCAACTTGACAGCTTGAAGAATTAAAAAAATAACGTGCAAATATTGTACAATCCAAGTGTGCAAAGCTCTGAGAGACTTACCCAGAAAGACTCACAGCTGTAATCGCTGCCAAAGGTGATTCTAACATGCATTGACTCAGGGGGTTGAATACTTATCTAATCAAGATATATTAGAATTTTATTTGTCGAATACATTTTCTTCCACTCTGACATATTGTGTTGATAGTTGACAACAAAAAAAGACAATTGAATCAATTTTTAATTCTACTTTGTAACACAATAAAATGGGGAAAATGTAAAGGCGTGTGAATACTTTCTGAAGGCACTGTAGCTTCTTTTGTAGAATGTTTTCACTGAGAGTCCAGTAAAAGATTCCAGCCAAAGATTTCTAGAAGACAGGCTAAATTAGTTTCCTCAATACAAAGATACCGTTACCTTTTTCCTACCCTAATGAATCTACCATAATTTTTCTACCCAATATCTTGTCTGCTGTGTTATTGTAAAAGCTGTAGTGTCTGAGATTCAGGTGTGCTTTTTACGTCTTCCAGGTCTAGACACACGTTGTGTGTTTGTGTCGGAGGTAGCCGGGACCAACGGCGAGACTCTGTGGGAGCGGCCCTTGGCCCCTGAGTTCCACTGGGCCCATTGTGGTCTGGACGGGCTGAGAGAGATGGACAGAGGCTGCCTGCTGTCCCATTCCAACCAGCTCACTGCTATCGACAAATACACTGGTGAGTGACTTAGACTCTCATTTACTCACCTCCATCTCTACTAAAGTCACACTTCAAGCAATCATACTTTCTCTCCTCACACCTCTCATACTGCACAAATATGTGCCTTCATATCCCACTTTTGCGTAGTTTGGTCAGTGTCTCACCACTATTTTGTAACCAGACTCACTTCAAAGAAAAGTGGGACAAACGGTCTTCCTACATATTTTTTTAAATGATTTCTAATGGAGGTGGGTTGTAGCTGTGAGTGCATTCTGAATACCTGGTATTTCTGTACAGGAATGGTGACGTGGTTGTGGCCCCAGCCTCCCAACCTGAGCAGCACCCTACCAGTCCTGTGTCCCAGACCTGGATGGGGACGCGTTCAGCGACGTGGCTCTGGTGGCCCCCAGCCCAACGCAGGTAAACCTGAAGGGCATCCTTGTGTCTTATGACACCTGCACTGACTAGGTTTATGTTTTCGGGTTCTGCTTTAAAACTGTACAATAATGTAAGAAAATGTGAGCTTTACATATAGAATGGCAGCCTCTGTGCCAGTAGCTTTAACAGAAGACCTCAAGTCAGTTTGTTCTATTATTATCATCCTTTGCTTTCTAGACACTGTTGGCGATCCTCTCAAGAAAGACGGGTGTCCAGATTGGCTCAGAGGTGGTTCTGGACACAGCTGAGAATGCCATGCATCTCCTCTACTCCACAGGGAAAGGCTCCCACTATGTACTGCTCCAAAAAGGTGAGCAAGCCGTCATTTACCAGAGCATGCTAGTGAACACAGTTCTTGATCTGCTGTTAGTATATCATTGAAAAGCCAATAACTCACTGACCAAACTATTGATCTCATAACATTCTATGTCATAGAACACATGGATTTCAGTCCTACTATATGTGACCTAGTGCACCGATCAGTGAGTTATCCCAGTACAGTGGTTCCTCAATTAAAAGTTTTGAGATTATGCTGCTGGACTTAGGTCATTTGTGGTTTAGTACGTTACCCTGAGTCACTGCTTCATTGCGCCAGACCACCGCAAGGGGGAGTTAAAGCACTGATTATGCTTTTGGGTCCCAAGGACTAATGTGTCTCTACCAGACAATGAATGGGCGATATAAACCAAGTAGAAATTGGTAATTGTGCACGACTTCAACATTGAATTTCAATTAACTGAATGATGAAGAATGTGATTGAATTTAGAACAATAGTGTAAGAATTGCTATTCCTCTGTCCTGCATGCACACCTGAAGAAATACACTTATTTTTTTGTTTACTTGGTCAGAAGAAGAAAGTTTTGGTTATCCTGACCTGGATGCCATGTATTATAGTTTCTAAAAGGAAAAATATTACCATCATCTCTTGCGCATGCCATTTTCCAGATTTGCCCTAATGAAAAATGTCCCTTAGATATTCATTTAGAATCCTCAAAATGTAATCAGGCTGCCTTTTGAGAATCTGTAGGCGAGCGAGTAAACTCCCACTGCCATCAATTCTACTTGTTAACATGCAGTCATTGGAAAATAAAATTGATGACCTACAATTATCCTACCAACGGGACATTAAGAACTGTAATATCTTATTTTTTACCAAGTCGTGGCTGAATGACGACACGGATAATATAGAGCTAGAGGGATTTTCAATGCACCGGCAGAACAGAGAAGCAACGTCTGGTAAGATAAGGGGTGGGGGTGTGTCTTGTAGTCAATAACAGCTAGTGCGCAATGTCTAATATTAAAGAAGTCTCGAGGTATTGCTTGCCTGAGGTAGAGTACCATATGATAATCTGTAGACCACAATATCTACCAAGTGAGTTCTCATCTATATTATTCGTAGCCGTCTATTTACCGCCACAGACCGATACTGGCACTAAGAGCACACTCAACCGACCTCTATAAGGCCATAAGCAAAGAAGAAAATGCTCACCCAGAAGCGGCGCTCCTAGTGCCCGGGGACTTTAATGCAGGCAAACTTAAATCAGTTTTATCAGATTTTTACCAGCATGTTTACGTGCAACCAGAGGGGAAAAAAAACTCTAGACCACCTTTACTCCACACACAGAGATGCAAACAAATCTCTCCCCCGCCCTCCATTTGGCAAATCTGACCATAATTCTATCCTCCTGATTCCTGCTTACAAGCAAAAACTACCAGTGACTCGCTCAATACGGAAGTGGTCAGATGACGTGGATGCTACACTACAGGACTGTTCTGATCCCCGACAACGATGAGACAGCCTATAGGGAGGAGGTCAGAACTGGCAGTGTGGTGCCAGGACGACAACCTCTCCCTCAATGTGAGCAAGACAAAGGAGCTGATCGTGGACTACGGGAAAAGGCGGGCCGAACGAGCCCCCACAAACATCAACGGGGCTGTAGTGGAGCGGGTCGAGAGTTTTAATAAGTTCCTTGGTGTCCACATCACCAACGATCTATCATGGTTCAAACACACCAAGACAGTCGTGAAGAAGACACGACAACACCTTTTCCCCCTCAGGAGACTGAAAAGATTTGGCATGGGTCCCCAGATCCTCAGTTATACAGCTACACCATCGAGAGCATCCTGAAGGGTTGTATCACCGCCTGGTATGGCAACTGCTCGGCATCTGACCGTAAGGCGCTAGAGGGTAGTGCGTACGGCCCAGTACATCACTGGGGCCAAGCTTCCTGCAATCCAGGGCCTATATAATAGAAGGTGTCAGAGGAAAGCCCATAAAATTGTCAGACTCCAGTCACCCATGTCATAGACTGTTTTCTCTGCTACTGCACGGCAAGCGGTACTGGAGCGCCAAGTCTAGGACCAAAAGGTTCCTCAACAGCTTCTACCCCAAGCCATAAGACTGATTAATCAAATGGCCACCGGACTATTACATTGACCCGCCCATTTGTTTTGTACACTGCTGCTACTCTCTGTTTATTATCTACGCATAGTCACTTCACCCCTACCTACATGTACAAATTACCTTTAACTTGTACCCCCGCACTTTTTATTATTCTTTAGTTTATTTGGTAAATATTTTCTTAACTCTTCTTGAACTGCACTGTTGGTTAAGGGCTTGTAAGTAAGCATTTCACGGTAAGGTCTACACTTGTTGTATTCGGCGTATGTGACAAATAACGTTTGATTTGAATTATTGGCAAAGAGCCATATAAATTGCAAAATAGTTGGGAAAAGATTTTCGATGGCACATGGTTTATGAATTGACACAATTTCCCGTTCCTCCTGAATGTGCTAACAGTCAAATGCATTCTCTCCGTCACGCACTTTAAACATTTGGATAATAAAGCATTTAAATGCTGACATTAGTTGGTTTTATTCATTCAGTAATTAAATCGCTTTAGCTGACATGTTGCGGATCATCTGATGAAGGTGCACATGGGCTTAATTATATAATGAATATGAATTCGGAGGGCAGGCGGCATTGGCGGAGATTCGGGCGGAGAGCGACCTGTGTAAATTATGAGCAAAAAATATTCAAGCGTATCAATGTGTAGGCATACTGTGTAATAAAATTGATAATTTTGTACTAAAAACGTGAATGTGTTTTTGCAGAGCATACAACCATGCCGACAACCATCCATGGAGATCAGTGGACAAAGGGCTGGACAACGGGCCGCACCGAAAAAACGCATCGATCCACACAATACCAACTGGGATGGATCCCGAGGCAAATGTGGCTTCTTCATCAACATCTCTATGCTTTCGTTAATAAAATGATAAAGAATACTCTCGCCAGCTTTGTTCCATGTCTGGGCCTGCAGGACGCAAAGTAAATGTTTGTCAGATGAATCATTGGATCGAAACTACAGAACATTACAAAAGAAGGGAACACACATACCACTCAAAAGTTTGGGGTCACTTAGAAATGTCCTTGTTTTCCATGAAAACACATGAAATATACAGTGGGGCAAAAAAGTATTTAGTCAGCCACCAATTGTGCAAGTTCTCCCACTTAAGATGAGAGGCCTGTCATTTTCATCATAGGTACACGTCAACTATGACAGACAAAATGAGGGAAAAAAATCCAGAAAATCACATTGTAGGATTTTTAATGAATTTATTTGCAAATTATGGTGGAAAATAAGTATTTGGTCACCTACAAACAAGCAAGATTTCTGGCTCTCACAGACCTGTAACTTCTTATTTTAAGAGGCTCCTCTGTCCTCCACTCGTTACCTGTATTAATGGCACCTGTTTGAACTTGTTATCAGTATAAAAGACACCTGTCCACAACCTTAAACAGTCACACTCCAAACTCCACTATGGCCAAGACCAAAGAGCTGTCAAAGGACACCAGAAACAAAATTGTAGACCTGCACCAGGCTGGGAAGACTGAATCTGCAATAGGTAAGCAGCTTGTTTTGAAGAAATCAACTGTGGGAGCAATTATTAGGAAATGGAAGACATACAAGACCACTGATAATCTCCCTCGATCTGGGGCTCCACGCAAGATCTCACCCCGTGGGGTCAAAATGATCACAAGAACGGTGAGCAAAAATCCCAGAAGCACACGGGGGGACCTAGTGAATGACCTGCAGAGAGCTGGGACCAAAGTAACAAAGCCTACCATCAGAAACACACTACGCCGCCAGGGACTCTAATCCTGCAGTGCCAGACGTGTCCTCCTGCTTAAGCCAGTACATGTCCAGGCCCATCTGAAGTTTGCTAGAGAGCATTTGGATGATCCAGAAGAGGATTGGGAGAATGTCACATGGTCAGATGAAACCAAAATATCACTTTTTGGTAAAAACTCAACTCGTCGTGTTTGGAGGACAAAGAATGCTGAGTTGCATCCAAAGAACACCATACCTACTGTGAAGCATGGGGGTGGAAACATCATGCTTTGGGGCTGTTTTTCTGCAAAGGGACCAGGACGACTGATTCGTGTAAAGGAAAGAATGAATGGGGCCATGTATCGTGAGATATTGAGTGAAAACCTCCTTCCATCAGCAAGGGCATTGAAGATGAAACGTGGCTGGGTCTTTCAGCATGACAATGATCCCAAACACACCGCCCGGGCAACGAAGGAGTGGCTTCGTAAGAAGCATTTCAAGGTCCTGGAGTGGCCTAGCCAGTCTCCAGATCTCAATCCCATAGAAAATCTTTGGAGGGAGTTGAAAGTCCGTGTTGCCCAGCGACAGCCCCAAAACATCACTGCTCTAGAGGAGATCTGCATGGAGGAATGGGCCAAAATACCAGCAACAGTGTGTGAAAACCTTGTGAAGACTTAAAGAAAACGTTTGACCTGTGTAATTGCCAACAAAGGGTATATAACAAAGTATTGAGAAACTTTTGTTATTGACCAAATACTTATTTTCCACCATAATTTGCAAATAAATTCATAAAAAATCCTACAATGTGATTTTCTGGATTTTTTTTCCTCATTTTGTCTGTCATAGTTGAAGTATACCTATGATGAAAATTACAGGCCTCATCTTTTTAAGTGGGAGAACTTGCACAATTGGTGGCTGACTAAATACTTTTTTGCCCCACTGTAGACAAGGTTAAAAATAATGATTTTTAATTGAAATATTAATTGTGTTCTTCAAACTTCGCTTTTGGTAAAGAATCTTCCATTTGCAGCAATTACAGCCTTGCAGACCTTTGGCATTCGAGTTGTCAATTTGTTGAGGTAATCTGAAGAGATTTCACCCCATGCTTCCTGAAGCACCTCCCACAAGTTGGATTGGCTTGATGGGCACTTCTTATGTACCATACGGTCAAGCTGCTCCCACAACAGCTCTATATGTTCGAGATCGGGTGACTGCTGGCTATTCCATTATAGACAGAATACCAGCTGACTGCTTCTAACCTTTTTTTTCTCTTTTCTTTTAAATTTCACCTTTATTTAACCAGGTAGGCTAGTTGAGAACAAGTTCTCATTTACAACTGCGACCTGGCCAAGAATAAAGCAAAGCAGTTCGACACATACAACAACACAGAGTTACACATGGAATAAACAAAACATAGTCAATAATACAGTAGAAAAAATCTATATACAGTGTGAGCAAATGAGGTAAGATAAGGGAGGTAAGGCAATACATAGGCCATGGTGGTGAAGTAATTACAATATACCAATTAAACACTGGAGTGATTGATGTGCTGAAGATGAATGTGCAAGTAGAGATACTGGGATGCAAAGGAGCAAAATAAATAAATACAGTATGGGGATGAGGTAGTTGGATGGGCTGTTTACAGATGGGCTATCTACAGGTGCAGTGATCTGTGAGCTGCTCTGACAGCTGGTGCTTAAAGCTAGTGAGGGAAATATGAGTCTCCAGCTTCAGTGATTTTTGCAGTTCGTTCCAGTCATTGGCAGCAGAGAACTGGAAGGAAAAGCGGCCAAAGGAGGAATTGGCTTTGGGGATGACTAGTGAGATATACTTGCTGGAGCGTGTGCTACGGGTGGGTGCTGCTATGGTGACCAGTGAGCTGAGATAAGGCATGGCTTTACCTAGCAGAGACTTGTAGATGACCTGGAGGCAGTGGGTTTGGCGACGAGTATGAAGCAAGGGCCAGCCAACGAGCGCGTGCAGGTCGCAATGGTGGGTAGTATATGGGGCTTTGGTGATAGACTGCATCCAATTTGTTGAGTAGAGTGTTGGAGGCTATTTTGTAAATGACATCGCTGAAGTCGAGGATCGGTAGGATAGACAGTTTTACGAGGTTATGTTTGGCAGCATGAGTGAAGGATGCTTTGTTGCGATATAGGAAGCCGATTCTAGATTTAATTTTGGATTGGAGATGCTTAATGTGAGTCTGGAAGGAGAGTTTACAGTCTAACCAGACACCTAGGTATTTGTAGTTGTCCACATATTCTAAGTCAGAACCGTCCAGAGTAGTGATGCTAAGTGGGCGGGCAACAAATCGGTTGAAGAGCATGCATTTAGTTTTACTAGCATTTAAAAGCAGTTGGAGGCAACGGAAGGACTGTTGTATGGCATTGAAGCTCATTTGGAGGTTTGTTAACACAAAATTAATGTCAAAACGTAGTTTTCGCTGCCCTACAGTATGTCATTATAAATGACATAGAATTAATCATTATCTGGATTGTTCTCTACAATATTATAACCTTAATATTCTTGCCTAACACTGTAAGGTCATATTTTATAGCTTAGCTAGCAGTGGAGGCTGCTGAGAGGAGAACGGTTCATAATAATGGCCTGAATGTAGAAAATGGAATGGCATCAAACACCTGGAAACCATGCGTGTCACGTCCTGGCCAGTATAAGGATTAATTGGTATTGTAGTTTGGTCAGGACGTGGCAGAGGGTATTTGTTTTATGTGGTTCAGGGTGGTGTTTTGGGAAAAGGGCGTTTGATTTAGTATTTCCGGGTTTTTTGGTTTATGATCTATGTTTAGGTAATTCTGTGTCTAGTCTAGGTAGTCTGTGTTTCTATGGTTGATTTATTGGGGTTGGGACTCTCAATTGAAGGCAGGTGTTTTCTCTTTGCCTTTGATTGAGAGTCCCATATATTAGGGTGTGTTTGTGTTTGGGATTTGTGGGAGATTGTTTTTGCATTGCGTGTTGTTGTGAGCCTGCAAAACTGTCATTTGTCGTGCTTATTGTTTTCTTGTTTTTCGTGTTCAACGTTCTTTAATAAATTAAGAAAATGAACGTCAACTCTACTGCGTATTGGTCCACACTATCAGACGACGATTTCGCTATATCATCGGATGATGAAGTGCGTGACAATGCGTTTGATTTATTTGTTACCATTCCACTGATTCCGCTATGGCTGCGTTAAAAAATAATAATAAATAAATACAAGCAGTGTATAAAATTAACGCCCCCCCCAAATGTGGGTAGATTTAGGTATAAGCAGATAAGAATGTCTATTTCACCAGCCACGTAGGCAGGTGGTCAATTTACAGGGCTCTACAGTGCGAGCATTACATTCACATTTGCAAATAAAAGTAGAGTTAAAAAGTCAAGTATCAGCACATGTGCGAGTTTTTATTTATAGCAGAAAAAATTATGTAGTAGTGGTTTTCAAAGTATTTCTGCCGTTTTGTTTCATGTCTGCTAATCGCAGAAAGAAATACAAATAATTTTTTCCCTTTTATTTTACAGTGCCTTGCAAAAGTATTCATCCCCCTTGGCGTTTTTCCTATGTTGTTGCATTACAGCCTGTAATTTAAATAGATTTTTATTTGGATTTCATGTAATGGACATACACAAAATAGTCAATTGGTTTAGTGAAATGAAGAAAAAAAAACTTTTTTCAAAAAACGATAAAAAATAATAAACAGAAAAGTGGTGTGTGCATATGTATTCACCCCCTTTGCTATGAAGCCCCTAAATAAGATCTGGTGCAACCAATTGCCTTCAGAAGTCACATAATTAGTTAAATAAAGTCCACCTGTGTGCAATCTAATTGTTACATGACCTCAGTATATATATACCTGTTCTGAAAGGCCCCAGAGTCTGCAACACCACTAAGCAAGGAGCACCACCAAGCAAGCGGCTCCATGAAGACCAAGGAGCACTCCATACAGATCAGGGACAAAGTTGTGGAGAAGTACAGATCAGGTTTGGGTTATAAAAAAATATCTGAAACTTTGTACATCCCACAGAGCACCATTAAATCCATTATTAAAAAATGTCAAGAATATGGCACCACAACAAACCTGCCAAGAGAGGGCCGTCTACCAAAGCTCACGGACCAGGCAAGGAGGGCATTAATCAGAGAGGCAACAAAGAGACCAAAAATAACCCTAAAGGAGCTGCAAAGCTCTACAGCGGAGACTGGGGTATCTGTCCGTAGGACCACTTTAAGTCGTACACTCCACAGAGCTGGGCTTTACGGAAGAGTGGCCAGAAAAAAGCCATTGCTTAAAGAAAAAAATAAGCAAACAAGTTTGGTGTTTTTAAAAGGCATGCGGGGGACTCCCCAAAAATATGGAAGAAGGTGCTCTGGTCATATGAGACAAATTTAGCTTTTTTGCCATCAAGGAAAACGCTATGTCTGGCACAAACCCAACACCTCTCATCACCCAGAGAACACCATCCCCACAGTGAAGCATGGTGGTGGCAGCATCATGCTGTGGGGATGTTTTTCATCGGCAGAGACTGGGAAACTGGTCAGAATTGAAGGAATGATGGGCCGCGCTAAATACAGGGATATTCTTGAGGGAAACCTGTTTCAGTCTTCCAGGGATTTGAGACTAGGACGGGGGTTCCCCTTCCAGCAGGACAATGACCCTAAGCATACTGCTAAAGCAACAATCAAGTGGTTTAAGGGGAAACATTTAAATGTCTTTCAATGGCCTAATCAAAGCCCAGAACTCAATCCTATTGAGAATCTGTGGTATGACTTAAAGATTGCTGTACATCAGCGGAACCAATCCCACTTGAAGGAGCTGGAGCAGTTTTTCCTTGAACAATGGGCAAAAAGCCCAGTGGCTATATGTGCCAAGCTTTTAGAGACATACCCCAAGAGACTTGCAGCTGTAAGTGCTGCAAAATGTGGCTCTACAAAGTATTGACTTTGGGGGGGTGAATAGTTATGCATGCTCAATGTTTTATTATTTTTTGTCTTATTTCTTGTTTGTTTCACACTAAAAAATATTTAGCATTTTCAAAGTGGTAGGCGTGTTGTGTAAATCAAATGATACAAATCCCCCAAAAATCTATGTTAGGTTGTAAGGCAACAAAATAGGAAAAAGGAGGGTGAATACTTTCGCAAGCCACTGTACCTCTAGAATGAAGCATCTGTATGCAGTGGTGGAAATAGAATTTGAAGGAGTGAAATAACCCCAAAAAACGACCTGACAAATGGAAAATGCAATGGGACAGAATTCTGGAGACCACAGGTAAAGTGAATACGTTTTGAGAGGGATAGTAGTATACAGTGCATTCCGAAAGTATTCAGACCCCTGACTTTATCCACATTTTGTTACGTCACAGCCTTATTCGAAAATGGATTACATTTTTTTCCCCCTCAATCTACACACAATAACCGAAAACGACAAAGCAAAAACAGGTTTTTAGAAATGTTAGCAAATTTACCAAAAACAAAAAACTGATATCACATTTACATAAGTATTGAGACCCTTTACTCAGTACTTCGTTGAAGCACCTTTGGCAGCGATTACAGCCTCGAGTCTTAGGTATGACGCTACAAGCTTGGCATTTGGGGAGTTTTTCCCATTCTTCTCTGTAGATCCTCTCAGGCTCTTGTCAAGTTGGATGGGGAGTGTCGCTGTACAGCTATTTTCAAGTCTCTCCAACGATGTTCGATCGGGGTCAAGTCCGGGCTGTGGCTGGGCCACTCAAGGACATTCAGAGGCTTGTCCCGAAGCCACTCCTATGTTGTCTTGGCTGTGTGCTTAGGGTCGTTTTCCTGTTGGAAGGTGAATCTTTGTCCCAGTCTGAAGTCCTGAGCGCTCTGGAGCAGGTTTCATCAAGGATCTCTCTGTACTTTGCTCCGTTCATCTTTCCCTTGATCTAGACTAGTCTCCCAGTCCCCGCCGCTGAAGAAAATCCTGATAGCATGATGCCGCCAACACCATGCTTCACCGTAGGGATGGTGCAAGGTTTCCTCCAGACGTGACACTTGGCATTTTGGGCCAAAGAGTTCAATCTTGGTTTCATCAGACCAAAGAATCTTGTTTCTCATGGTCTGAGAGTCCTTTGGGTGCCTTTTGGCAAACTCCAAGCGGGCTGTCATGTGCCTTTTACTGAGGAGTGGCTTTTGTCTGGCCACTCTACCATAAATGCCTGATTGTTGGAGTGCTGCAGAGATGGTTGTCTTTCTGGAAACTTCTCCCATCTCCACAGAGGAACTCTGGAGCTCTGTCAGAGTGACCATCGGGTTCTCTGTCACTTCCCTGACTAGGGCCCTTGTCGTGGAAAATTGCAAGATTACGTTATAATGCTTGTATTGTATTATAATGGTATAATAGAGTATTCTGTTAACTATTGTGTGTGTGTTCTACTGAGGATGGACCTCTGAGATAGCACTGACAGAGGAGATTTACGATGTCTTTGGATAATAAATCCTAAAGAGCATTCCAGATAACATGAGCTAATGGTTCTGTTCTATACCGTACCAGGGAGAGACGGTTCCAGTTTGGAGTAGGAGGTCCAGACACTGGTCTATACAATGAAAACTGTTGACACAGCAGTTGCTGTCTGCTATGTTTTATAGATATCTTTCATACAAAACTTAACCTTGTGACTCATTCTATGTATCTGTGGTTCGTCATGTACGTTGAGAGGGGTGTATCTTGGCTATAAAAGATCTTTGTACTTTTGTGTAGACACTTTTCAATGGTTCATTAGAGATAGAGCATCATTGAAAGTCAAGGGCTTTTGCAAACTTATTATTAAAGATGTAGTTTAAGTATTACTTTGACTGGTGTGTGAAGTTTAACTCTCCTCATTTGGTAATGCAGAAATTAGCCACCACACCCTTCTCCCCCGATTGCTCAGTTTGGCCGGGCGGCCAGCTCTAGGGAGAGTCTTGATGGTTCCAAACTTCTTCCATTTAAGAATGATGGAGGCCACTGTGTTCTTGGGGACACATTATGCACCTGAGCTCAATTTCGAGTCTTATAGCAGACTGTCTGAATACATTTGTAAATAAGATATTTCTGTTTAAAAATGAATACATTTAAAAAAATGTCTTAACCTGTTTTTGCTTTGTCATTATGGGGTATTGTGTGGAGATTGATTTAACGATGTGGGAAAAGTCAAGGGGTCTGAATACTTTCCGAATGCACTGTATATGAAATCTGGATTCAGCATGACAATCTAATAGGGCACGTTCAGTACGGGACTTTACATTGGTGTTTGGCCTATCATTTCAAACATAACCATTGCAGAATTATTTGTAACCAGATTGTACTTTTTTAGAATCATATGACAGAGCCAAGAAAGCAAACTGGGTAGATTTGGCCACATAATTTCCCAAAAAATAAAAACCTCCCACTTTCGAGACTATCAAAGTCATGGTAATACCGATAATCTAGCAGTTAACATTACGGTGTCCTAGCAGGCCGCGTTTAATTTATGTCTGTTGCCATTGCATTGTTTGTTTGTATGTCCTTCGGTCAAAAATGCAGAGGCAGAGCAGAGAAAGGAGACAGACAGTGAAAGTAAGCACAAGTGTAGGCTGTTTCTTGATCTATACTGAAAACACCTGTTTTGTTCAATTATGGTGTGGACATTGAAAAAGCAATACATGTTTGATTAATTGCATAATAAAGATGTATTCCATTTAAAAAAATAATTCATAGATTTACACTTTTTTTCCCTAAGATCTCCATTGTTGTTGCTATATTTATAGATTATCATTGCCGGCAAAAATCCATGGATGCTAAAGGAGTCGACACTGACCCATGTGACTGGTATAAGAGGTTCTACAAATCACTGTGCCACATTTCCTAAAAATCCTGAAGCTAATTGGTTAAGGATTTCTGAAGTATTGATAACACAAATTTACTGTGGGTTGACTGGTTTAGTACAGTATAAGGTAATGTGTGCACTGTTCAACCATACTGTTACACATCGTTCAGCATTCAAAAAGCAAAACCACGGGATATTATGTTACATAATGTAATTTGCTCACATGTACACAACTGATTTTCAAGAATTACATTTTTTTCTTAAAGGGGTCACTGGGTTCAAAGTGTTAAAGACAATTTAGAGCGGGGCTTGCTTTCAACCAAATTTCAACTATTGCTGGTACAATACAGTACGTAAGCATTAGTGGAGAAATATTTGCCGTATTCTCAGCTAAAAATGACTTTGGCCTTATTTAGTCAAGCAAATAGACCATGGTAGCCATACAAAGGCAAACTCTTTAGTCAGCAGAGTTAATATTCAAACATCTGATTTCTCTTAGAGATTATTGACCTAGTTTGACCCATTACGAAATTAGTTATTAGTATTTGACAAACTGTTAGAAATTGTACATAATCCAAATTCAAATCCTGCAAGATAATTGGTCTGTGATAACTACGTCAACATTTCGCTTTTTTTTTTCAGGTACTGTACTATGGTCTGTCAAGTAAATGTTTATTTTACCTATTTGCCCCCAGGTTCAGAAATGGGAAGACCAGAGGGAGGAGTGGACTTTCCCAGGGAAAATCTGAGAGGCATCTCCAAAGAACTCCTCTTTATGGCAATGTTTGGATGAGTTGTAGAAATCCAGGTTGGTCCTCCAATACCTTTTCTCCAAGTACTGCTCCTCTAGAATGTGAGCAGAGTATAACTGAATACCATAGTCATTCCTTATCAAAGAGAATAATTGTATTGTAGATTCTGCATTAAAGTGTCTCAAGCAATATTTATCGAACTGAAGAGTCCCTCTTGTTTTTTTTGTATTGAAGAGAAGTAGTATTAGACCACACCAAGACCAACTCTGTCACTTGGTTTTTCAATTATTTAATTCATTAAAATGTACCTACATGAAATATACACGTATTTTAACAAGATTAAAAAAATAAAATATTTCAAAACAGAATGTCACATCAAGTAATAACCATCATCACTCAAAGCATGACTGAGGTGCAGTGTGAAGCCTATACCTGTAGACTGACATTTGAAAATCAAATACATAAAACAGCATTTAAAAAAAAAATGCAACTCCTCTGTCATATACAGTATAAGGGTATAAAGTAAGAAATAGGCTATATTGTGGCTCAACCATGGTAACTTGTCCATGCAACAAATACTACTGGGTATAGGAATAAAACGGCAACTGGATTATACTCAAACATTTACTCAAACATTCAAGATAAAACAAGATTTCATCAAATAGCCATCCCTTTTATAGATCACATCTTCCCTATTTGAGGTATGGTTTCAGTGTTTGCATATTAAATATTAAGTTGTTTCTGGTTACATATTCTTAGGTGTTTTTCAACCAAAAGTCAACATGTTGTTCACACAATAATGTATATATTGGTAATATATCTCCAATTAAACTTTTGGTATTACTTATATTTGACAATTTTGGCAAACAAATGGGTGTCTCAAAAAATATTTTCACATCAAACAACTTCAATAAAGGTCACTTATTTTTCAAATAAGTTTTTCTAATAACTGTGTGTGTGTGTATATATATATATATATATATATATATATATATATGTATATGTATATATATATATATATATATATATATATATACACATATACATATATGTTCACCAATATATTCATTAATCCAAAATATTATATATGAATATATTCAGTGCTGTAAAATGTACATCTAAGAAGCAAGTGCACTGTTTCTGTGTTAAAGGCCCAGTGCAGTCAAAATTTGTTTTCCCTGTGTTTTATATCATATTGTACAACAGTTGATGAAACTAACACTGTAAGTATGAAAAAATGTGATCGGTGTCATTTCCTGATAGGTCCTTCTAATCAGCAGGTTTGCATGGGCGGGATTTTTGGCTTTCCATGGTGATATCACCAGGCGGTAAATTGGTTAATAGACCAATAACAAAGAGTTCCAAACCACTCTGCCAATAACAGCCAATAACAGCTAGTTTTCAGTTTCCTCCTCCCTACTCAAACCACTCCCATACAGTCGTAGGAACATTCTTGCTTGAGAAATAGTTATTTGCTAAAAATATTCTTTTTCCCATTTTAACATAATTCTATTATAGTAAGGTACTTACTTACCTAGAAATTATTTCAAATTGATATAAAACATCTGCATTGGGCCTTCAGGCAAATGGAGTGGTCTTGCATGGCTCAACTGTATCAGACCTATTGCTTCAATGTGACCAATATTATGCTTGATTCAACTTTATGGAAAAGACAGTCAAATTCTCCACCCTTTGTATTAAAACCCCATCTGCCACAGAATGCACCTAGATAAAACAGACATGAGAAAATCTTAACAGGTTTACTGCATAGCATTCATATGTGTTGGTGCACTTTGCAGGTGCATTACTACATTTTCATGTGTTATGCCACTAGGCTAGGGGCTATCAAACTTATAGCCCACTAGGCTTTTCATCTACTAAGAGTGTACTTGTTGCCACTGAGTTCATATTTGAGTATCTGTGCATCAGGAGAATGCAGCACAGCACCACGAGAAGCAGCGACAGATAGGAGTCGTAATAGAACTAGGCACAAAGATGGCCGATATAGCAGCCTTATATAGGTTCACCCTGACACTGTGAAAAGGACAATCAAAACAGGTGCTACTACAAAGGTTCTATACATGTGATGTAGTATTACACAGGTACCGTACTCTTCATCTGATGTAGTACTACACAGGTATTATGTGATGTAGTAATACTACACAGGTACTATTAATCTGATGAAACGTAGGAGTCTAGAGAGAAAGAGTGGCAAGAAAACCAATCCAATCAGAAAATGGAAGGCTGATCCTGTGGCCAGATGGATACAAACAAAATGTGTTCTGTACAAGCTCTGTCCTCTTCTAAAGTAGACCCACCTTACACACAAGGGCTGTCACTAGGCAACACTTCCCTACAGTGTAATTACTGATGGAGGGCAATGGAAATGGTTATTTTCAGCTGGTCAAGGCTTTGTGTTAAAAGTCCCCCGAGTGGGATAGTGCAGATTGCCAGTAAACCGTCATCCTTTCATTTCTGTTCCTTCCATTTGACCAGTGGGACTCCATCAACGTCTATCTGTCCGATCATCTGCCTGTCAGTCCATCTGTCAGTACCTCCTTTTCCCGAGCTTCCCAGTGTCTGTCATGCAGGTTTTAGGCCGAAGCGCTGCAAGATTAGAAACCAAATATGGCTTTGGTTCATTAGTGTCCAAAAAAATGAAGGCTGCTTCACACACAAAAATAGACAAAACATCAGAAATTCAAATGTTCTGTTTTAAAAAAAATGTATTTTTCCCGCTTGTTTTCAGCAGGCAGAGGGGAAATTCACACAAATGTTTGTGTCTTTGATATGTTTAAAAGACACTGAAACATTTGGGTTAATAATAGTGTGGATATATCAGCTCTGAAATACCAATATTGATAATGTAGCTTTTAGTTTCATTTGCTTCTCACTGATTATTGTATTATACCTGGTATTTTTAAATGTATACAGTATATACTGAACAAAGACATTCTGGCTGAATTGCATTGCTTACCTGGATCAGCTGTTTGTTTCTTCTTGTGGTGATGGACTATCTCGTTCTCATTGGTCATCTTCACATCTTGGTCCTCCACATAATTGCTGCAAAACAACACAAGGAGGGGAAAACACACCAGTTTCACTTGAGTCTCTGCATAATCTGGCCAGGTATATGAAAGGCTGGAGCATGGGAGCTGCGGATAACACACAAACTAAGGACGGACTGACTGACGGCAACAAAGCTTGACGCAAGCAGGTCCAAGTCTTGTGTCTCACAATGAAGTTACAGAAAGGTGGAGAGACAAGAGACATGGGTGACAAGGGACTAGGTCTGTTTGGAACTACTGTCGAAGGACTTGGCATCACAAGCCAAGCTGTGGGTTGGAGGTGGGTTGACTGGGGTGACTTGAACACAACTTTTTATAACATGACTACCACGGGGCTAACAAGGCTAATGAGGGACTCTGTTACTCACTGTTTCAGATCGCGATGTCTGCTACCGCGGGGGCTGGAGTAGAGAGAGCACATCTCCGTTGAACACGAGTCACAAAGAGGTAGACTTCAGTGCCAATTACACACTGTTATAACTGATAGGAATGTCTGTCCTTGAAAATACAGAGTTTCTCCCACTATGGTAGCCACGGTCTCCTGCCATTTGAAAAACTCACATCATGTGAATATGGTAAATGACTTCACATACTCATGTTGACAGCAGCTAGATAGAAGAACCAATAAGCATGTGTGCAAGTTGATGGACAAGCAGCCAAACCTATCCGCACATGTGTGAATTTTGATGGACAGGGAAATAATTTGCTTATATCAGGCTGCAGCAGCCAATCCCATGCTGGGTTACCTGATGACAGTGTTCCTTTCACGGTGGGCAATGTGGGCCTTGTCGGTGAAGAGGATGGTGTGGTAGGGCACCGCCGGGTCACAGGTGGGCAGGATGCCCCGCGCCGCCTGGCTCACACTGTCCAAGATGCCGTTATACACCAGGAGGTCATCTACTAGCAGCTACACAAGGAAGGCTTACTGTAGTCATTCATTTATTACCCCTTATTTAAGCCCAGAAAGTTTAACAGAGAACAGACTCTTGTTTACAGCAATGTGTATATAGATATGTGTTGATGTGTGTATAGAGTGCATTTGGAAAATATTCAGACCCCTTGACTTTTTCCACATTTTGTTACGTTACTGCCTTATTCTAAAATGTATTAAATTGTTTTTTTCCCCCTCATCAATCTACACACAATACCCCATAATGACATACCAAAAATTAGAACGTTTTGCTAATTTATAAAAAATACAAAACTGAAATATCACATTTACATAAGTATTCAGACCCTTTACTAAGTACTTTGTTGAAGCACCTTTGGCATGGATTACAGCCTCGAGTCTTCTTACCACCCTGCATCCCACTGCTGGCTTGCTTCTGAAGCTAAGCAGGGTTGGTCCTGGTTGGTCCCTGGATGAGACCAGATGCTGCTGGAAGTGGATATGGAGGGCCAGTAGGAGGCACCTTTTCCTCTGCTCTAAAAAAATATCAAAATACCCCAGGGCAGTGATTGGGGACATTGCCCTGTGTAGGGTGCTGTCTTTCGGATGGGAAGTTAAATGGGTGTCCTGACTCTCTGTGGTCACTAAAGATCCCATGGCACTTATTGTAAGATTAGGGGTGTTAACCCTGGTATCCTGGCTAAATTCCCAATCTGGTCACCTAATCATCCCCAGCTTACAATTGGCTCATTCCTCTCCCCTGTAACTATTCCCCAGGTTGTTGCTGTAAATGAGAATGTGTTCTCAGTCAACTTACCTGGTAAAATAAGGGTAAAAAAAAATAGCTTGGTTGGCACACCTGTATTTGGGGAGTTTCTCCCATTCCTCTCTGCAGATCCTCTCAAGCTCTGTCAGGTTGGATGAGCGTCACTGCACAGCTATTTTCAGGTCTCTCCATAGATGTTAGATCGGGTTCAAGTCTGGGCTCTGGCTGAGCCACTCAAGGACATGAACCTTCACCCCAGTCAGATCCTAAACACTCTGGAGCAGGTTTTCATCAAGTATCTCTCTGTACTTTGCGACGTTCATCTTTCCCTCGATCCTGACTAGGCTCCCAGTCCCTGCCGCTGAAAAACAACCCCACAGCATGATGCTGCCACCACCATGCTTCACCGTAGGGATGGTGCCACGTTTCCTCCAGACGTGACGCTTGGCATTCAGGCCAAAGAATTCAACTTGATTTCATCAGACCAGAGAATCTTGTTTCTCATGGTATTAGAGTCTTTAGGTGCCTTTTGGCAAACTCCAAGCGGGCTGTCATGTGCCTTTAGCTGAGGAGTGGCTTCCGTCTGGCCACTCTACCTTAAAGGCCTGATTGGTAGAGATCTGCAGAGATGGTTGTCGTTCTGGAAATTTCTCCCATCTCCACAGAGGAACTCTAGAGCTATGTCAGAGTGACTATCGGGTTCTTGGTCACCTCCCTGACCAAGGCCCTTCTCCCCCGATTGCTGAGTTTGGCCGGGCGGCCAGCTCTAGGAAGCGTCTTGGTGGTTCCAAACTTCTTCCATTTAAGAATGATAGAGGCCGCTGTGTAATTGGGGACATTCAATACTGCAGAAATATTTTGGTACCCTTCCCCAGGTCTGTGCCTAGAAACAATCCTGTCTCTGAGCTCTACGGACAATTCCTTCGATCTCCTGGCTTGGTTTTTGCTCTGACATGCACTGTCAACTGCAGGACCTTAAATAGACAGGTGTGTGCCTTTCCAAATCATGTCCAATCAATTGAATTTATCACAGGTGGACTCCAATCAAGTTGTAGAAACATCTCAAGGATGATCAATGGAAACAGGATGCATATGAGCTTAATTTCAAGTCTCATAGAAAAGGGTCTGAATACTTGTGTAAATAAGGTATTTCTGTTTTTATTTTTGATACATTTGAAAAACATTTCTAAAAACCTGTTTTTGCTTTTTCATTATGGGGTTGTGTGTGTAGATTGATGAGGACTTAAAAAAGACATTTTAAAATAAGGCTGTAACGTAACAAAATGTGGAAAAAGTCAAGGGGTCTGAATACTTTCCGAATGCACTGTAGATATGTATAGATGTGTGTATTTAGATATCTATAATGTAATTGTTCTTTATTGATGTTTGACAGGTCTTCATTGTAAATAAGATTTTTTTTCTTAATTTACTTACCCGTGTAAATAAAGGTGAAATAAAACTCTAGGGAAGAATTCCTAATAATAGTACTTTATTAGACCATTATAGTCTGAAATTATTCTTATTCTGCTTTGCTCCCAAGTCCTAAGATCTGGGTCTCTCTGATGAATATGGTCTGTGTTACTGTACTGAGGAGGAGAGAGAAGAGAAGACTGACTTACCCCAAACTCCTTTACCCCCCTCTGTGGTGTCTTGGAGTAGTTCCACAGTTTGATCATGGACACGGTCACTGGCTGGTCAAATATGAGATACACGCGATTCACCAGTCCGGGGAGTACCGGTGCTAGCCACATGTGTATGCCATCATGAGTGTTGTTCACGCCATCTACCAGCTTATCTGGAGTCCTCACATCACCGTTCACACTGTCCAAGACATTCACACTGTCTGGGAACGCAGCGATATCTAGAAGCGTTGTTTAAAGAATGGACTCGGCCAAACTGTGTTGACTACTATGTCAGTAGTCGTGCCATTTCCATTTCCTCTACTGGAAGCCACCCTTTTACTATTTCAGGGTACATTTATAGTTTGGGAGTTCACCAAACTTGGTCCAGGGAAGGTACATGAGGTTCCCACTATATGAACAAGCTACAAAATTGGCTATATCGAAATTCCGTATTTTTTTTTTAATGAAAACAAAAACTAGTGTGGTTAAGGTTAGGGTTAGGTTTAAAAACAGATTTTAAGAAGAGAAATTGTAGAACTAGGCGGTGCTTCCGACTTTGCAACTTGGCCAGATATTGACGACCGGTACAGGGAGAGCAGGCTTTCGTTCCAAACCAGCACTAAACACACCTGATTCAACTAATCATCACACCCTTGATTGACTGAATAAGGTGTTTTAATGCTCGGCTAAAACTAAAGCTGGTACACCCTGTGGATTTCTAGGACCAGGGTTTATGACCAGTCTTAGGCCAGACTTGAAGTCTCACGCTAGCTAGCTCAGCCAGTCAGGTCAAGTGAGACTAGTGACCACTGGGTGTAAGTGTAGATTGCAGCAGTGGTGGTTCTCAGTGTGTGTGTTTGTGTTGTTAACATTGTAGGTAGGATACTGTTGTCACTGAGGGGTATCTTCTTGTCATTCTGGTCATAGAACTCCAGGCCGTTCATGCCGATGTAGTAGGGGTCACCCCAGGTGGTCAGCAGCTGCAGCTGGAAGATGACTGGTGGGTCAAGGGTTAAGGAAGAGACGTGGAGCCGTGTACACACTTAGGACTTTTACAGTCATCAAGTAATTTAGTGATCACAGTATCTCAAGCAGGCAAAACTGGTTGTAATGACATTGAATATGTACAGTATGTCTTTTATGAAAGGTAAAATATATACTGTATATTGTCAATTCTATCTACTAAAAGGTGAAATATTTTGTTTGTAAATTTTATGCACTGGTCGCACAATTTCTGTATGTCTATGTAAGGTGACATGTTACGTTAGTAAAGGCAGCGGGCCAAATCTGTGTGATTTCTGAAGACTTTTTTTTATTTGTATAACATTTTCGTTGTTGGACATAAAAGACTACAATCACCAGTAAATCAGCTCAAAGTGATTTTAATTTAGAAAATATTCTAAATTAAAAGTATTCTCATGCATAAATAGAGAGAAATATGTGATCTTAGCCCAATGTAATCAGGGTTTGATATTATGTTTTTGTCAAATACTATATCCGTTTAGGCTTCTTGTGTACAAATTATTTATAATTAAGTTCTGGTCCCCCGACCATCCACTGAAAAAATCGTTCCATAGCTGAATGTAGTTGGGGACCCCTGCTATAGGCCTTATATTCTGTGGGACTATGTCTTGTGTGCAGCAGGAGGAAGGATACATCCACAAGGCATGATGGGGGCCTCGTAGTCCATGCTGGCTTGCTCCTGTCTTCTGGAGCCAGCCCTGGAAACCATCGAAGACACAAACCTTAAAATGACATCTCATATTGTATTGCATTACAGTAGTAGAGCATATGAATTATCGTATGAATGATTCATTTGATACATGACTAGGTGTTTGGTACAGTGGGGATAATAGACAGAATGCTATTTTACGAGATGCTGAAACAATTAGCCTGGTCCCAGATCTGTTTGTGCCGTCTTGCCAACTTGTATGGTCATTAGTAAGACATCCCAAACCGATATGGGACCAGACTAGCCTACAAGTAAGTAGTCACTTGAGTATGTAGGCCGAGTCCTCTGCTGTACTCTTGCTGTTGACCAGGCCAGTGGTGGGGGTCTGGAGAAAGTCGATGAAGAGGATCTCCTGAGCAAAGTCAAAGTGACAGTTCCCTGGTCCCTTCCTGATGAGGAAGCCCTCTGCTGGAGAGATGAGCGTATCGTCCAGAGACACATGGATCACCTTCACCTGGAGAACACATGAATAGGGTTAATAAGAAATGGTTATCTTAACAAATGTGTTTTCGTAAGGAATAGGGATTCACCCCTTAACAACAAAAAAATTCTCAGTCAATATTCAAATATCTTTAAGGATCTAAGGCAGAGTGTGAATGTATAGTAATTGCATATATTGTAAATGCACACTTATGGAGCATCGTATATATTTGTACAACTACAATGCACTGCACCTTTAATGACGAGACTCACAAATGCAAAAGCAACCTACAGGGCCCAGATATTTCATTTTGAATGGACACTTCCACCAGGCTACTAAAGCCAGTTCTCCATCCCAGTGACTCTCTCACCCCTCTGTAGGAGTCCTCCGGGGTCTTGTTGTAGTTCCAGATGCGGAGGCCAGCCACCGTCTGGGCCTTGTTAAAGTTCACCGTCAGGGTGTGGTGCTGGCCACAGGAGAATGGAATCAGCCACATGTGCTGGTCCTCAGTGGTGATGTTGTGGCCATCAATGAGTCTGGACAGAGGAGAGAGAGAAACCTCACTGGTCATTCAGGTATATGTTGGAAATTAAAACTTACAGTTATGAATATAACTACTGTTCCCTGAAGGACGGAATAAGGTAGAAAAATATTATGGGGAGAGTCAACACCAATCATATTCACCTTATTAAGAAAACTGAAATCACGCCCAACGGGTCAATGGATGCAGAGCCAGCCCTCGGAAACCCCGCCTTCCTTGCTATAATACCGGGGCTTGCATTCATTTCCTCAATTCAGTACCGCTCTTCAGCAAGCCCAAACCCCCTGACGACGCAGGGCCAAAATATTTCAGACCTCGTTCCTTCCTTCAGGGAACAGTAGTTATATTCATAACTGTACGTTCCCATTTAGTCGGTCACTCGGTATAACATACTATGGGAACATACAATCACGCCCTAAGCCAGCTCAAAGGGTAACAAAATAGCAGGCACACGGCAGTCCAAGCACACAGGTTTAACCGGCTCCAAAAAGGGGTTACAGAAGCCACCTTTTTCCCTAATACTTATCCAAGAAGCCTGAATTGTCAGAGCCTCATGAGGCCTGAACTGTCAGAAACCTATATAGGGAACCATAACCTTCTTTAACTTGGTTATGTTCACTGACACACTGCCACTGCAGCCCAAGTCCATAGACCCCATGGTTCCAAGTAGAGGTTGACCGATTAATCGGTATGGCCGATAAATTAGGGCCGTTTACAAGTTTTCATAACAATCGGTAATCGTGATTTTTTTGGACGCCGATTATGGCCGATTACATTGCACTCCACGAGGAGACTGCGTGGCAGGCTAACCACCTGTTACGCGAATGCAGCAAGGAGCCAAGGTAAGTTGCTAGCTAGCATTAAACTTAACTTATAAAAACAATCAATCTTAACATAATCACTAGTTAACTACACATGGTTGATGTTATTACTAGTTTAACTAGCTTGTCCTGCGTTGCATATAATCAATGCGGTGCCTGTTAATTTATCATCGAATCAGAGCCTACTTCGCCAAACGGATGATGATTTGACAAGCGCATTTGTGAAAAAAGCACTGTCGTTGCACCAATGTACCTAATCATGAACATCAATGCCTTTCTTAAAATCAATACACAAGTATATTTTTTTTAAACCTTCATGTTTAGTTAAAAGAAATTCATGTTAGCAGGAAATATTAACTAGGGAAATTGTGTCACTTCTCTTGCTTTCTGTGCAAGCAGTCAGGGTCAGCAGTTTGGGCCGCCTGGCTCGTTGCGAACTGTGTGAAGACCATTTCTTCCTAACAAAGAACCACTAGCGGTTCTGGGGGGGGGGGGGGCAGTGCCCCCGTGACAACAATTTTGGACCCCCTTGTGGCCCCCCTAAATGTCGAGTATGAAATAATTTTTACATAACTAATTTTTGCTATCGACAGTGGCAATGCGGAACACTAATTTAACCCACACATTTTCTAGAGGGACGGCTTTCGGCGGAACACAACAGTATCGTACCACAAGCAAAACGATATGACAACAATAACGTCTAATGTAACTGGCCCCTCTAACAGTACAACTGGCCGCAGCTTGGCCCCCCCAGTTGAAATGGTCTAGAACCGCCACTGCAAAGAACGTAATTAATTTGCCAGAATTGTACATAATTATGACATAACATTCAAGGTTGTGCAATGTAACAGCAATATTTAGACTTAGGGATGCCACCCGTTCGATAAAATACGGAACGGTTCCGTATTTCACTGAAATGATATTTCCGGATTTGACCATATTAAATGACATAATGTTCATATTTCTGTGTGTTTATTTCATTATAATTAAATCTATGATTTGATATTTGATAGAGCAGTCTGACTGAGCGGTGGTAGCCAGCAGCAGGCTCGTAAACATTAATTCAAACAGTACTTTCCTGCGTTTGCCAGCAGCTCTTTGCAATGCTTGAAGCACAACGCTGTTTATGACTTCAAGCCTATCAACTCCCGAGATTAGGCTGGCAATACTATAGTGCCTATAAGAACATCCAATAGTCAAAGGTATATGAAATACAAATGGTATAGAGAGAAATAGTCCTATAATTCCTATAATAACTACAACCTAAAACTTCTTAACTGGGAATATTGAAGACTCATGTTAAAAGGAACCACCAGCTTTCATATGTTCTCATGTTCTGAGCAAGGAACTTAAACGTTAGCTTTTTTACATGGCACATATTGCACTTTTACTTTCTTCTCCAATACTGTGTTTTTGCATTATTTAAACCAAATTGAACATGTTTCATTATTTATTTGAGACTAAACAGATTTTATTTATGTATTATATTAAGTTAAAATAAGTGTTCATTCAGTATTGTTGTAATTGTCATTATTACAAATATATATATATACATACATACATATATATATATATATATATAAAAAACATGTTTTATTTTTTTTATGTAAACATTTTTTTTAAATGAAGGTGTTCGATGGGGTTGAGGTCAGGGCTCTGTGCAGGCCAGTCAAGTTTTACCACACCGATCTCGACAAACCATTTCTGTATGCACCTCGCTTTGTGCACGGGGCATTGTCATGCTGAAAACAGGAAAGGGCTTTCCCCAAACTGTTGGCACAAAGTTGTAAGCACAGAATACAATGTTGTTGATCCATCCTCAGTATCACTGCCATTAAACTCTGTAACTGTTTTAAATCGTCATTGGCCTCATGGTGAAATCCCTGAGTGGTTCTGTTCCTCTCCGACAACTGAGTTAGGAAGGGTGCCTGTATCTTTGTAGTGACTGAGTGTATTGATACACCATCCAATAACAAATGTATAACTTCACCATGCTCAAAGGGATATTCAATGTCCGTTTTTTTTTAGGTGCCCTTCTTTGCGAGGCATTGGAAAAATCACCCTGGTCTTTGTGTTTTAAATTCATTGTTTGACTAAGGGACCTTACAGATAATTGTATGTGTGGGCTACAGAGATGAGGTAGTCATTCAAAACTTATGTTTAACACTATTGTTGCACACAGAGTGATAAAGAGAAAGGAGAGTAGGCGAGGGAGAGAGAGGATCAGGGCAAGCAGAGAGACAGTCAGAACCGTGCACATAGACTATATCTTGGTAATCTAAATTCACCAAATGTCTTTATGAAAGTAGGCTACATATTAGGCTACATATTAGGCTATCAATGAGTATGGCTAAGCTATTATTCATAGTGCCAGTGAATTGAAGTTGAACATAGCCAAATGCATCTGTTTAATTAGGCCTATTGTGCAATAAAAAGTTTTGCCTATAGCTTATTTAATGAAACCCTGGCTAGCTGTTGATGTCTTAGGTCAGGGGTCTCCAACCCTGTTCCTGAAGAGCTACCAACCGTCCTGTAGGTTTCTGCTACAACCCCAGTTGTAACTAACCTGATTCAGCTTATCAACCAGCTTTTGAAACAGATGCGCTAGATTAGGGTTGGAGTGAAAACCTACAGGATGGTAGTTCTCCACGAACAGGGTTGGAGAGCCCTGTCCTTGGCAATAGATCGCAAAGTAGAATCCCCGCTAAACTTTTAGGAAATGGCAAGTTCACTTTCTCCCTTTCATCCATAAACACAGTCAAGTGCAAATACAGTTCAGCAGCTCAAATCAGCAGGATGTGGGGCATTGTTATTAGGAAGGACGTCTACCATGGATGGATTGCTAAAATAATGATTATGATCACACTTCATCAATTTAAATATTATGGGGAGACCTATACATTTGTCAGCCAAACACAAGTTATCAGTGTAGCCTATTATCGTCTAGACATGATGTTGAAATAACTTCACGCCTACAATAAAAACCTCCAGGCTTCCGTCACAAGAGTCAATTCAATAAAAAAATGTAAATCATTTCAGGGGGCAGTTTAGGAAAACAAATCCTGTGTGAATCATCCTCTGGAATAACAATGACAAAACCAACGTCTCTAGTAATACCCGTCTGAATAGGGCTATAACATGTCAAAGAATAGGTTCATCAGCGTAGAGTACGCCACATCATCCCATGGGATCCGTCAAGGCTGCACACAGCAGAAATATCATTGAAATATTCTAGTTCTTACACATCACCACCTATATTCAAACAAAATAGGCCTTTTTATAGGCAAATGGGCAGCATTATGCTCATGTCAGTCCTCTAGAACGCAAATGTAGTCTTCCTAGTTGCACACAGCAGAAATATCATTGAAATATTCTAGTTCTTACACATCACCACCTATATTCAAACAAAATAGGCCTTTTTATAGGCAAATGGGCAGCATTATGCTCATGTCAGTCCTCTACAACGCAAATGTAGTCTTCCTAGTTGGACTGCAACAATGAGATGGTGTGTGTGCATCCTTTTCAGCGTGTTTTGGGAGTCGAGCAAGAGTCGACTCCTAACGACTCCAACCACAGGAGTTGGAGTCAAGCAAGAGTCGACTCAAATCCCAGGAGTCGACTCCAAAAAGTGGAAATTCCAACCGGATGCTTCAGGTGTATACTTCCGGTGAAACATTTGGCTCCTTGGGTCCAGTGGTGTAAAATACTACTTCAGTAGTATCTGTACTTTACTATTTACATTTTTGACAACTTTTTCTTCACTACATTCCTAAAGAAAATGATGTACTTTTTACTCCATACATTTTCCCTGACACCCAAAACTACTCATTACACTTTGAATGCTTAGCAGGACAGGAAAATTGTCTAATTCACACACTTATGAAAAAAACATCCCTGGTCATCCCTACTGCCTCTGATCTGTCGGACTCACTAAACACATGCTTTATTTGCAAATTATGTGTTGGAGCGTGCCCCTGGCTATCCATAACTAAAAACAAGAAAATGGTGCCGTCTGGTTTTGATACTTAATAACATCTGGCACAGAATAAGGACTACTGCCAGAAAATAACATTTGTTTTTTGAAATTGGTCTAAGTGTGACTTCCTAAGAGATTGAGATCCTCTGTCCAACTTTCATTACTCAAACTCTCCTGTTGGATTTATATATAGCTATGCACATGCGCAAATGGGATTTATTTACAAAAGATAGGAGTCAAACAAGTTAAATCGACATCCATTGATGGAAAATGATCTGGCGATTTGAAAAACGGCAAATTATCTTTTATCTTGCGACATATGTAAATTCCTTTATTGCGTCACGTTAGCTCACAATAATTATTATTTTGATGGAAAACTGAATTTTGCTTCTTACGTCGCTACAAGTTACGTTGACATGCCTTCTTAAAATCACTTAATAACGTTATGAAGTATGACATGATCCTTTATTTTCTTAGTCTGCTCATACTGTCTCATGATCCAATTCCTGATTGCTACCCAGTCACCATGGGAAATGTCCAGTCTCTCTCACCCAGCTATCAGAGGGTGGCCGGAAATGGGCCGGGCAGTGTGGGCCATGACACGGCTGTTCAGAACAGCAGGAACGCCAAAGGCAAGAACCTGAAGCGCTGCTCGATCATCAACATGAAGCGGAAGAAGGGTTCCAAGAAGGTGCAGCCCAACGGAAACAATGACAACAATGTGACCCACCTCAACAACAAAAACTTGGAGAAGTCTCAGTCCTGCACCAACCTGTCCCCCCTCACCCAGGACCAGAGTACCCCAGACCTCACCAAGAGCTCCAAAAACGTCCTCGCCAACTCCAACGTGGCCCCTGACATGCCCAAGAGGGTGATGGTCCAGGCCTCAACTGGTGAACTGCTGCACTGCCTGGGTGAGTACCTGTGTCGGCAATGCTACCGACTCCAGAATCTGTCCCCCAACGACCCAGGGCTGTGGCTGCAGAGCGTAGACCGCTTCCTGCTCAACCACGGCTGGGGGAACCAGAGCATCCTCACCCCAGCCAATGTGGTGTTTGTCTACATGCTGTGCCGCAAGGTGGTCTCCTCCGAGGCAGTCACCGAGCACCAGCTGCAGGCCGTGGTGATCACCAGCCTCTACCTGACCTGCTCCTACATGGGCAACGAGACCTCCCCACTCAGACCCTTCCTGGTGGAGAGCTCCAGGGACATCTTCTGGGAGAGCTGCCTGTCTATCATCAACCTGATGAGTGGCAACATGCTCCAGATGAGCACGGACCAGCACTATTTCTTCCAGCTGTTTGCCAACCAAAAGAACGAAAGCCAGGAGGAGAGGAGCCGCTTGCTCATCAGTCTGGACCAGTGAGGGGCCTGGGGAGAGGGTCCAGGGGAGGGCAGGGGCCTCTTCCAGTCTGGCATTTCAAAATGGAGGTAGGAACTTTAGTTCAGGGACTAGGAAGGGGGAGAGGGGAAGTTTTGATGGGAAACGATGATTGACATATTTTGTGTGTTAAAATGACGGTACATTTGGCTTAGATGAACCCCAAAAGTTAAAATTGAACAAATCAAAACGGACAATGAAAAAATATATAGAAAGGGAACACAAATCTACAGCTATAATTGAATGTGGAGAAGACTAAGGCTGCAGCCCACCAGCCACACATGACTGTTTCTTTGACTTTCTAAGATGTGTACTGCCTATCATAGGAGGGTGCGTGAGCACCCTTGTGTGACTGGGCTAGTGCTCACATCACACTGAGACTGCAGCCTACCAACCTACTATTCTGACAGTCAGATGTGCACTGCCTATCACATTGCATTTGGAAAAGTATTCAGACCCCTTGACTTTATCCACATTTTGTTACGTTACAGCCTTATTCTAAAATTGATTCATTCGTTTTTCCCCCTCCTCAATCTACACACAATAGCCCATAATGACAAAAAAAATGTTTTTTTTAAAAACATTTTTGCAAATGTATAAAATAAAGAAAAACGGAAATATCACATTTACATAAGTATTCAGACCCTTTACTCAGTACTTTCTTGAAGCAACTTCGGCAGCAATTACAGCCTCAAATCTTCTTGGGTATGACGCTACAAGCTTGGCACACCTGTATTTGGGGAGTTTCTACCATTCTTCTCTGCAAATCCTCTCAAGCTCTGTCAGATTGGATGGGGAGTGTTGCTGCACAGCTATTTTCAGGTCTCTCCTGAGATGTTCGATTGGGTTCAAGTCAGGGCTTGGGCTGGGCCACTCAAGGACATTCAGAGACTTGTCCCGAAGCCAGTCCTGCGTTGTCTTGGCTGTGTGCTTGGGGTCGTTGTCCTGTTGGAAGGTGAACCATCGCCCCAGTCTGAGGTCCTGAGCGCTCTGGAGCAGGTTTTCATCAAGGATCTTCGATCTGTTCATCTTTCCCTCGATCCTGACTAGTCTCCCAGTCCCTGCCGCTGAAAAACATCCCCACAGCATGATGCTGCCATAACCATGCTTCAACGTAGGGATGGTGCCAGGTTTCCTCCAGACATGATGCTTGGCATTCAGGCCAAAGAGTTCAATCTTGGTTTCATCAGACCAGAGAATCTTGCTTCTCATAGTTTGACAGTCTTTGGGCTGTCATGTGCCTTTTACTGAGGAGTAGCTTCCGTCTGGCCACTCTACCATAAAGGCCTGATTGGTGGAGTGCTGCAGAGATGGTTGTCCTTCAACACTGCAGAAATGTTTTGGTACCCTTCCCCAGATCTGTGCCTCGACACAATCCTGTCTCTGAGCTCTACGGACAATTCCTTCGTCCTCATGGCTTGGTTTTTACTCTGACAACTGTGGGACCTTATATAGACAAGTGTGTGCCTTTCCAAATCATATCCAATCAATTGAATTTACCACAGGTAGACTCCAATCAAGTCGTAGAAACATCTCAAGGATGATCAATGGAAACAGGATGCACCTGAGCTCAATTTCGAGTCTCATAGCAAAGGGTCTGAATATTTGAAGTTGATGAAGTTGTTGACAAGTTAACTGGATAATGACTTAAAATAAAGGTAACTGCCAAAATAATGGAAACATCAACATAAAGTATCTTAGTAGGGCGTCGGGCCACCACAAATCAAAACAGCTTCAATGCACCTTGGCATAGTTTCGACAAGTGTCTGGAACTCAATTGTGAACTCTATTTTAGACCCCAGGAAGAGTAACTGCTGCATGTGCAGTAGCTAATGGGGATCCTAATAAACAAAACTATTGGAGGGATGCGACACCATTCTTCCAAGAGAAATTCCATCATTTGGTGTTTTGTTGATGGAAAACGCCGTCTCAGGCGCCGCTCCAGAATCTCCCATAAGTGTTCAATTGGGTTAAGATCTGGTGACTTTCATTCAGTGACCACTCGTGCCCTGTGGACGGGGGCATTGTCATCCTATGGGGGCATAGCCATGGTAGCCAAAATAATGGCCGGCCCAGCATTTTTATACATGACCCTAAGCATGATGGGATGTTAATTGCTTAATTAACTCATGAACCACACATGTGGAAGCACCTGCTTTAAATACACTTTGTATCCCTTATCTACTCAAGTGTTTCCATTATTTCCTCACTTACCTGTACATCCTGTGGTCAGAAGTTATGCAATTAGATCCATCTAGATTGTCAGCAGTGTGAGGTCAGAGACACGTACGCACACACACAGACACACACACAGTACTGACTTATCGAGGGTGCGTGCGTCCTGGCCGTACTCAGGCAGGTCATTGAGGTCCCGTGGCGAGGAATTCACCATGGTCAGGTCCAGAGGCAGGCTGTCCCCCTCCTTCCCCACCACCTCTAACCCTGTCAGTCCCAGGTAGTGGGAGTCTCCCCACGTCATACTCAACTCTATCCTAAGGCCTGAAGAGGCGGGGGGGAGAAGGAGAGAGAGATCTTAGAGAGTCCGTGTGAAACAAGCTGAGCTAGCGACATTTTACAGAGACAAAAATACAGTCCTGTGTTTAAAATGAGGAATTAATGAATTGATCATGAATAACACTAACTTAGAAGGGAGTACTCACACTTTCCGTTGTACATTCCTGGGATCTGCTCCAGGGTCTCCTCAGACTGACCATCAGTAGGGTTCAGATGGAGTTTTAACTGAAAAATGGCAGTGAATTGAAACCAGAAATGTTAGTGCTAGGCTGGAACAAAACCTGCACATCTTGTATCAATCCGGCAGGTAGCCTAGTGGTTAAAGTGTTGGACTAGTAACCGAAAGGTTGCAAGATCGAATCCCCGAGCTGACAAGGTAAAAATCTGTCATTTTGCCTCTGAACAAGGCAATTGATCCACTGTTCCTAGGCCATCATTGAAAATAAGAATTTGTTCTTAACTGACTTGCCTAGTTAAATAAAGGTTAAAACATTTTAAAAATTCCAGGCTTTCCATGTATTCACTGTAGTCCCAGTCAGTCATGTTGTACTCACAGCGAGGTCATCCTCGGGTCTGAAGCCAGCCTGGGTGAAGGGTCTGTCCTCCCCCTCTCCGTCGGCCGTGCGGGGCCTCTGCAGCTCCTCCTCATACCCCACCAGCTCTTCGAAGCCCTCCGCCTCCCTGCAGAACGTCTCGTCGTAGCGCGACATGGCCTCCAGGATCTCATCATCCGTGGTGAACAAGATGGTGTCCCCGAACTGGTCCAGACCTAAGAGGAGAGGGGTGGAGGTATAATTCAGGATGTTAGAGGCAAACATGTTTTAATGCATGGGCAACAAATGACATTAAACCTACACTGAGCGTATAAAACATAAAGAACACAAGCTCTTTCCATGACATAGACTGACCAGGTGAATCCTGGTGAAAGCTATGATCCCTTATTGATGTCACTTGTTAAATCCACTTTAATCAGTGTAGATGAAGGGGAGGAGACAGGTTAAATAAGGACTTTTAAGCCTTGAGACAATTGAGACATAGATTGTGTGCGTGTGCCATTCAGAGGGTGAATGGGCAAGACAAAAGATTTGAGTGCCTTTGAACGGGCTATGATAGTAGGTTTGTGTCAAGAATTGCAACGCTGATGGGTTTTTCACGCTCATCAGTTTCCCGTGTATATTAAGAATGGTCCCCGACCCAAAGGACATCCAGCCAAATTGACACAACTGTGGGAAGCATCGGAGTCAACATGGGCCAGCATCCCTGTAGAACCTTGTAGAGTCCATGCCCCGACGAGTTGAGGCTGTTCTGAGGGCAATCCCTAATATTGAGTTGGGTGTGCAACTCAATATTAGGGAGGTGTTCTTAATGTTTTGAACACTCAGTGTATTTTGTCACCAAACAAATGCTGTAGTTCTACGATCTAATGTAATATAATATCATGAAGCTCCTAAAATAAGGACCTAGTATAGGCCAACTGTGGTAGAACTATAACATGGGATACATTTGGGTGTCTAAGGAGAGAGGCTATCCCTCACTCATGATCCCCCCCTACCTCCAGACAGTGTCCCTGACGCCTTGGCGATCTCTCCCCTGAAGATGCACCTCCCATCCAGCAGCATCTCAGCCTCCTTCACCCCCCTGAACGAGTGGATCCTGGACTTGTTGTAGTTCCACACTCTTATCATGGCCACCTGACATGGCCCAGCGAACTCCAGGTTGATCACGTGACTCATCCCCTGGGTGAACGGCGCCAGCCACAGGTGCATGTCGTCCTGCGTGCGGTTGACTCCGTCGATTAGGTTGGCGACCACGCGCGGGTCTTTGCCGTAGGCGGGCAGCACGTTAATATCGGGCGGGTTGGCTTGGATGTGGGCGGGCCGGACGGGCTGACCGCTGGAGCTGAAGACTTCCAGACCGTTGAGGCCCACGTAGTGACGGTCGCCCCATGTGGACAGGATGTTAATGACCAGACGTTGACCATGTGGGAGGAGCGGAATCTCAAACTCTGGCTCGGTGGAAAGGTCATCCACCGGGTCATCGCAGAAGCCCCCTTGAGGGGTGGGTGAAGAGAGGTGGGACGAGGAGGGGAAGGGGCTGCAGGGGGGGCCTGCTGGGTCGAAGGTGATTGTGGCGATAGTGGCGGCTCTGGAGGAACGCTGGAGGAACTCGTCAAAGATGTCGCCCTCGAAGCCCATGTTGGAGATGCGACCACGCTGGCACTGGTTGAACTTTGTGAGGGAGTCCCAGGACTCCATGAGGTTCTCATCCTGGGCCTGCCGGCTGTGGAGCGTGGCCCGGGGGGTACGATGCTGCCTCTTGTTGCTGCTGTCTGACACTGAACTTGGCTCCTCTGTGGAATCAACACAGTCTCATGTTACCTCAAAGACCATGCAGTGTACCTAATATAAGAGTAGCTAAGCAAGCTTATTTTTTGACCGTTTTATACATTGTGGCACTCTATATCATTTTGCGAGTAAGAATTCTCCAACTAAAGTTATGGCCCACAATAATCCTAAAATAATTGTACATATTCCAGCTATGAAGAAGATACAATTTTTATGGTAATGATTATGTAATTTTCACACTGAATAGCCCAACTCCGACAGCTGGTGTGATAATGGTCAAAGAGTCTATGGCCCACTTTCAGCTGACACGTCCACAACAGATAGGGTCAGAACCAGCTGGCATGTGCCCTGTGTGTGTGTGTGTGTGTGTGTGTATGTGTGTGTGTGTTGTGTGTGTTTCCAGATAGGGGAAAAACAAGCTATTACTAGAGGGTCTGGGGGGGAGTCTGTCTGTTGTCATGGAGATAAAGAGGGATTATTATAGGATGCAGGCCTAGATTTGTTTTGATGCAGCAATCTGTCTGCTCTATAATCTTATTTAGGAAACAAAATAAGATATGTCTGGTCTGCCGTTGACAAGAACAACAAGATTTCTAAATATCCTCAACATTGGGAAACCAATGGCAGATCCTTGGGGAAAAACATTCTTGAGTTGCAAAATAAAGGCGAGTAGACAAACAGGCTACCACTAGAGATGATTCTGTCTCAAATCACATTAACTTCTCATATCTTGCCTGCACAGCCCAGTATGCAGAGTAGATAAAGGAGCCGCAAAAGTATTGTACAAATGAAATTACTTACACAGGTCCTAGGACCACACGTACACACGCACGCACGCACACACACACACACGCACACACACACACAAAGTATATTATCCTACCTGTGGTCAGTCCAATGGCTCCATGCTGGTGCTCCTCTGCTGGTTTTCTGCTACTAGTGTTGTTGTTCATGCCTGAGCTCCTACGTCCACCAACAGGCCGGTCCTGGCGCTGCTGGTCACTCAGCTCCTCCAGCAGTTCACCTCCCAGGTCCAGAGAGTCTGCACTCCACTGGCCCTCGTTCACAGTCCTCTCCACCCCCCGACACACCCTCCCCGGGTTACAGCCCAGCTCCGGGAGCACCGAGGTAGAGGTGGATTGGGGGAGGGGAGGTTTGGGCTCCACAGACTGCTGGGGCACTAGCCAGAGGGGTCTCTCCCTTCCGGCCTCGCAGCCCTCAGGGGCACTCCGGGCCAGGGGCTGTAGCCACTGTGGACTCCTGGAGGATGAAGGCTGGGTGGTGACTGTGCACTCTGTGGGTTGACCCGACTGCTCCAGCTGCTGTTTCAGAGGGGGGTGGGGGAGGGCCAGGTCCGGAGGGTCCATGTCAAAGGAGTCCCTCTGTAGGGGGGGACAGTTTGTAGATGTGGGGGAGGGGGGATTGTAGATTTTATCCTGCATGTCTATCCTGACCTGGGCTAGCCCGTGGTTGGGGTCTCGATTCTCCCCTCTGCTTTCCACCCACATGCCACTCTCGTCATGGCGCTGTAGGCTGGCACCCCGCAGACTGTGGCCGGACCCCACTGGGCTGGGATAGAAGGATTCTGGGACTTGGAGTGCCTGGAGGTCGATGCTAGTGCTGTAATCAAAGATCTGGTTACCACAGCCCTTGTCCAGCTCACCTTCAAACACCAGCGTGCTGTTGAGGTAAAGATTCACATGCCGGGCACCAACGTCCAGGTCCTAAAAAAGAACAGCACAGCTATTTTAGGCTCTAAGCAGGGCAATATTTAGGTAATGCATGGATGTCGGTAGACTGTATAAGAAAAGCAACATTGAAAACTCCAAGTCAAACACATCTCAATGAAAAATGCAAAGGTGAAAAAGGAAAATGTCAAAGAGCTTGAATATTGATGTGAACATGACATAGATCAACACTGAAACTGATACCATACTGTTAACCAAGGAGCTTCCTAGTTGTGGGCCCCAATATTATTTCCCACAGGTATGTAGACAGAGTAAATTAAGCTAACCGTGCAGACGTAGTCAACTGTCAACCTCCTTACCCACACACACAGACAGACATGGTGGATGGCTAAATGGCTAAGACCAGACTCAAATCTCCTCAATCCCTGCTCATTAAATCAGTGTATCCCCACCCCCTGGATCCCACAGTATCAAACAGCTCCTTACCTCGCATCCTAAAACACACCACTAGCACCTAAAATAGGACTCAATGAACAGAGACACTGTTAATATCAACCCATATCATCCATACTTCCAGACAGACCCCTGGTTGCCTAGGCTTTGTGATTCCCGTCCTTCCCTTTTGTGACAGCAGCAGGGCGAGAGGCGAGAGCAGTAACCTGGGCATCCCCTCACTAATCCTCCAGGTCTAATCTCTTACTGTTCCACATTTGGACTGACTGGTAGCTCACACAGACACGGCTTGAAGGCTATACCCTCCCTCCCAAAGCCTTCTGCCAATATGGTGGTCACCCTGTAGAATGACAGGGGCTGGCTGAAGCAAGCTGGATTTATTTGCAACTGTTAACAAATGATGGTGTTTATCTTAGTAAACCCTGAATAACCCTGAACTAGGACTGGTGTGATGAACCAATCAGAGGCTGTATATATGTACGGGCTGCACATACAGTAAGTGCTAACAACTTAATATACTTAAGTACCATTTCTATCAAAATCCATTTGAATCATTACCTAACGCAACCCTTTTTACTATAACTGGCAACCTCTATTGCAAAGGCTCCAGCCAAAAGCAGTACACTACAAAATAAGGAATAGGGTGCCATTTCAGACTCAATCTGCCAGTTTGGCCCTAAAATAGGCTCTTACACTGAGGCTCCTGTTGTAGTTCCAGATCTTGATCAGGGATATCCCAAAGTCCGGAGAGCGCTCTGTGTTCCTGATGATGAAGTAGAGTTGGACCGGAAGATGGAAAGGACAGGTCCACATATGACACTCCTTTGTGGTCTGGTGGTCAAACCAACACACAACAACATATAAGCAGTCAGTTTAAGTAAAAAATAAAATCTGCATTTTTTTATTGGTCATCTACACATATTTAGCAGATGTTATTGCAGGTGAAGCGAAATAGATGAATACATTCACTTACAAAGCCTGTGCAGTCAAAATGTTCCTGTATTTTATATACATTTCCACGGTAAGAGGTTGGACAAATACTGTAATATTGTGAAAATGATGATAATTCCCTTTTAGTGTAAGAGCTGTTTGAAAAGAGAGCCTGAAATTTCAGCCTGTTTTGGTGGGATGGAATTTTGGCCTGGCTGATGACATCACCAGGTGGTAAATTAGTTAATAGACCAATAAGAAAGAAAGTTCCAAACCGCTCTGCCAATAACAGCTAGTTTTCAGTTTTTCCCTCCCCACTCAGACCACTCCCAGACAGTCCTAGCAAAATTATTGCTAGAGAAATTGCTCTTGCTAAGAAGCTATTATTGTTTCTTTTTGAACATTTTAATTGAAAACAATCACAGTAAGGTACTTAATTGTTACCCATAAATGATTTTGTATTGAGATTTTGTATTGACCAGAGACCCAATATACTTTAATCTGGTAACACTCAGAGTACCATATTGCTAAAGCGTAATACAGAGTCCAAAGTCACAGAGCCGTGATAGTCCGGCAACCCATTGTAACATAGCTACACGGTTCTGAGACCACCGTCCGCGGGGACGCACAGCCTGACCACGCACCGCCCCCAAATTCCCAACCAACACGACTCTAAAAACGCATCTTCTATTCATTTGAAAGGGTTGAAGGTTGGAGAAATTGCTCGAGCCGCACGGTCAGATATTCTAGAAAAGTGCTGTTGTGCGGAACTCTACACGCTTTGGACTATGATAAGCATTTCATGTGTATTAAGCGTATTTACAGTGCTGTGAAAAAGTACTTGCCCCCTTTCTAATTTTCTCTACTTTTGCATATGTTTGATACTACAGTAAATGTTATCAGATCTTCAACCAAAACCTAATATTAGATAAATGGAACCTGAGTGAACAAATAACACAACAAGTACATACTTATTTCAATTATTACATAAACAAAGTTACAGTTGAAGTCGGAAGTTTACATACACCTTAGCCAAATACATTTAAACTCAGTTTTTTACAATTCCTGACATTTAATCTAGGTAAAAATTCCCTGTCTTAGGTCAGTTAGGATCACCACTTTATTTTAACAATGTGAAATGTCAGAATAATAGTAGAGAATGATTTATTTCAGCTTTTAAATCTTTCATCGCATTCCCAGTGGGTCAGAAGTTTACATACACTCAATTAGTATTTGATAGCATTGCCTTTAAATTGTTTAACTTGGGTCAAACATTTTGGGTAGCCTTCCACAAGCTTCCCACAATAAGTTGTGTGAACTTTGGCCCATTCCTCCTGACAGAGCTGGTGTAACTGAGTCAGGTTTGTAGGCCTCCTTGCTCGCACACGCTTTTTCAGTTCTGCCCACAAATTTTCTATAGGATTGAGGTCAGGGCTTTGTGATGGCCACTCCAATAGCTTAACTTTGTTGTCCTTAAGCCATTTTGCCACAACTTTGGAAGTATGCTTGGGTTTCATTGTCCATTTGGAAGACCCATTTGCGACCAAGCTTTAACTTCCTGACTGATGTCTTGAGATGTTGCTTCAATATATCCACATAACTTTCCTCCCTCATGATGGCATCTATTTTGTGAAGTGCACCAGATCCTCCTGCAGCAAAGCACCCCCACAACATGATGCTGCCATCCCCGTGCTTCACGGTTGGGATGGTGTTCTTCAGCTTGCAAGCCTCCCCCTTTTTCCTCCAAACATAATGATGGTCATTATTGACGAACAGTTATATTTTGTTTCATCAGACCAGCGGACATGTTTCCTCCAGAATCTTCACAAGATCCTTTTCTGTTGTTCTGGGATTGATTTGCACTTTTCACACTAAAGTAGGTTCATCTCTAGGAGACAGAACGCATCTCCTTCCTGAGCGGTATGACAGCAGCGTGGTCCCATGGTGTTTATACTTGCATACTATTGTTTGTACAGTTGAACGTGGTACCTTCAGGCGTTTGTAAATTGCTCCCAAGGATGAACCAGACTTGTGGAGGTCTACAATTTGGCTGTGGAGGTCTTGGCTGATATCTTTTGATTTTCCCATGAGGTCAAGCAAAGAGGCACTGAGTTTGAAGGTAGGCCTTGAAATACATCCACAGGTACACCTCAAATTGACTGAAATTATGTCAATTAGCCTGTCAGAAGCTTCTAAAGCCATGACATCATTTTCTGGAATTTTCCAAGCTGTTTAAAGGCACAGTCAACTTAGTGTATGTAAACTTCTGACCCTCTGGAATTGTGATACAGTGAATTATAAGTGAAATAATCTGTCTGTAAACAATTGATGGAAAAATTACTTGTGTCATGCACAAAGTAGATGTCCTAACCGACTTGCCAAAACTATAGTTTGTTAACAAGAAATTTGTGGAGTGGTTGATAAACAAGTTTTAATGACTCCAACCTAAGTGTATGTAAACTTCCGACTTCAACTGTATGTAACACCCAATGCCCCTGTGTGAAAAAGTAATTGGCCTCTTACACTCAATAACTGGTTGTGCCACGTTCAGCTGCAATGACTCCAACCAAACACTTCCTGTAGTTGTTGATCAGTCTCTCACATCGCTGTGGAGAAATTTTGGCCTACTCTTCCATGCAGAACTTATTTAACTCAGCGACATTTCTGGGATATCAAGCATGAACTGCTCGTTTCAAGTCCTGCCACAACATTTCAATTGGGATTAGGTCTGGACTTTGACTAGGCCATTCCAAAATGTCTAATTTGTGTTTTTTTAGCCATTTTCATACAGACTTGATTGTGTGTTTTGGATCATTTTCTTGCTGCATGACCCAGCTGCGCTTCAGCTTCAGCTCATAGATGGATAGCCTGACATTCTCCTGTATAATTCTCTGATACAGAGCAGTATTCATGGTTCCTTCTATTAAGGCAAGTTGTCCAGGCCTGAGGCAGCAAAGCATCCCTAAACCATCACACTACCACCACCATGCTTGACCGTTGGTACAAGGTTCTTACTGTGGAATACATTGTTTGGTTTTCGCCAGGCATAATGGGACCCATGTCACCCAAAAAGATATGCAGTGCATTCGGAAAGTATTCAGACCTCTTGACTTTTTCCACGTTTTGTAACATTGCAGCCTCATTGCAAAATTGATTTTAAAATACACCTACTCATTCAAGGGGTTTTCTTTTTTTGTACTATTTTCTACATTGTTGAATAATAGTGAAGGCATCAAAACTATGAAATAACACATATGGAGTCATGTAGTAATATTTTAGATTCTTCAAAGTAGCCACCCTTTGCCTTGATGACAGTTTTGCACACTCTTGGCATTCTCTCAACCAGCTTCACCTGGAATGCTTTTCCAACAGTTTTGAAGGAGTTCCCACATATGCGGAGCACTTGTTGGCTGCTTTTCCTTCCCTCTGTGGTCCAACTCATCCCAAACCATCTCAATTGGGTTGAGGTTGGGTGATCGTGGAGGCCAGGTCATCTGATGCAGCACTCCATCACTCTCCTTCTTGGTCAAATAGCCCTTACACAGCCTGGAGGTGTGTTTGGTCATTGTCCTGTTGAAAAACAAATGATAGTCCCACTAAGCCCAAACCAGATGGGTTGGCATATCGCTGCAGAATGCTGTGGTAGCCATGCTGGTTAAGTGTGCCTTGAATTCTAAATAAATCACTGACAGTGTCACCAGCAAAGCACCCCAACACCCTCACACCTCCCCCACCATGCTTCACGGTGGGAACCACAGATGCAGAGATCATCCGTTCAACTCTGCGTAGCACGAAGACACGGCGGTTGGAACCAAAAATCTCAAATTTTGCCTCATCAGACCAAAGGACAGATTTCCACCAGTCTAATGTCCATTGCTCGTGTTTCTCATGCAAGTCTCTTCTTATTATTGGTGTCCTTTAGTAGTGGTTTCTTTGCAGCAATTCGACCATGAAGGCCTGATTCATGCAGTCTCCTCTGAACAGTTGATGTTGAGATGTATCTATTACTTCAACTCTGAAGCATTTATTTGGACTGCAATTTCTGAGGCTGGTAACTCTAATGAATTTATCCTCTGCAGCAGAGGTCACTCTGGGTCTTACTTTCATTGTGGCGGTCCTCATGAGAGCCAGTTTCATCATAGTGCTTAATGGCGTTTGCAACTGCACTTGAAGAAACTTTAAAAGTTCTTGACATTTTCCGGATTGACTGACCTTCATGTCTTAAAGTAATGATGGACTGTTCTTTATCTTTGCTTATTTGAGCTGTTCTTGCCATACTATGGACTTGGTCTTTTACCAAATAGGGCTATCTTTTTTATACCACCCCTACCTTGTCACAACACAATGGATTGGCTGAAACGCATTAAGGAAAGAAATTCCAAAAATGAACTTTTAACAAGGCACACCTGTTAATTGAAATGCATTCCAGGTGACTACCTCATGAAGCTGGTTGAGAGAATGCCAAGAGTGTGCAAAGCTGTCATCAAGGCAAAGGGTGGCTACTTTGAAGAATCTCAAATTTAAAATAGATTTTGATTTGTTTAACACTTTTTTGGTTACTACATGATTCCATATGTTTTATTTCATAGTTTTGATGTCTTCACTATTATTCTACAATGTAGAACATTTAAAAAAAGAAAGAAAAACCCTGGAATGAGTAGGTGTGTCCAAACCTTTGACTGGCACTGTATATCTCATCAATCTACATACAATACCCATTAATGACAAAGCGAAAACAGGTTTTTAGAAATGTTTTCTAATTTGGCCTTACTGAGGAGCTCAGTGACATTCAACGTGGCACTGTCATTGAATGCCTCCTTTCCAACAAGTCAGTTTGTCAAACTTCTGAGTTTTGGTTGAAGATCTGATAACATTCAGTATTAAAAATATGCTAAAATAGAGAAAATCAGAAAGTGGGCAAATACTTTTTCATGGCACTGTATATCACATTATGTGCTATGTATAATCCTTTATCATGCACGACATAACATTAACAAGAGGATATCTACTCATAGGAAGTGTCACCAAAAATCCCTACAAAATGTATAAATAGTAAACACAATGCACCAAAACCTTTCTAAATAGTTTAATTTGTGTTGTCAGAAAGGCTTGGAGGGAGACATCCAACTCACCTTAGCTTTCCCGTTGACTAGCACTCTGAAGTTCCCAGGGTAGTCGGCGTTCCGGATGTCCAGGTCGTGAGGCGACACGTACAGCTTCCTGTTCCCTGGGCCGAAGAACTGCATCTCCGTCAGCCCCACCTGGCACCTGTTCCCCCAGTTACTCAGTATCTCCATGGTGACGTACACGGTGGGTGGTGCCTCCACCGAGACCCGCCTCCTCTGGCAACAACAGAACTTCACGAGTCAAGCCAACCATCACTTCATAAAGTACATCATAGAAATAGAACACTATTACATCTCCTTTTGTGTGTGTGTGTGTGTTTGGTGTTTTCGTGTGTGTCTCTCGCTCTCTCTCTCTCTATATTTAACCTTCACTGTCTGTCTCACCTAGTTACTCACCGGTGGTTTGCTATTATCCGTCTTCACTGTCTGAGGGATTTCAAAGTTTGTGCCTGCCTCTAGTTTCTCCAACGCCTTTAGTAGTCTCTGTTGTTGCCTGAAAGAAAACGATTACTCATCAATTCTTTCACCACATCAATAGTCTTTGACCTTGCTCTTGGTGATTATCTATGGAAATGTATGCACGGTCACTGACAGTTATTGAAGACTCCCTACAGCTTTGTTGACTAAACCTGCTTCAAGGTCAGAGAGGTTAGGTTATCACTTACACGTTTCTGATCGTTAGAGAGCCTCGATCGGAGGTATACAATTACTGGTGCTCTGGCGCCGCCCATCCAAGACATTACCACGAGTTTTGTACTGTACTGTAGTCTGTACATGGTGTTATTATCCCAGCATAGTACACAAGCATGACGGAGTTAGTTATGCCAGTGTCTTTCTAAACTGTCACCACTCAAGACTATGTCGGGCCACTTCCCGATACGCAAACTAGCATACCTTATAGATGATTTCATTCTCTGTAGTATGCTATTGTGGATACTATTGTAACATAGCCATTCAATGTTTGTTTCCTTTGTGACAGTCAAGGATAGTCAAGAGATTAGTATAGACCCGGATCATGAGATTACTATAGACCTGGATTTGACACCTCTGGTACAGACTTAGATAGTAACTTAGATTTCTATCCTTATTCCTCTCTATATGCATAGAGTGTAGTGACAGCAGTGTGTAACGTTGCAGTACACTACCTGGGACCCATGAGGGTGACTCTCTGCATGGCTCTGGTCACCCCACTTTCATATTTGTCGTCATCGTCGTCACGCAGCGAGCCGTTCATCATCTGGTATCCCATCACCTGTGGATTTACAATGGAGGAGCACAATGGAGTTAGACCTAGAGAGGATAATAGCCTAACTAGATTTAACTAAATGTAGAAAAGATTAGAAAATAAGAGAGACAGGGATAGGCTAGACTGTAAAACATCAATCACTACAGCAGACAGGTCACAAGAAGATAACACAATCCACTAGTTGACCCAGCACAGCACACTCTGGTTGTGCCCATAGAAATATCATTACATTCATTCATTCTATTTCTATGGTTGTTATCTGTCCTACCGGGGTGCGGCTGAAGGCCCTGGGCTCGTGGCTCTGCAGTGGGCTGTTCTCTCTCTGCAGGGCCTGGAGTACCCTGCACGCCGTCTCCTCCGAGTCGCGCTCCTCTTGGGAGGCCATCCTTGCTGCAGACAGGGGGCGCTCTACATGATTCCACGGCCCTGAGAGAGCGAGTGGGGGCAGAGAGAGAGAGAGACAGAGAGAGACAGAGAGAGAGAGACAGAGAGACAGAGAGAGAGAGAGAGAGAGAGAGAGAGAGAGAGAGAGAGAGAGAGAGAGAGAGAGAGAGAGAGGGGAGGGGAGGGTAAGAGAGAGAGAGGGAAAGAAAGTGAGTCATACTCTTGAAACACAGTTCAGGGACCATTGTACACTTGACTGTTGTTTACTATGCAACAGCTATTTTCTAATAAGGCTTCTTAGGTTTACGAATGACATGAATACAGGGCAAACATACGTTGAGGATCTCTGTCATCCCTGCACTCTTTTGAAGAGGGCCTGTCCAGAGTTTTGCTCTTCACCAGCAGAGGTTTGGTGGGTATGTAGGTCTCCAGGTTGTCTTTCCTCTTGGCCGACAGCGACCGCTCGATCTTACGGCCTGCAACATAATGGAAAAAAGGTAAAGAAAGGTCAAAGAATAGGGACAATCTGAAGCAAATACCAGGCTCAATAAAATCTCTAAAGTGCCGTCCACTACTTGTCTCCTTCCTTTCTACTGCAATGATATAAAAGACCTGGTGGGTAACTCCTCAGTAGGCAGCCACCATATTACTTTCACCTATCATTTCATTTCAGATCAGCGCAAATGAAGGGGGGGACAAGGAAAGGTAGCCACTATAGTTGATTGTTAAGATGCACCCCTGGCTGAATAACATTACAGGATATACAGGATACAGGATATCCTGTATATCGTAATCCATACAGGATATCGTAATCCATGTTGTTGGAGTACCTTTAGGAGAGGGCCCAAAGTCCAGCACTATAAGGTCTGCAGGGTCGTGAAGGCAGCCTTTGGGCCCAGTGGCTCGCGGATGGTTTGTGTTAGTAGATGTTTTATTGGAGGAGGAAGGAGGCAGACCTAACTCTTCCAGGCTCTCCGTGCTCTCCTCCCTCTCAATCTGCTCCTCCACCCACTCCTCGTCTGACTCCTCCCCCGCCGACCCCCGGCTGCCACTGCTCCGCCGCATGCTCACCTCCAGGCTCCGTCGAAGCACCTGAGCGCCAAAAAACACCAGGGGTATGTTCAATTGAGTTGAAATGGTAATGAAAAGTACATGCATTTCCTCCTCTGTTTCAAAATGTTTTCATCCCGTTTTGTGACCAAATGAACACTACTCAGCTCTCACCCTCACGTCACTGCATTGTATGCAACACTAACCACAAACAAGGTTAACACTGAGCTATAATGCAAGTTGAAGAAACAGGGCAGTTCTACATTTTACGTGCCATGATTTATATCGCTCTGAAGGGGAGTGTCTGCTTGACGTAAAAGGAAATGAAAAATGTTGTAAATTAACACTAAAATTAGCACACTCCGGATAGAAATCTATGATTTACAGTGACATATAATCTGGTGAAGATGCTGTATTTCTTGCACTTTGGTTGCCCGGATCAGTGTCTTGGACACTATCTTAGGGAGAGAGAAGAGGAAAAAGAGGGAGAGAGAGAAGAGCTAGCAGAGGAGAGAGAAAAGGAGAGAAAAAAAAACAGCTGATCTCTCACCTTGACCTCGTTAATGTTGAGTAGGACACGTTCGCTTTGATGTTCAGGCTCCGCCTGGCTACCTCCTCGGCCATCAGCCCTGGAGCCAAACGAACGTGACACCTTACAGGATTCTCGCCGGGAGTGGGGACTATGAGGAGAGCGTGGACTCGACCGCTGGAGAGGAACAGGGTGAATACAGAGCAGAGTGAGATGCAATCATGCAAACCCAGACTGACAGCTGCATTTGACACATACAGATACTGGCACACACCATTGAAATGTGGCAAAGAACAGCAAACCCCCACGCACGCATGAGCCTGATGGGCATTGTTTTCCTCCTACTTTACCTCCATCTCTATGGTGTCGTAGGGTTCAAAGTCTTATCCGCAAACAGGGTCCTTGTTCTGTTCGAATATTGATCGAGTTCTGCAAAGATGAAAATAGAAAACACAATTTTATTCACAACACAAACAGTACATTCTATTCCATTTGTGTGGAAATGTCTATGATCTATGTCTATGATCATTGATTTGTTCACTAGATCTATCCAACCATACATCAGGGTTAGGCTGTGTAAAGACCATTAGAAATAGAATGACTAGATTATATTTATATTATGTAGACTAGAATGGCTGTACCTGAACCCATTCTCTCCTCTGCACTTTTCCTGGGGCAGTGCGACTCCTCTTCCTGCTGTTCACCTCCAGATTGTGGATTTCCTCCTTTGCTAGTTGCGAACCCCTTCTGGAGGCATCTGGTGATGAGTCAGAGGCAGAGAGCGCAAAGTCACTGCACATAAGCAGTCAAGTCCGCCGACAAATGAAGAGCAGAGGTTCCATAGCACAGATGGTTCCATAGCGCACAGAGGGGGGAAAATGGGCACCGGTTATAACTGTCACTATCATTTATTCAGCGGCCGAGGGCATAGGATTATATCATGCTAACTGAGGGGTGAGGTGGTGTTCTGCTGGTAACATGCCACAAGGACGCTACGAAGATTAGTTTAGTCATAAAGTATTTATAAACAGGGACATAATCTACAATAGCCTAACAAGGATTTAGTATTGTTGCAAAGATGGTTTGTAGTCTATACTCAGTCCTGCATGCTGTGTACCAGCCGTGTGTGTAGCTCTCAGAGTGGGCGGTGGCGAGGTGACAGACTTTTGGTTGGGTCTCTTGGTCTGCTAGCTAGCGTTAGCATTAGCCCCATTCAGATAGATGGAGAAGCCCTGCTCCAGACAATCTAGCTCAATCTCCTTTGGCTCTTTAGTTTTCAGTCTCTTTAATATCCTATGGGTTGAAGGTCAAAGGGTTATCATCCCTAGGAAATAAACACTGGCTGGTTTATGAATCTTTGAAAATTAGATGGAAAAAAAACACATTTTAAGTCTGTTTTCATGTTTTTTGTATGCGTGTGAGAGAGCATAATATTATATATGCAAGCAAGTCAAACGAGCGGAGCCTAATCCCTAGAAACCAAATTGCCCTCATAGTTTGCGTGTCTGTGTCACTCATACATCATTTGTGTCACTCAATATCTCAGCACAAGGACCTAATCAAAGTCTACCTTATCTATAAATTTAAGTATTAGACTACTGACAGTCAGCTACTGTGTCCTCTAAGTGTAAGTGGAGCTACCTCTCCTAATAAGTCATTTGCCCTACACTTCACCTGTTTTTGTGCTGAAGGGCGATTAAATATTCATTCAGTGTCTCTTCGGCAGCCGAGCCAAGCTTCCCTCCTTGGCACCTCTGGCTCTCCTTCATAGATAGGTAAACAACAACAGGAAGCCGTGTCAAAGAGAAAAGCCACGCGTCAGCCATTTCAGGAACACGTACAGTATCACAATACACTAGGTCATGCTCCAGTGATTCCAATAGCTCTTTACGCTTGTACCCGTATACGGGTCGAAAATGGCAGATTTGGCACTGATAAAACACCTACATTGGAACACAGTGGCTGTACAGTAACATGCTATACATGACATCAGAGCTCAGGCTCTGCGCTTCCCTGCACTGTATGGGTTTTGACTGACAGCAGTTCTGAACTTGAGAACCTTGGGCGACAAGTTGCCCCATCCTTCCCGCTCATTGGGCAACATTTGCAAATTTTTTGTTTTCTGAGTGAGGGAAATGCTGTAAATTAAGAGGAATATGTATTTTGAAAGATGAGACGTTGAGGATTATAATAAATACCGCTTTAATGTCATACAAGCAAGCCAAACACTCGTGAGTCCAAATGAGCACTTGACATTTCCATATCATAAAACTCATGTTTTATAGTGTCAACGTTTAAGATCACTATATTTGATGTAATTACAAGATGACATGGTGTCATACCCAGAATGAGCCTGTTTGTCTATTGTGAAGAAAATTCCAAGCAGTCCAAGCACACAGGTTTAACCGGCTCCAAAAAGGGGTTACAGAAGCCACCATTTTCCCTAATACTTATTCAAGAAGCCTGAATTGTCAGAGTCTCATGAGGCCTGAACTGTCAGAGACCTATATAGGGAACCATAACCTTCTTTAACTTGGTTATGCTCACTGACACGCTGCCACTACAGCCCAAGTCCATGGACCCCATGGTTCCAAGTAGAGGTTGACCGATTAATCGGCATGGCCGATAAATTAGGGCCGATTTCAAGTTTTCATTACAATCGGTAATCGGCATTTTTGGACGCCGATTATGGCATTGCATTCCACGATGAAACTGCGTGGCAGGCTGACCACCTGTTACGCGAGTGCAGCAAGGAGCCAAGGTAAGTTGCTAGCTAGCATTAAACTTATCTTATAAAAAACAAATCAATCTTCACATAATCATTAGTTAACTACACATACTTGATGATACTACTAGGTTAACTAGCTTGTCCTGCGTTGCATATAATCAATGCGGTGCCTGTTAATTTATCGAATCCCAGCCTACTTCGTCAAACGGGTGATGATTTAACAAAGGCTCATTCGCGAAAAAAAGCACAATCGTTGCACGAATGTACCTAACCATAAACATCTTTTGCCTTTCTTAAAATCAATACACAGAAGGATATTTTTTTTGTTAAAAGAAATTCATGTTAGTGGGCAATATTAACTAGGGAAATTGTGTCACTTCTCTTGCATTCATTGCACGCAGAGTATATGCAACAGTTTGGGCCACCTGGCTTGTTGCGAACTAATTTGCCAGAATTTTACATAACATTGAAGGTTATGCAATGTAACAGCAATATTTAGACTTAGGGATGCCACCCATTTGATAAAATACATAACGGTTCCGTATTTCACTGAAAGAATAAACGTTTTGTTATCGAAATGATAGTTTCTGGATTTGACCATATTAATGACCAAAGGCTCGTATTTCTGTGTTTATTATATTATAATTAAGTCTATGATTTGATATTTGATAGAGCAGTCTGACTGAGCGGTGGTAGGCAGCAGCAGGCTCGTAAGCATTCATTCAAACTTTACTGCGTTTGCCAGCAGCTCTTAGCAATGCTTGATCACAGAGATGTTTATGACTTCAAGCCTATCAACTCCTGAGATTAGGCTGGCAATACTAAAGTACCTATTAGAACATCCAATAGTCAAAAGCAGATGAAATACAAATGGTATAGAGAAATAGTCGACGCGCATAATTCCTATAATAACTGCAACCTAATATTTCTTTACTGTGAATATTGAAGAACAGGGAATATTGAACCACCAGCTTTCATATGTTCCCATGTTCTGAGCAAGGAACTTAAACGTTAGCTTATTTACATGGCACATATTGCACTTTTACTTTCTTCTCGAACACTGTGTTTTTGCATTATTTAAACCAATTTGAGCATGTTTCATTATTTATTTGAGACTAAATAGATTTTATTTATGTATTATATTAAGTTATAATAAAAGTGTTTATTGCTCATTCAGTATTGTTGTGACGGTCATTATTTCAAATATATATATATATATACTGCTCAAAAAAATAAAGGGAACACTTAAACAACACATCCTAGATCTGAATGAAAGAAATCTTATTAAATACTTTTTTCTTTACATAGTTTAATGTGTTGACAACAAAATCACACAAAAATAATCAATGGAAATCCAATTTATCAACCCATGGAGGTCTGGATTTGGAGTCACACTCAAAATTAAAGTGGAAAACCACACTACAGGCTGATCCAACTTTGATGTAATGTCCTTAAAACAAGTCAAAATGAGGCTCAGTAGTGTGTGTGGCCTCCACGTGCCTGTATGACCTCCCTACAACGCCTGGGCATGCTCCTGATGAGGTGGCGGATGGTCTCCTGAGGGATCTCCTCCCAGACCTGGACTAAAGCATCCGCCAACTCCTGGACAGTCTGTGGTGCAACATGGCGTTGGTGGATGGAGCGAGACATGATGTCCCAGATGTGCTCAATTGGATTCAAGTCTGGGGAACGGGCGGGCCAGTCCATAGCATCAATGCCTTCCACTTGCAGGAACTGCTGACACACTCCAGCCACATGAGGTCTAGCATTGTCTTGCATTAGGAGGAACCCATGCTGGAGGGACATGTCAGGATGAGCCTGCAGGAAGGGTACCACATGAGGGAGGAGGATGTCTTCCCTGTAACGCACAGCATTGAGATTGCCTGCAATGACAACAAGCTCAGTCCGATGATGCTGTGACACACCGCCCCAGACCACCCTCCACCTCCAAATCGATCCCGCTCCAGAGTACAGGCCTCGGTGTAACGCTCATTCCTTTGACGATAAACGTGAATCCGACCATCACCCCTGGTGAGACAAAACCGCGACTCGTCAGTGAAGAGCACTTTTTGCCAGTCCTTTCTGGTCCAGCGACGGTGGGTTTGTGCCCATAGGAGACGTTGTTGCTGGTGATGTCTGGTGAGGACCTGCCTTACAACAGGCCTACAAGCCCTCAGTCCAGCCTCTCTCAGCCTATTGAGGACAGTCTGAACACTGATGGAGGGATTGTGCGTTCCTGGTGTAACTCTGGCAGTTTTTGTTGCCATCCTGTACCTGTAGGTGTGACGTTCGTATGTACCGATCCTGTGGAGGTGGTGTTGTTACACGTGGTCTGCCACTGCGAGGACAATTAGCTGTCTGTCCTGTCTCCCTGTAGCGCTGTCCTAGTTGTCTCACAGTACGGACATTGCAATTTATTGCCCTGGGCACATCTGCAGTCCTCATGTCTCCTTGCAGCATGCCTAAGGCACGTTCACGCAGATGAGCAGGGACCCTGGGCATCTTTCTTTTGGTGTTTTTCAGTCAGTAGAAAGGCCTCTTTAGTGTCCTAAGTTTTCATAACTGTGACCTTAATTGCCTACTGTCTGTAAGCTGTTAGTGTCTTAATGACCGTTCCACAGGTGCAAGTTCATTAATTGTTTATGGTTCATTGAGCTCTCAGAACCCGGGAAAAAGCTGAATGATATCGAGGCAGCCCCAGGCTGAAACACATTAGCGCGTTTGGATAGTGGCCGATCAGAGGGCCATCAGACTAAGGCTCGTGCACGAGGGGATCCCATGCTTTTACTTTCTCTCTCGTTGAATGTAAACAGGCTTTGCTGGTCGGAATATTATCGCTTTTTTACGAGAAAAATGACATAAAAATTGATTTTAAACAGCGGTTGACATGCTTCGAAGTACGGTAATGGAATATTTAGAATTTTTTTGTCACGAAATGCGCCGTGCTCGTAACCCTTATTTACCCTTTCGGATAGTGTCTTGAACGCACGAACAAAACGCCGCTATTTGGATATAACAATGGATTATTTGGGACCAAACCAACATTTGTTATTGAAGTAGAAGTCCTGGGAGTGCATTCTGAGGAAGACAGCAAAGGTAATAACATTTTTCTTATAGTAAATCTGACTTGGTGAATGCTAAACTTGGTGGGTGTCTAAATAGCTAGCCCTGTGATGCCAGGCTATCTACTTAGAATATTGCAAAATGTGCTTTCACCGAAAAGCTATTTTAAAATCGGACATATCGAGTGCATAGAGGAGTTCTGTATCTATAATTCTTAAAATAATTATTATGTTTTTTGTGAACGTTTATCGTGAGTAATTTAGTAAATTCACCGGAAGTGTTCGGTGGGAATGCTAGTCACATGCTAGTCACCTGCTAATGTAAAAAGCTGTTTTTTGTTATAAATATGAACTTGATTGAACAGACATGCATGTATTGTATAACATGATGTCCTAAGATTGTCATCTGATGAAGATCATCAAAGGTTAGTGCTGCATTTAGCTGTGGTTTGGGTTTATGTGACATTATATGCTAGCTTGAAAAATGGGTGTCTGATTATTTCTGGCTGGGTACTCTGCTGACATAATCTAATGTTTTGCTTTCGTTGTAAAGCCTTTTTGAAATCGGACAGTGTGGTTAGATTAACGAGAGTCTTGTCTTTAAAATGCTGTAAAATAGTCACCGAAAAGCTATTTTAAAATTGGACACCGCGATTGCATAAAGGAGTTCTGTATCTATAATTCTTAAAATAATTGTTATGTTTTTTGTGAACGTTTATCGTGGGTAATTTAGTAAATTCACCGGAAGTGTTCGGTGGGTATGCTAGTTCTGAACGTCACATGCTAATGTAAAAAGCTGGTTTTTGATATAAATATGAACTTGATTGAACAAAACATGCATGTATTGTATAACATAATGTCCTAGGAGTGTCATCTGATGAAGATCATCAAAGGTTATTGCTGCATTTAGCTGTGGTTTTGGTTTTTGTGACATTATGATTATTTCTGGCTGGGTACTCTCCTGACATAATCTAATGTTTTGCTTTCGTTGTAAAGCCTTTTTGAAATCGGACAATGTGGTTAGATAAAGGAGAGTCTTGTCTTTAAAATGGTGTAAAATAGTCATATGTTTGAAAAATTGAAGTTTTGGGATTTTTGAGGAATTTGTAATTCGCGCCACGCCCTATCATTGGATATTGGAGCGGTGTTCCGCTAGCGGAACATCTAGATGTAAGAGATTAACGGTGCTGCTCCTATCATCGCCAAGCCTACCTCCGACCTTTTTAACCTGTCTCTCCTTTCTGGGGAGGTTCCCACTGCTTAAAAGCCAGCCACGGTTCGTCCTTTATTTAAAAGGGGGAGATCAAGCTGATCCTAACTGTTATAGGCCTATTTCTATTTTGCCCTGTTTATCAAAAGTGTTGGAATAACTTGTCAATAATCAACTGACTGGCTTTCTTGATGCCTATAGTATTCGCTCTGGTATCCAATCTGGTTTCCGCTCAGGTTATGGATGTGTCACTGCAACCTTAAAGGTCCTCAATGATGTCACCATTGCTGTTGATTCTAAGCAATGTTGTGCTGCTATTTTTATTGACTTGGCCAAAGCTTTTGATACGGTAGACCATTCCATTCTTGTGGGCCGGCTAAGGAGTACTGGTGTCTTTGAGGGGTCTTTGGCATGGTTTGCTAACTATCTCTCTCAAAGACTGCAGTGTATAAAGTCAGAACATCTGCTGTCTCAGCCACTGCCTGTCACCAAGGGAGTACCCTAAGGCTCGATCCTAGGCCCCACGCTCTTCTCAATTTACATCAACAACATAGTTCAGGCAGTAGGAAGCTCTCTCATTAATTTATATGCAGATGATACAGACTTATACTCAGCTGGCCCCTCCCCGGATTTTGTGTTAAATGCTCTACAACAAAGCTTTCTTAGTGTCCAACAAGCTTTCTCTACCCTTAACCTTGTTCTGAACACCTCCAAAACAAATGTCATGGGGTTTGGTAAGAAGAATGCCCCTCTCCCGACAGGTGTGAGTACTACCTCTGAGGGTTTAGAACTTGAGGTTGTCACCTCATACAAGTATTTGGGAGTATGGCTAGACGGTACACTGTCCTTCTCCCAGCACATATCAAAGCTGCAGGCTAAAGTTAAATCTAGACTTGGTTTCCTCTATCGTAATCGCTCCTCTTTCACCCCAACTGCCAAACTAACCCTGATTCAGATGACCATCCTATCCATGCTAGATTACGGAGACATAATTTATAGATCGGCAGGTAAGGGTGCTCTCGAGCGGCTAGATGTTCTTTATCATTCGGCCATCAGATTTGCCACCAATGCTCCTTATAGGACACATCACTGCACTCTATATTCCTCTGTAAACTGGTCAACTCCATATTCCCGGTTGCAAGACCCACTGGTTGATGCTTATTTATAAAACCCTCTTAGGCCTCACTCTACCCTATCTGAGATATCTACTGCAGCCCTCATCCTCCACATACAACACCTGTTCTGCCAGTCACATTCTGTTAAAGGTCCCCAAAGCACACACATCCATGGGTCTCTCGTCTTTCAGTTCGCTGCAGCTCACGACTGGAACAAGCTGCAACAAACACTCAAACTGGACAGTTTTATCTCAATCTCTTCATTGAAAGACTCAATCATGGACACTCTTACTGACTGTTGTGGCTGCTTTAGGTGATGTATTGTTGTCTCTACCTTCTTGCCCTTTGTGCTGTTGTCTGTGCCCAATAATGTTTGTACCATGTTTTGTGCTGCTACCATGTTGTTTTTCTACAATGTTGTTGTCATGTGTTGCTACCATGCTGTGTTGTCATGTGTTGCTGCCTTGCTATGTTATCGTCTTAGGTCTCTTTGTGTAGTGTTGTCTCACTTTTCATTATGTGTGTTTTGTCCAATATTTATATTTTTTAACCCCAGTCCCTGCACAATGCCTTTTGCCAGGCCGTTAATGTAAATAAGAATTTGTTCTTAACTGACTTGCATAGTTAAATGAAGGTTATATAAATTGTAATAAATGATGTGGATAAGAGTCACAGACAAGACATTTACAAGACTAAAATTGTTTTATTGATCCTTTTAATAATTGTCAGGATTGTGCATCTCCTTTACAAAACACCCTGGCAGAGATGCAACAGCATCCTCCACTTGAGAGGTGAGGAGTGGGCACATATATCAGGCTTCATGGCAGGGAGACGCAAGGCCATCCCTTTTTGTAGTGGACGTCCATTCACATGACCTCAGCTACTGTGTTCTCCAATTATTTGAATGAGAAAGAATATTATTTAGCTTACCTCTTTATCCATTGTATATCTGACACTGGTTTTCACATAGCCCTAATTCCACATGAGAGGATGATGTCATTCCATGATGTTCGAAATCAGCTCTGAAGCAAGAAAAATAGAAATGGATCGAGATTAACTTTTTTATGAGGACCGTTCGTCTGCAGATGTTGGCGCTGCTGAATGTGAGCGTTGCCGCACCCGGATTGTATTTTTCCCGCATAAGGAATAACTGCACGCTGCTGCTAAAATTCTGGCCCTGGCTACATTCTTCGTCATTGTTACAATATCAGTCTTTTACATTTCACATAGCTAAGTGTCAACAATGCACTCCAGACGTTGATGTTAGCGCACTCGGTGAATGAATCAGTATAGATATTCAGCTTTATTTCTTCTGGATTTTTAGCAAGTCGGCCCTAGCTAACTGATGTTGCTGGCTGCACGAGAACCACTGGACGCTGTAGCTGTGTGGCTAAAACTAGCCAGCTACACTAACGAATGGCTAGGCTTCTCACCATTTTCCATCAACTTGCTGTTTTTAGACAGAAGATAAATTTTCGTTTAATGTTTAAAATACTCACAATCCATATCATCTCTATTCACGGGTATTATACCGCAGTTTATCGATATTCAGATTAAGTCCGAGACTCTTGTGTGTTGGTAACAGCTGATGCTAGTTACCAGGAGAAACATCCACCAATAGCGAAAGCCCCTCTGTGTTGGACACACCCATGAGGAAGAGCACCATGTTTTGTGTACACTGCCTGTCTAAACAGCCCAGGCCTACCACAGCGGAGAAGTATACTTTGCCTACCCTTACTAACCATAAATTATATTCTGGCCATATCAGAGCTAAAACATTTTTTTTCCATTTCTCAATGAAATGACATTTCTAATTTAAACAGCTAATATTTAGCTCGAAAAGTAAGAACCAGGGCAGGGAGCAGCCTGGGACATAGAGAACAGAAGGTTTGTTAGATTAGATGCCCAGTTGTGTCCAAATGTTCTCAAAAGCCATACTGCAACCCTCAATCAGAGCGGGAAAATGACACCACAAAAACATAATTAAACTCCCCAAATGCATTTTGTGGACGACTGTCAAAAGTTGAACACTGTTTTATTCATTATAAATCAATGCATTTTATATAAAAAGGGCAAAGGGATCTGAAATGAAACCATTGTAAATGTAAACCTCACAAGAAGGGCACCACCAGACCTAGTTACAGACACTCAATGAGCCAATACACCTGGTTAACAATCCACTGTCACCAAAAGGCCTGGGCTATGTCTAACTTCATTCAACAGTTGTGAATGGTTTAGAACCGAGTGCTGCAGACATAAATGCATGAGAGCATTACAAGCATGGCGACTAGGAGGACTATTGTGTTTTGTGCACTTAACACAACGGTCACTAGCAGCCAACACACATTCTTGACATGCTCACAAAACTAGAGTGAATAGCTGTCCAATGGTGTAAGATTGTTGAGAACTTGGTAAGGTAAACGAGACAAAAGCTTTGTGTAACGCCCCAACGTAACAGTCCTGAATGTAGCCCAGGTACAGCCACCTTCTGTTTGCACATGACCAGGGCCAACCCGTAAAACCTACCTACCCTAGGGTGTTCACAGATCTGAAAGAACTAGATGTGATAGCTATAGGCATAAGTCCACAGGCCAAAACCATATCGCTTAGATGCGTCCAATCATTTGGGATCTGTGAACACTAAAAGGGACAAGAGCTAGGGACCAAAATAGAACCAAGCCCTGGTTGTTAGTTAGAATAAGCTAAGACACTATTGCAGTCTAGAGCACTCAAAGAGCAGAACAGAGCATAAAAGAGTGGGATCGTTTTAGAAGAAATCAACTTGACATTTGAAAGGACTTATTGGTACAGTGCATTCAGAAAGTATTCAGACCTTCACTTATTCCACATTTTGTTACGTTACTGCCTTATTCTAAAATTAATTCAATTGTCCCCCCTCATCAATCTACACACAATACCCCATAATGACAAAGCAAAAACAGAAATCTTTGCTAATTTATAAAAATAAAACTTTTGTATAAAATTTACATAAGTATTCAGACCCTCTCCTCAGTACTTTGTTGAAGCACCTTCACTGCAGATCCTCTCAAGCTCTGTCAAGTTGGATGGGGAGTGTTGCCGCACAGCTATTTTCAGGTCTCTCCAGAGATGTTCGATCGGTTTCAAGTCCAGGCTCTGGCTGGGCCACTCAAGGACATTCAGAGCCTTGTCCCAAAGCAACTCCTGCGTTGTCGTGGTTGTGTCCTTAGGGTCATTGTCTTGTTGGAAGGTGAACCTTCAACCCAATCTGAGGTTCTGAGCGCTCTGGAGCAGGTTTTCATCAAGGATCCCTCTGTACTTCGCTCTGTTCATATTTCCCTTGATCCTAGTCTCCCAGTCCCTGCCGTTTAAAAACATCCCCACAGCGTGATGCTGCCACCACCATGCTTCAACGTAGGGATGGTGCCAGGTTTCCTCCAGACCTGACTCTTGGCATTCAGAGAATCTTGTTTCTCATGGTCAGAGTCCTTTAAGTACCTTTTGGCAAACTGCAAGCGGGCTGTCATGTGCCTTTTACCCGAGGAGTGCCTTCCGTCTGGCCACTCTACCATAAAGGCCTGATTGGTGGAGTGCTGCAGAGATGGAAGAACCTTCCAGAAGGACAACCATCTCCACAGAGGAAGTCTGGAGCTCTGTCAGAGTGACCATCGGGTTCTTGGTCACTTCCCTGATCAAGGCCCTTCTCCCCTGATTGCTCAGTATGGCCGGGCAGCCAGCTCTAGGAAGAGTCTTGGTGGTTCCAAACTTCTTCCATGTAAGAATGATAGAGGCTACTGTGTTCTTGGGGACCTTCAATGCGGGATAACATTTTTGGTACCCTTCCCCAGATCTGTGCCTTGACGCAAACCTGTCTCGGAGCTCTATGGAAAATTCCTTCGACCTCATGGCTTGGTTTTTGCTCTGACATGCACTGTCAACTGTGGGACATTACATAGACAGGTGTGTGCCTTTCCAAATCATGTCCAATCAATTGAATTTATCACAGGTGGACTCCAATCAAGTTGTAGAAACATCTCAAGGATGATCAATGGAAACAGGATGCACCTGAGCTCAATTTCGAGTCTCATAGCAAAGGGTCTGAATACTTATGTAAATAAGGCATTTGTTTATTTGTAATCAAATTGCTAAAATTCCTACAACGTTTTTTGATTTGTCATCATGAGGAAAAAAAGGAAGTTAATCCATTTTAGAATAAGGCAAAATGAAACAAAATGTGGAAAAAGTAAAGGGGTCTGAATACTTTCCGAATGCACTGTATATACCCTAAACACTTTTTAATTTATATAAATAAAATACAAATTCTAGGAAGTAATTGGTATTGTCACTGTCAAATAAATGTTTACTTTAGGACATTACTCAGTCTTAGGACATTATGCACACTCGAGTACGACCACATCTTTGAACAAATCATGGTTGGCCATCACAACGACAGGCAATAGATAGATAGGTCAAGAATATAACCCTTTAAATAGTACACATTTCAAAAGGCAACCCAATTCATCCACACTCAAATATTGTTCCAAAATAAAAAATAATATTTAAAATCAAGTTGGTTTCACTGACCCCAACAAGTAAAGCTCAGGCTCTGGTAATAAGGTGTTATTTGCGGACAACTAGATTTCCCTTAATGTAATATGAGAATTGAATAGGCCTGTGTCTTTGGGTGAGAGGTCAAATCACCAGTGTTTCCAGGTCAATGTAAGCTGTAAAAATATGAGACTTGGGAAGGGGCATGGCTTTCTGGCACCTGGCTTTTAAAGCAACCTTATATACTGAGCTTTCTTTGAGTTTAGCGAGGGTGGGGAAAGATTAAAATGGACCACATGTCCAAATTACCAAAAACACACATTAAAGAAAAATAAAATAAAACAAATAACTTAAATAGAAGTGCTAAAACAACAGTTATTTGAGCCCTTTCATTAACCAGAAATAAAGCAGGGTGTAAGCGAATCCCAGCCCACCCCAACAGAAAAGGAGAGAGGGGAATAACAGTAATGGTAATACCAATTTGTCATCCAATGATTCACAGATGTACAGTTCACTTGTAGGTCAGACTCCACCCACCCCAACCTCCCTTCCCAGAATTCTATAGTCAGTGCCCCCCCCAGGTCTGTGAGCCCCGTCCGCCCTCTGTTTCAAGTCTGTCTGTGCTGGAGGGAGAGCTCTCATCAGTCTCAGTGCATCCCCTGTCCTCCTCCTCTGCCCTCTTTAACTGCTCTTCCTTCCTCCTGCGCTCCATCTCCCACTCTACAAAGGTGTCAAAGAGGCTTGGCCAGGCCTCGTCCTCGCTGTAGTTGCTCAGGTCCGGCCCGATGGCCTGCGTGAAGTTGAGGAACATGTTCCAGGTGTCCCGCGAGATGCCCCGCACACCTGACGGGTTCTCGCCCAGGAAGTCCAGCCAGTGCTCGAGGATGGCTGGCGTGTCCTGCGTGAAGACCAGGCGCCACAGCGCGATGGCGATGTCACGCTGCAGCGAGCGCTGGCCTTCCTCAGCGTCCAGGCCAAACTGGAAGGTGAAGCGGTACAGCTCCTTGAAGTTCTCCTCGCCCTGTGCCTCCATCAGCATGAAGGGGAACCGGGAGCAGATGCCCTCGAGACTGTCCGCCTTGATCGCCCTGCATCCGTCTACAAACTCCTTCCTATAGACAGGCGGAGAAAAACAGGACTGCGTTATAGACCATGACACAAGGTTACTATAAAAAAGAAAATGAATCATGAAAAAACTATTTAGACAACTTAAATAAAATAATTAACAACAAACTATATTTGACTCCAAAACTAAATAAAATCATCATGAATTGTTTAGTTTTATTGTAAACTTGTTGTTTAGTTTTATTGTAAACTTTGGCAAAATAAATCTAACAGGGTTTTTAAGAGATTCAAGCTACAGAATCTGGCTGGTAAATGCTGCCAGAAGATGGTGTTGTTTCAAATAGGTCTACTTAGTGCGTCACTATCACTAGCTAACAGGGGGGGGGGGGGGGAATTGCCAAAGTAGCTAACTTGATTCTTCTTACATGTACTACTAAAGTTAAAAAGCATTGGGTTGGTGTAAGCATGGGCGAGAGTTTGCTTCCACCATATGTTTTGCACCAGTCTTGGTGCTATTCCTTTTGAATCCAAGTCACATTGAGATTTACTTTATCATTTCAACCTAACCTATGACCTGACTGATCACCTTTTGTATTACTGCCTTCTCTGTGGTATTTGTATTTATTAAGGATTAAAGATCCCCATTAGCTGACAAGGCAGCAGCTACTCTTCCTGGGGTCCAGCAACATAAAGGCCGTTATATACCCTCAGGCCATTACTCTACTACCACATATCTAGAATACAAAATCCATGTGTACGTGTGTGTCTTATCAGGTATATGTGTGTCTGTCTCTTCACAGTCCTTTTTATTTTATTTTATCCGATTCTATTGCTTGCATCAGTTACCTGATGTGGAATAGAGTTCCATGAGGCCATGGCACTATGTGGTAACATCCCAAAAAACACAATAACAAAAAACTCGACACAAATGGTTCCGAGCCTCCACACATGCTTTCTGTCCAACACTAAAACTATAACTGCAACTAAATAAAATAAAAACTATATAGAAATATTTTTGCTAAATAAAACTAGCAAATCAGGTCTGAAAACTAACAAACTAAACTTTAATAGAAATACAACTAATATAAAAACACAAAACTTTAATAACCTCGCTGCAACATAATGTCAACCTTTTGAATCAGGCAATAAGCCTTATCGAGAAAAACCTGTCAGTGACAACCTGGGGCAATTTCAAGTCAATAAGTTCAGTTGAGAAACTCTTAGCACCAAACTCTGATAAAACATCACCTAGGCCTCAACATAAACAAGTCAGGTAAAGTATGCAAGGAAATAACTGTGCCTTCTTGGTCTCTCAACTCTTTATCAGTATTATAACGTGTAGCAGGCCCGGACACTTTACAGCACAGGGAGAGAAAGGGCGAGATGCCCCCTGAGATTAACTTGACTACATCCTGTCACCCTGCCATATAGTGCTTCTGTCGCTTCAGCACATGACACCCTGGCCAGATATGTCCTCTGATATGCCTTGTTTTTCGACCCCATTTTATACTGCAGACATTAAATCAGACCTGGTGTGAACAGCAAAGCAACAGTAAAACTTTCAAAGTTTCTGGCTCTAGGTAGCTCAGATGATAATTTTTTTTTATATGTAAAATGATCGTAATAGGTCAAATTTTCAGACTAGGTACAACATTACGACAATTGATGAGACAAAATCATCTGAGGAATAGACAATCAGAAAGACACACTGTCCACTCATTACAGAGTGCAGTGTCAGAGCCAGAGACTGATTCTATTTGTGCTCCCTACCTGTCAACTATAAAGTGTGAGCTACAGAGCTGCTGAAATGAGTGGGGGGTGGAGTGGGGTGGCCAGCCAGAACAATGTTAATTGAAACACTGCACAGTAAAACTAGCCTAAAACAGACAGTGCAGGGCAGCAGTAGACATTTTTGAATTTGATCAGAGTTCAAGCATCAGACATTATGAGCTAATATGGTCTCTTTTGGACCAATACTTGACTTGAATCTTCTCAGAACATATTCTCTGAATATCAGGCAACAACACATTGATGTAGCGTTTTCTTTCTTATCCCTACCCCTTCCCATTCACAACCCATCTCTCACCTTGTAAACTTGCACATGGTGGCCGCCTGAAACTTCCAAGCGAGGACCAGCACACGGAACTCGGCGGGGTCCACGTACAGGTCGTTGCAGAACCTCTCCATGCCCTCCTCCAAGATAGACTCCTCCTGCGGGTCCTTGTAGCAGCAGAAAAGCTCCTCGATGCGCAGCAAGGACGGCCCCTCCCTGTCTGCCACCGGGCGCTCCTCATTCCTCAGGTCCCCCATCATGGCCGATGTGGGGATCACTGTGGTCTCCACGGTAACCTCCAAGGCATTCTTGGTGCCATTGAACATGAGCTCACTGGAGGCCTTGCTGCTCAGGCCACTGGGCTCCTCCTTGTGCCCTCCTCCCCCACTGCCTCCCGTTCCCCCGCATTTCTTGTGGTGGGACTTGGACCCAGGCTCCTTGTCGCCACTCTTGCTGCCAAGCGAAGACGATGGGTTCTTACACTTGGTGACACACTGGCCCATGTCGCTCTCTTTGATCCTCACGGTCTGTCCTCCCCTCCTTCAGGCCCTGCCTGCCCCACCTAGACGCCTCTGCTCTGGCCTGATGAGACGTCTCAACATGCCCTTGGGCCCTGAGACAGAGGAGGAGTCCAACACAGTCACACAGAGTCAACAATAACAGTGACAATGAATCACTGGATCAACAAAGCTGTGAGTCACAAAGGGTCAAAAGCCACAACACTGATGTAATAATTACTAGAGAAAACAACCACTAAATGCTCAAGTTAGAAAAACATATGAAGATCATACAGTAGGCTACATCACCACCAACGAAGAAGGGTGGAGTGCCTGGCAGCTTTTTGAAGCCTGGCCCTGGTACCATAGAAGCTGGTACCATGGAGAGGAGGGGGGTCCAAATCAAACTGGAGGGCTGTATAAGTACGAAACACTTATAGAGAAGAGCCTTATACAGCATGGGTTACCATAGAAACAGACTAAAATACTTAGAGACAAGATGTTTTTAACCATAGAAACCACAAGATAAAACAATTAGAAGTGGTCCGGCTCATACATACTACTAGCCTACACAATACCCTACCACAATAGTTCAGAGATAGAGCAAGAAATGGGTTGGTGCTGATAAATACTTACAGACACTTCCTCAGAATGCATTGACCACTCCAGATGAAGGTGTCATCTTATTCTGCTCCATTGTAGTGACCTTGACATCCGCAATGTTGAATGACACACACCATCTTGTCACCATAAGCATAATGTCATACAGGGGTGTTGTTCTCCCACATGTAGATTCAGTTTGTTTACTTGCTATGAATTTGTAATTTGAGATCGAGAAAGCAGTCAGTTACTACGTAGCAGGGTATTCCCACAGCAAACTATAGCAACAAATATGCCTAAGCTTTCTCCTTTGTGAGAGCTTTTAATTATATACATTTGAAATATTCTGAGACTCATGAGAAATTCATGATAGCTTCCAGCTGTCGCAAGATTCATAAGCCACCTAGCAATGTCTCATGATTTGATGATGAAACACTTAGCTACAAGAGAACCGCCCCTGATCACATTTAGCTATTGAAACTATTCATGAGGAATTGAACTTCCGATCTAGTTCCCCGTGGACATGTACAGGTAAAACACCTCCTGGAAAGCTTGCAGTGCTTTCAATTATGTTCACCCCATTCTATTATGGCAAATGGAGATTGTTTTAGCTAGCTGAATAGGAACACATCTACCATTTCAATACTGAGGGGAATATCTAGTTAACATAGCTATCTACGTAACTATTTAGCTAGCAACCCATTTATCAAAATAACACTGCCTGAAAGAATCTAAACTAGCTTGTCTAGCTAACGTTAACTCATCTGAACGCGGCGTTGGCTAGTTGCGTCTTAGTTTGACCAACTAACAACATGCTGACCTAATCAACATGACTGTCTAACAACTTCAGTAGCTAGATTCCCTGACAAAATAAAGCCTCGTTCGTGGCTTGCTATACTTCGCCATCATCATACCCTAGCTAGTGGCTGTCTAACTAGCACGTCATCATGTAGCTGGAGCGCTAACTTTACAGATAACGTTAGCTAGCTAGCATGCCATAGATATAAACTTGTTTAGATAGTGAACAACAAACGTACCTTTTAAAGAGAAATGATTGTCTAGAAAATCGCGTACATCACTCCAATAACATTAGCTAGTAAAACAAAACGTCAGCTTGCTAGTTTAGGACACGACACAAATAAACATCCCCACATAGCTAAAAAGCTAGCCAGCTAACGTTAGCTAGTCAGCATCATAAACAAAACCGAGCGTTTCAGTTGACTTTTGCCTGATAAGAACGCACCTGGTTTGCAAATAACCGCCCTAAACGACTGACTTCTACTTTAAATTGACTGCTACATCAAACAACTCAGATGAACCAGTACGAAAGGCTTACAGTTTCTTTGTGTTTCGCCTTTATGTGGACATTAAGGGAATTTTCCCTGCATCACTTCCTCCCCGCAGAGCACCCCACCAGCGAGACGTCTAGAAAGCTATGATAACCACTGATCTACATGGATAAGGATGGGCTCCCCTGTTTAGATTTTGTTAAACATTGAAGTGGCTGGCAAAAATTCAAACGAACAGGAATCAACATTGTGTAATATTAGGGGAAATCTTCCTCTTTGGGTTTGAACTCGAAGGGCTTTGAAAAGCGAATTACATTTGGACTTTTGAGCTCCCGAGTGGCGCAGCGGTCTCAGACACTACATGTTTGTGATAGAGGCGTCACTACAGACCCTGGTTCGATTCCAGGCTGTATCATAATCGGGCGTGATTGGGAGTCCCATAGGGCGGCGCACAATTGGCCCAGCGTCGTCCGGGTTTGGCCGTCATTGTAAATACGAATGTTTACTTGCCTAGTTAAATAAAGGTTAAATAAAAAATGAAATTGTTTCGTAGAGACTTTGCAACACACTGATTGCTGCGAACACGTTAATCAAATTACGTCAGTGTAATCGTCATCTCTATGCGACATGTTGCGTAAAAAGCTCACAGCACAGCAGGTAGGTCAAGTCATTCATAATACGACTTTTCTGCAAGTCAGCATTAGGAATTCATGTTATTGTAATGTTGACATACACCGTTAGATATTCCTGTCCTAGATGTTCCAATTACATTAAAGATAAGCATGTCATCATTAGCCAGGTATATTGGCTTGTCACCCTGCTAGCTCTTTTTTTAAATACATTTTTTTTATGTAGAAAAAACAGTATACATACAAGAAGTATACAAATAGATCATGATAATATATGCTAGGGGGTACAACAAATGACATATTATACAAAAACCTTAAAAGAAACACACACTGATTGTTTTAACAGCTTTCTTAGAAGAATGTTTTATAGTCTGCTCGAAAGTACTGCTCGAATTCCTTATAGAAACACGGAAGTGTTTTTTTTATTAGTGAATTTACATTTATGAATATTACATTTTTTCCATTAGCACAATTAGATTTATGAGATAAAATAGTTTTTTGTTTATCCTTATTATGGTTAAGGAAACCGAGCAGCACATTCACCATAAAAACGTCACCCTGCTTGCTCACGTTAGCCCATGCTCATCAGCGTGATGCAGACCCCAGTGAGCTAATCAAAATTAAATCTACTTATACACTTTTCTGAAAATCAGTTCATTTAATTCTAGTGTACATACGATCAATGTCACCAGGGATGGGCTGTATGTGAAGGACTGTACTAAGCTGATAGCTATCTAGTGATTCTAGTCCCTGCTACAATGAAAATAAAAATGTTCCGATGTTATATTGCCACCTAGTGGTTTATTTAAACATGCGCGTACATGTATTATTTTCCCACACTTTCCAGCAGTAAACCAACTTCTGTTTCAGTAATAATTCAAAGCAGTTAACCCATATGTGTATATATATGTGTATATATGTGTATATATGTGTATATATATATATATATATGTGTATATGTCTGTTTTCAACTATCCAATGATGTTTGATCACTGGTTATATCATTTCAAACAGGGTCCCAGTCTGACTCCCTGCATATATTCTTTATATTCCCTGCTTTGTATTGATTTTAGACCAAATGACGTCAGCCACACGTAGTCAGGTCCTGTCACTGTATATGAGGGTATTTCGGGTCGCCCGGGGCTGGCAGTCCACACTCCCACAAGACACTGAGAGCGAGAGACGGTACATTGTCCAGGAGGCCCAGACCCTCTTCAGACAGAACCAACAGGTAAAGATAGTAGGGATGGGCAATTGACATTATTTGACTGTTCAAGTGTTTGCATTTTTTTTTTCAAGTACTCGAATGGAAAAAACTTTTTTTTGTGGAGAACAACCAATAATTGTCCTTCACCATATATCAGGCCGATATAGGCCTTTTCTAGTCCATCCCCTTCTATCGGCTATGCCGATAGTCCCTTTACATAGCAAAACTGCTGCTATACCAGCCACCTCTGGCATAGCAGCACTGCACAATGCTGAGGAATGTCTAGCTGGGAAAATCAGCAGTAGTAGTAAGCTTTCTCATTCTCCAACAGGAAGGTGCACTATTGAGAAATTGATTAATTGAGATAGTGACCAAACTCAAACTCCTGTTGCAAATATTAGTTTAGTTAATTCACTAACAATAAGTCTTGTGTCGACGTGCCAGGACATGCATGCATTAAGCAAGCAAGCTAGCTAAGCAGATAAATGTGACTTGCAGTGGTGGAAAAAGTACCCAATTGTCTTACTTGAGTAGAAGTAAAGATACTTTTATAGAAAATGACTCAAGTAAAAGTCACCCAGTAAAATACTACTTCAGTAAAAGTCTAAAAGTATTTGTTTTTAAATGTACTTGAGTATCAAAAGTAAATGTAATTGCTAAAATATACTTAAGTATCAAAAGTAAAAGTATAAATCTTTTCAAATTCCTTATATTAAGCAAACCAGACAGCACGATTTTCTTGTTTTTTAAATTCATGGATAGCCAGGGGCACACTCTGGCACATGTGACAAATACATTTTGATTTGCTTCGTTTGTCAATTATATCTGAGTGTTGAAGACAACAAGTGTAGACTTTAGCGTGAAATGCTTACTTACAAGCCCTTAACCAACAGTGCAGTTCAAGAAGATTTAAGAAAATGAACAGGTTAGTAGAGGTAATTTGTACATGTATGTGGGGGTGAAGTGACTATGCATAGATAATAAACAGCGAGTAGCAGCAGTGTACAAAAGGAAGGGGGGTGTCAATATAAATTGTCCAGTGGCGATTTTATTAATTGTTCAACAGTGTTATGGCTTGTGGGTAGAAGCTGTTGAGGAGCCTTTTGGTCCAAGTCTTGGAGCTCCGGTACCGTTTGCCGTACGATAGCAGAGAAAACAATCTTTTTTCTCCAAAAACTGAAAAACGGGTTTGCTAACGTTACTAGCTAACTGTAGTAGCAGCCAACTAATAATTGGATCATTTGGACAATAACTAGAGTCTCTGACAATTTTATGGTTTTCCTCTGACACCATAAACTATCAAAATAAAGTCGCACACTCCATGTATAAACTTCCAGCAATTAAATTTTCGGCATCACTATGCCTTCCTCAGGGTAATGTCATGAATACTTGAACTAGGTTATGTAGACAAACAGTGCAATTATTAGTGCAACCAATGACAATAGTGAGGGGTGTGTCATAATGATTCAATTAATTAATGATACTATTAAAAAATAGTATATGGCATATTAAATCTACTACGCTATTGTTATCATATAGAAACATAATGGAATATTGTACATCATATTCGCATCAACATACATTGTTTCATTCAATTTCACATAATTTTGTATTTCATTTCATCTTTGTTACATGTAATCTTTTGGCTCAACCTTAATGTATAATGAGCATCATCAAACAGGGGGAACATATTAGGTGTACGCTAATAACCTGTTGAAAGAATATATCAATTTCTAATACTTGTTCATAAAGGAAAAATGTTGTTCACAAGAAGGGCCTGAGATCTAAGTCACCGCCTATTTTATATAGGTCCTGGATGGCAGGAAGCTTGGCCCCAGTGATGTACTGGGCCGTTCGCACTACTCTCTGTAGTGCCTTACGGTCAGATGCCGAGCAGTTGCCATACCAGGTGGTGATGCACCGGTCAGGATGCTCTCGATGGTGCAGCTGTAGAACCTTTTTGAGGATCTGGGGACCCATGCCAAATCTTTTCAGTCTCCTGAGGGGGAAATGGTTTTGTCGTGCCCTCTTCATGACTGTCTTGGTATGTTTGAACCATGATAGTTTGTTGGTGATGTGGACACCAAAGAACTTGAAACTCTCGACCCGCTCCACTACAGCCCTGTCGATGTTAATGGGGGCCTGTTCAGCCCGCCTTGTCCTTGAGTCCATGATCAGCTCCTTTGTCTTGCTCACATTGAGGGAGAGGTTGTTGTCTTGGCACCACACTGCCAGTTATCTGACCTCCCTTTAGGATGTCTCATCGTTGTCAGTGATCAGGCCTACCACTGTTGTGTCGTCAGCAAACTTAATGATGGTGTTGGAGTCGTGTTTGGCTACGCAGTTGTGGTGAACAGGGAATACAGGAGGCAACTAAGTAAAAACCCCTGAGGGGCCCCAGTGTTAAGGATCAGCGTGGCAGACGTATTGTTGCCTACTCTTTCCACCTCTTTCCACTGTTGCAGAGGGAGGTGTTTAGTCCCAGAGTCGTTAGCTTAGTGATGAGCTTCGTGGGCACTATGGTGTTGAACGCTGAGCTGTAGTCAATGAACAGCATTCTAACATAGGTGTTCCGTTTGTCCAGGTGAGAAAGGGCCGTGTGGAGTGCGATTGAGATTGCGTCATCTGTGGCTCTGTCGGGGCTGTTTGCCAATTGGAGTGGGTCTAGGGTTTCCGGTAGGATGCTGTTGGTGTAAGCCATGACCAGCCTTTCAAAGCACTTCATAGCTACTGACGTGAGAGCCACGGGTCGGTAATCATTTAGGCAGGTTACCTTCGCTTCCTTGGGCACAGGGACAATGGTGGTCTCTTTGAAACATGTAGGTATTACAGACTCGATCAGGGAGTGGTTGAAAATGTCAGTGAAGACACTTGACAGTTGGTCTGTGCATGCTTTGAGTACACATCCTGGTAATCCGTCTGGCCCAGCGGCTTTGTGAATGTTGACCTGTTTAAAGATTTTGTTCACATCGGCTACTGAGAGCATTATCACACAGTCATCCAGAACAGCATGTGTGTTCAGTGAGTCTGCCAGATCAGAGTCAGTATGACCAGGGATATTCTCTTGATAAGTATGTGAATGGACCATTTTCCTGTCCTGCTATGCATTCAAAATGTAATGAGTACTTTTGGGTGTCAGGGAAAATGTATGGAGTAAAAAGTGCATTCTTTTCTTTAGGAATGTAGTAAAGTAAAAGTTGTCAAAAATATAAATATTAAAGTAAAGTACAGATACCCTTAACTTTTTAAGTAGTACTTTAAAGTATTTTTACTTAAGTACTTTACACCACTGGTGACCTGTTAGCAAAGATTACGATAACTAACCCTTTTATCTGTAGTGTTAGCTAGCTAGCTATATTGGCTACTGTGCTAGCTAGCTGGCTAGATAAACATTGCGCTAAAATATCAGATAGAAGCTATTAGCCAATGCAGCTAACTAACGTTAGCTGGTTATCATTTTGAACAAGCTCCATTTTCGGCAACGAGCCATCTGATTTACGGTGTAACTTTAGCTATTTACTGGTGTGTTTATCTGACCAGCCGCAATCATATCCGTAAATTGATAGTTGGATTAGATTATTGTCGTAATGGGAAAAGGACGTGTTTTTAAAATGCCTAAATAAAGGTTGACAATAGGTTTAGATACCTAAGAATATTCCTGCATGTTTATGGACCAAGAAATATGTAGATCAGCGCGTCCACAGTTTATGTGAGCAAAGTCATACGTATAAAAAAAAATAAATCACAACAGCTGTGATGGAAACAGGAAGTTACGGTACAGTTTTGTAAATGCCGACAGATTATTTGTTCATTTGACATGGATCTTTTTGCATCGGTAAAATGTGTTATGAAAGAAATAGCAGTGGAAAGGCCATTATGCGCAAATATTGATATATGACTTGGAGTCACGTGATGATATTGTTAAAGTTGCGACAGTTCGTTTCTGGTATCAGAACAAAATAGTCAGCACATAGTAACTTCTGATTTATTTGTACTTTAATTAATGCAAACACGTGTGTGGTAAATGGGTGGTTCGTATATACGGTCTCGCTGTTTTACCTCGCAGGGCAAACAGAGAAAAGAACGACATATCCTTTGTTTCTCTTTTATACTCTGACAGAGATAGTTCCCGCTCAATGCTGGCCTGTCAGAGGGAGGAGGAGCGTGGTTTAAACTTGCTCCTCCTATCGTCGGCGCGCAGGCAGGTCCCAGCCTAGTGACGCACTTCCTGTCGCCGGGTGTCGTTCTTCCTGTCTTCAGCAGTCGATTTATCCGCAGTTCATATACTCAACATTGTAGCATAGCTTCCCCGGTATATCACAAAGGTTATGCATACAAATAGCCAGTTCAACCCTAACAATATGTTGTGTGGCCCTCCCGCTATGATTCGGGAACCATGCAGTTTATTGGGCTACAGATGAAATAAATGAGAAGTATACTGAACAAAAATATAAACGCAACTTGCAACAATTTCAACGATGAAAACAATTTAAACGATGCTACAATTTCAACGAGTTACAGTTCATATTTGGAAATCAGTCAATTTAAATAAATCCATTAGGCCCTAATCTATGGACTTCACAGAAAGCCTTTTGTGCAGATGGATCATTTCTGGTGTCTTTTATTTTAGCTCATGAAACATGGGACCAACACTTTACATGTTGCATTTATATTTTTGTTCAGTATAGTTTATTCTGCCTGTTCTTTGAAATTTTCAAAATGGATAAACAATTCCACATTGAACACTGATGAATTACGGCTATTACATCTGTTTGGTGTGCAGGCATATGCTTAAAGATTCTGATGAAAATACACTCTGTTTTTCTCAAACTAAAGTTTTTGCATATTTTCAGTGTGGAACCTGTCTATATTTAGAGGGGGATTATAGCCTAGGCTAACCAATTCTAAAATGGCTCTAGCAGTTCTCAAAGTAGCTTAAGCGGAAAATATACGGGATGCAATTATTACACAACTGCAGCTCTTTGTTGGAAAACATTTTCCTGTTTCAATCAACCAGTCTATTTTGAATTTGTGACAAAGCTACTGTCATTTGGCAAGGAATGTAGCTAGTGTATCCCATCAATGATATGTTTTTATAGAAATAAATGCCTGTAGGCCTAAGGGAGCATGTGTGCGCACTCGGCACGCATGGTGTGGAGGGAACGGTCGGAACGCAAACGAATGAAGGAGACACAAAGAGGAAAGGGAATTTAAGGAGAAGAACGGTGTGATGCTTGGCTTGTTTCTTTTTTGTTGTGCCCCGCAAATGCACATGTACAAATTGAACACTAGAGTCGAAGCAAATTAACGTTGTCTTCAAGACAAAATGTAACTTGTCGGTTCGGGTAGCCACAAAGCTCATTCCACCAAATAATTTTACAGTATTTAACAAAAAAATTGATCTTTGGTTAAAGATCGAGATTTGACGTCCGTTCGAGTACGCTGTTATTCATGCCCATCCCTAAAAGATAGACCTAAAGGTTGTCTGGTGTAGCTCAAATTCTTCTTTATCTGTTGTTCTGTGTGTCCCCTTTAGCTGACAGATCATACATCAATAAAGAAGTGCATAGACGAATGTGAGGCAAGGATAGAAATTGGTAAGTGTCAACGACAGCCTGGTTGACATTTTTAATGATTTAATTTAGCAATGTATCTGGATAATTGACACAATGTTCACACTTAAATGCTTTGGTATGAGAATGTGACATTTTTCCCCACTCTAATTTGCAGGTCTTCATTACAGGAATCCCTATCCAAGACCTGTAAGTGACAGACATCCAAACCAGAACAAATGTTTCTCTCTCAGGAACTATTGTGTCATTTCACTATTGTCTAATGTAATGGTTTTATTTTGGTTCTTTAATTGCAGCTCTACCTGCCTATAATGGGACTGGCAACCCAGAAAGGCAGGAAGCTGAAAGCACAGCAGCGCATGAGGAAGCAGGCCAAGCCAGTTTACTTACAGTCACATGACGAAGACAGTTGAGACTAGATTCATTAATGTTGCCAAGGACAGGAAGACCGTCACTGGCTGATCTCAGGAGGAGTTGAGTTCATATGACCACTCAGCTGTAGATGACAAAAGTAATTTATATCCAATGTTCATCACGCACATCAATGTTCATCAAGCACATTTCAATGTGCACTGCAGGATCCAATCCATCATGTCTGTGCAACAGTATACTTTACCAAGTATATTTATGCATGCATTTCCTGACAAAAGCTGTTATGTAAATGTCAGTCTTGTCTGTCCCATAAGATAGTCAGCCAAAAAGATGTATGATATTCTTTTGACTATTTATTCTTTCAATAAATTGAGTTTTGATAAATGCCACTCCTCTGCATTCATGCTTTCAATAAATAAAAAGTCAGATGAAATCTGTCAGGTAGAAAAATACTCAGATTCCTCAGTACTTTTTGCCGATACTTTTTAGCTAGTAGTTCTGAAAGTAGCGCTCACGAGCCAAAAGTGGTCCCGAAAATGTTGTACTTCACCATCACATCATTGTTCTCTAGCCTCTGTAGCATGCACAAAGAGAATTAAAAAAAAACTGTAGTATTCATGAGCTGTGCACATGCATGGCTTCACCCAACAACCTCGTTGGACAATGCAGTGCCAATCGGACCTTGTGTCCCACTTTAACCTTGCAAGCTCATTGGGCATTATTCCACCTGCAAATCAACATTGTCTGTCATGCTTGGTCCTGGATAATTCCCTTTGTTGTACAGACTGGTACAGTAATCAAGCGATTGTGAAAATGTCATTTTTATACAATGGAAAAGTTATAACCTACTTACTATATGTTTGCATCAAATTACCTATCCTTTAAAGTCATGTAATGATTACAGTGCCTTCAGAAAGTAATCACACCCCTTTACTTTTTCCACATTTTGTTGTGTTACAGCCTGAATTTAAAATGGATTAAATTGAGATGTTTTTGTCACTAAACACAATACCCCAAAATGTCAAATTGGAATGATGTTTTTTGACATTTTTACAAATGAATTAAAAATGAAAAGCTGAAATGCCTTGAGTCTATAAGTATTCAACCCCTTTGTTAATGACAAGCTTAAATAAGTCTAGCAGTAAACATTTGCTGAACAAGTCAAAAGTTGCATGGACTCACTCTGTATGCAATAGTGTTTAACATGATTTTTGAATGACTACCTCATCTCTGTACCCCACACACAATCATCTGTAAGGTCCCTCAGTCGAGCAGTCAATTTCAAACACCGATTCAGCCACAAAGACTAACTCAATGGGACCACGCAGCCGTCATACCGCTCAGGAAGGAGATGCGTTCTGTCTCCTAGAGATGAACGTACTTTGGTGCGAAAAGTGCAAATCAATCCCAAAACAGCAGCAAAGGACCTTGTGAAGATGCTGGAGGAAATAGGTACAAAAGTATCTATGTCCACAGTTAAACGAGTCCTATATCGACATAACCTGAATGGCCGCTCAGCAAGGAAGAAGCCACTGCTCCAAAACTGCCATAAAAAAGCCAGACTACGGTTTGCAACTGCACATGGGGACAAAGATCATACTTTTTGGAGAAATGTCCACTGGTCTGATGAAACAAAAATATAACTGTTTGGCCATAATGACCATCGTTATGTTTGGAGGAAAAAGGGGGACGCTTGTAAGCCAAAGAACACCATCCCAACCGTGAAGCATGGGGTTGGCAGCATCATGTTGTGGGGTGCTTTGCTGCAGGAGGGACTGGTGCACTTCACAACATAGATGGCATCATGAGGCAGGAAAATTCTGTGGAGATATTGAAGCAACATCTCAAGACATCAGTCAGGAAGTTAAATCTTGGTCGCAAATGGGTCTTCCAAAGTTGTGGCAAGATGGCTTAAGGACAACAAAGTCAAGGTATTGGACTATCCATCACAAAGCTCTGACCTCAATCCTATAGAAAACTTGTGGGCAGAACTGAAAAAGTGTGTGCGAGCAAGGAGGCCTACAAACCTGACTCAGTTACACCAACTCTGTCAGGGGGAATGGGCCAAAATTCTCCCAACTTATTGTGGGAAGCTTGTGGAAGGCTCCCGAAATGTTTGACCCAAGTTAAACAATTTAAAGGCAATGCTACCAAGTACTAATTGAGTGTATGTAAACTTCTGACCCACTGGGAATGTGATGAAAGAAATCAAAGCTGAAATAAATCATTCTCCCTGCTACTATTCTGACATTTCACATTCTTAAAATAAAGTGGTGATCCTAACTGACCTAAGACAGGGAATTTTTACCAGGATTAAATGTCAGAAAATGTGAAAAACTGAGTTTAAATCTATTTGGCTAAGGTGTATGTAAACTTCCGAGTTGGATGACCGTTCAAAACTTCTTTTGAGCTCTCTGAAGTCTGAGATTTCCCAGTTTCCAGACCCTTAAACCCAGACTTAGACCACACATCCACTCCACTGACTAGCAGGCTAGTGATTTTTTGCAATGCTTGCAGTTAGCCACTGATTCCTTCTAAACCACTCATTGTTGAAATTGCAATTTCCAACTTGTTGTGTAATGTTTATGTCAAATGGCCGATGAGCACCGATACGTTTTATCTATAATTTATCTTCATAACTTCTCTTCATATGACAAGGATTGAAAAGGATTTGCCAGTAGATAGTTGACTTGATTCATGATGATTGGCTGCTAGCTTGCTAGCTGAGATTTTGAAAGTGTGATGGTGACATGATCAGTCCAATCAAAGCTACTGTAGATATAACGTGATTTGACCATTTTATCTACGGCCAATAACCTTGAGCCTTCTTGGATGGGCACTTCGAATGTAACTCTATGGCAGCACCCAAAGGGCTTGAATTTTCAGTAGATTTTGCTGTGATGTAGTGTCCCCATGAGTGACAGAACACTGAGCCAATCACGACACAGCTAGAGAACATTACCATGTTAGTCTTCTTCTAAAATGGATGAAATATTTTGTTCTCTCACATTGCCAGGTCGCAATTGTAAATGAGAACTTGTTCTCAACTTGCCTACCTGGTTAAATAAAGGTGAAATAAAATAAAATAAAAACATCAATCTACACACAATACCACATAATGACAAAGCAAAAACAGGTTTGTAAATTTTTTTGCAAATGTATAAACATAAAATAACTGAAATATCACATTTACCTAAGCATTCAGACCCTTTACTCAGTACTTTGTTGAAGCACCTTTGGCAGGGATTACAGCCTCAAGTCTACTTGGGTATGACGCTACAAGCTTGGCACACCTGTATTTGGGGAGTTTCTCCCATTCTTCAGTGCAGATCAGTGGAGGCTGGTGACTTGAAAAAACGAGGAGGATGGAAGACCCACAGTATAGTCGCGGAATTCACAGAGTCCAAAGTGTGTTCCAAAAATTATTTTTACCTAAAGCATTTAATAAAGACATTTATATTATGGGGAATGGGAATGATAGGGCTACTTACACAGTGTTGGAAAGGGATCACATCAGTGATTGAATGAGGCATGAGTTGAGGTGTTCAGAGGCTTGACCAGTGCAGGACAGGATTTGACTGGGAAGACAAAAAACAATAACACAAGAATCTACACAGTTAGACAAAAGAGCTAAGAATGAGTTAGTCCAAGCAAGGAGTAAAATCATTGATTTGTAATAATGTGATTGTGTATGTGATTGACTCTACATGCAGAAATGAGACAAAATTGATTGAGTACCCCTCAGTGCTTCCCCTCAGGGAAACATTAAATGTGCCAGTGGATGAGCGGGCACATGAGACGTTGTGGCTTCAGTTCATGTCAGGAGAAAGTTGACAATAGTAGTGGAGTGGTGTGGTCATCACCTCTTAAATCAGGGAACATGAGGGGACTTAGCTGGAAATACAAATAGCAGATACATTCCATTACAGTCGCGCTATCAAACAGTCATGTAGGTTTGGACAACGAGTTTCTCTATGAAGTTAAACTCAGACATCACAAAATTCATGAAGCCAAACACAGACTGCGGATCTCGCCCACTTGACACATCAAAGTAGCCCAAGAAACGTTCCTGAATAAAGCCCTGATCATCCACATACCTGACCATAACTGACAACTGCAAGTAGATTGGTGGCACCATAGGTCCCAGAGCGGTGGGGCAATTTTTACCCCCTGGGGCCTGGAGTTTTTCCTTATATGCTAACCTAACTAGGAAAACTCTGGACCCTATAAGGTATGACAGTGATTAATCTGTTATGAAAAGGTTTTATATGGGACCTGTTTTTTTAAGGGCCCCGGGGGGATGAAAACCCTGTCAAACTGCAGCTACCTTTTATTTTTTCATATAAATTATATTTAGACTAGATTAGGAGGGGGATTTCCTCTATCCAGACACATAGACAACAACTGATAGACAATAGACTCACAGGGCTGAGCTTGCTTTATTCATGTTTAGGTCTGTCATCACTATTATGTTGATTGATTCATTCCAGTTAATAATTTTTGATTGAAAATGTATATGCAGCCTAGCCAGCCCAGTTTTGAATATAAACCAAATTTGATCACATTCACATTTTCTCCTAACACCCAAATGGACTATAAATACATAGCGTTACCAATTAGTTTGCCCTGACCAGATGGACAGGGCACATAGGCTGTATGCAGCTGCTCTTATTAGTAGCCTACAATTGACCAGATGGACAGGGCGCATAGGCTGTATGCAGCTGCTCTTATTAGTAGCCTACAGTTGATCAGACTGAAAAATAGTCTTGTTTTCATCCCATACAGCATGTCAGATCTCTAATGTTTAGGTGTAGCCTAGGCTGCTGCAACATTCATGTCACAAGTTTTTGCTTGTGTCTGTCTGGAGTGATTATGTGTCATCCTCTTTACTAAATAAATACCAGAGGAAAGTGCAAAGCCTACTTGAGTGCACGCAAAAATGTTCATCAACCTCTTTCTTTAATCTAACTTTTAATGAATGATGCGATGGAAGCTATCAAATCATTCAGAATTGTTTTCGACATCCTAGAAAAGATGTTCAGCATGTAAAGCATCATAACGTGTAATTACAGGTGGCATGATGCTAGGCTCCCTGTGAACCAGCTATACATTTGCCGGGGGGAAACTACCTGCCCTCCTGGACACCTACACCACCCGATGTCACAGGAATGCCAAAAAGATCATCAAGGACAAGAACCCCCCGAGCCACTGCCTGTTCACCCTGCTATTATCCAGAAGGCGAGGTCAGTACAGGTGCATCAAAGTAGAGACCGAGAGACTGAAAAACAGCTTCTATCTCAAGGCCATCAGACTGTTAAACAGCCATCACTAACATTGAGTGGCTGCTGTCAACATACTGACTCAAATCTCTAGCCACTTTAATAATAAAAAAATTGGTTGTAATAAAATGTATCACTAGTCACTTTTAACAATGACACTTTATATAATGTTTACATACCCTACATTACTCATCTCATATGTGTATACTGTACTCTATACCATCTACTGCATCTTGCCTATGCCGTTCGGCCATCGCTCATCCATATTTATATGTACATATTCTTATTCATTCCTTTACACTTGTGTGTAAAAGGTAGTTGTTGTGAAATTGTTAGATTACTTGTTAGATATTACTGCATGGTCGGAACTAGAAGCACAAGCATTTTGCTACACTCGCATTTACATCTGCTAACCATGTGTATGTGACCAATAAAATGTAATTTGATTTGATTACATTTGATACCAGTTGGTATTGAACGGACCTCACCTTCTTTATGAAATTGATGTCAGGCAGAGGTCGACCCTCGCTTTTAATTCACACTTTTTTTGTGTACACCGGAGAATGAAAGGGGTTCTTCAACAAAAAGTCCCCAACATTTTCGGCAGCGTTGGCCATTCTGTCACACCCTGATCTGTTTCACCTGTCCTTGTCTCCACCCCCCTCCAGGTGTCGCTCATCTTCCCCACTTATCCCCTGGGTATTTATACCTGTGTTTTCTGTCCGTCTGTGCCAGTTCATCTTGTTTGCCAAGTCAACCAGTGTTTTTCTCTCAGCTCCTGTTTTTCCCCAGTCTCTCTTTTTCTCGTCCTCCTGGTTTTGACCCTTGCCTGCCCCTGACCTCGAGTCTGCCTGCTGCCCTGTACCGTTTTGAACGCTTGCCTATCCCCGACCTGCCTTTTGCCTATCCCTTGGATTATAATAAATACCAGAGCTCAAACCATCTGTTATCCTGTGTCTGCATCTGGGTCTCGCCTTGAGTCGTTATAATTCTACCATTCTGGCGGAGAAAACTGCACACTCGCGCTGGTAGCTAGCTACTGAAGTTAGCAAGGCAAATGTAAATAAATTGCACTAACTGGACACAAAAATAAAGTTTTAAACCCAAGAAAACTATTTAGAATATACCTCCATCTTCTGTAATTTAAAAAAACTAGTTTGAATTGAATAATATCCCAAAAATGCTCATCACTCTTAATCTCTATCCAACAATGTCACCAAGCTTCTCAATACATATAACCCCCATAGTGCTCTGTGGCACAATCCCAATACAACACAATAGGTTCATTCTCTGATCCTACTTCTATGATTGGATGGACAACATGTCAGTTCATACTGCAAAATCATAATTACCATGTATGTCTATGGAAGGGGGTGAGGCCTACCAGCCTCCTAGGTTTTGTATTGAAGTCAATGTAGCCAGAGGAGGATGGAAGCTAGCTGTCCTCCGGCTACACCATGGTGCTAGCCCAGACAGTGCGGTTGACGTTACTGTACAGTCGTGGCCAAAAGTTTTGAGAATGACACAAATATTAACTTTCACAAAGTCTGCTGCCTCAGTTAGTATGATGGCAATTTGCATATACTCCAGAATGTTATGAAGAGTGATCAGATTAATTGCAATTAATTGCAAAGTCCCTCTTTGCCATGCAAATGAACTGAATCCCCCTAAAAACATTTCCACTGCATTTCAGCCCTACCACAAAAGGACCAGCTGACATCATGTTAGTGATTCTCTCATTAACACAGGTGTGAGTGTTGACGAGAACAAGGCTGGAGATCACTCTGTCATGCTGATTGAGTTCGAATAACAGACTGGAAGCTTCAAAAGGAGGGTGGTGCTTGGAATCATTGTTCTTCCTCTGTCAACCATGGTTACCGGCAAGGAAACACGTGCCGTCATCATTGCTTTGTACAAAAAGGGCTTCACAGGCAAGGATATTGCTGCCAGTAAGATTGCACCTAAATCAACCATTTATCAGATCATCAAGAACTTCAAGGAGAGCGGTTCAATTGTTGTGAAGAAGTCTTCAGGGCGCCCAAGAAAGTCCAGCAAGCGCCAGGACCGTCTCCTAAAGTTGATTCAGCTGCGGGATCGGGCACCACCAGTACAGAGCTTGCTCAGGAATGGCAACAGGCAGGTGTGAGTGCATCTGCACGCACAGTGAGGCGAAGACTTTTGGAGGATGGCCTGGTGTCAAGAAGGGCAGCAAAGAACTCACTTCTCTCCAGGAAAAACATCAGGGACAGACTGATATTCTGCAAAGGTACAGGGATTGGACTGCTGAGGACTGGGGTGAAGTAATTTTCTCTGATGAATCCCCTTTCCGATTGTCAATAAAAGCCTTTGACACCTATGAAATGCTTGTAATTATATTTCAGCATTCCATAGTAACATCTGACAAAATATCTAAAGACACTGAGGCAGCAGACTTTGTGGAAATTCATATTTGTGTCATTCTCAAAACTTTTGGCTATGACTGTAGATTGAAAAACAGTATATTTTAACCAATTATTTGGTGACATAGTTTTATCTAAAAATGATAACTATAATGTTTCACTATTGTACTTTTAGAAAATGTCACTGAGGGATGGTCATCCCCTTCCTCCTCTGAGGAGCCTCTGCTGCAGATCCTCTCAAACTCTATCAGGTTGGATGGGGAGCGTTGCTGCACAGCTATTTTCAGGTCTCTCCAGAGATTTTATATCTGGTTCACGTCCGGGCTCTGGCTGGGCCACTCAAGGACTTTCAGAGACTTGTCCCGAAGCCACTCCTGCTTTGTCTTGGCTGTGTGCTTAGGGTCGTTATCCTTTGGAAGGTGAACCTTCGACCTGGTGTGAGGTCCTGAGTGCTCTGGAGCAGGTTTTCATCAAGGATTTCTGTACTTTGCTCCGTTCATCTTTCCCTCGATATGGAACAGTCTCCAATTCCCTGCTGCTGAACAACATCCCCACAGCATGATGCTGCCACCACCATGCTTCACCGTAGGGATGGTTCCAGGTTTCCTCCAGACGTGACGCTTGTTATTCTGGCCAAAGACTGTGTTCTTGGGGACTTTCAATGCTGCAGAAATGTTTTTATACCCTTCCCCAGATCTGTGCCTTGACACAATCCTGTCTCAGTACTCTACAGACAATTCCTTCGACCTCATGGCTTGGTTTTTGATCTGACATGCACCATTAACTGTGGGGCCTTATATAGACAGGTGTATGTCTTTCTAAATCATGTCCAATCAATTGAATTTACCGTATGTGGACTCTAATCAAGTTGTAGAAACATCTCAAGGATGATCAATGGAAACAGGATGCACCTTAGTAAAAGTTTTAATACATTTGCAAAATTTTAAAACCTGTTTTTGTTATTATTGGGTATTGTGTTTAGATGGATAAGGATTTTTATTTGATCCATTTTAGAATAAGGCTGTAATGTAGCAAAATGTGGAAAAAGTCAAGTCCGAATGCACTGTATATGCAGTGTTCAGATAAATTATTGCATGAATAAACTCACCAGTTGAAAAAGTATATGGCTTCAATTGCCAACTACTGTATAAGCAGGCCAACTCATAAAAGAGCAATCAGTCAGTCACTTAGGTCTACCCTGCGGAAAGAAGGCTTTTTCCCTCGTGTCTTGCCTCATCGACTTGTAGCCACAGCTTCGCATGGGCATCCCTGTCGCATTTGCTCAAATCTTCTGCAAAGCGAATGCCTTTCTCCCTGTAGATTGGTGCCAGTTTCGCAGCTCTCTACACCTTTTCTCACGTTCCTCAACGCAAACAGCCTGATTACCTGTCTGTATCTGTTCATCTCTTTTCCCTCCGAGATGGTGTACAACATCTACCGCGATGTTCAGGATAGCAGGGGGATATGGAACAATTTTCCCAATAATGTCAATCACAATCCCTCATATTCTCACCATCAGTTTCAGGCAGCCCCATTTGTCACAAGCGTCGTAGTGAACAGACCAAGGCGCAGCATGTAGAGTTCTCATTTTAACTTTTAATGAAATGCACTTCAAACAACAAAATAACAAACGCACAACAGTTCCGTCAGGTAAAACAACTAAATGGAAAGTAACCACCCACGAAACCCAAAGGAAAACAGGCAGCCTAAGTATGGCTTCCAATCAGAGACAACGAAAGACACCTGCCTCTGATTGGAAACCATACTCGGCCAAACATAAAAACGAAACATAGAAATAGAAAATTAGAACTAAATCCCCTAGAACCAAAAAACCCAAGACACACAAAACAAGCCCCCTGCCACGCCCTGACCATTCTACTATGGCAAATTACCCTTTTCACTGGTCAGGACGTGACACCAGTCGACATTTGTATTAGTCCTGTTCAGCTCTGGCTGTGCGCCGCTCCTCATTTTCATTTGTCAGGGCACCAATTTTTGTGCTTTGTAATTTGTTATACACTGGACATGTAAATGTAGTCACTTGCTGGCTGCATTAATGGGTTACGCACCTAATGCATGTGGATAATCGGTACATTTCTCAAATGTCCCATAAATTCCCAGTCACTTGTCTGGTGCCGAATTTTCCTAATGGAAACCCTGATATATAATATATAGGCTACAGTAGGTAATAAAATAACCTTTCTAGTGACACTGACTCACCCAATGATGAAGATGAAGCATAGGCTACTCAACGGTGATGGCCGATGCACTCGTGCCAATATCTCCAGATAAACTAGGATGTTTCTTTTTTTACAGACATATTACTCTTCTCTTTTCAGCAGTAGGCATTTGCTTTCCATATGGTTGGTCTATTTTTACATTCGTGAAAGGCAAACTGACAGCCACAACCAACCATATAAATATAATCCATTGATAGCAATTCCCATTCAAATCAGGATTGGCAGCCATTGCTAGTGTACCCATGAGTTTAACAGTCAAAGTGCCAGGGTTAGAAATTCCGAAAACTTTTAGATTATATCTATGGACACAATGTAACAAGCTGTTCTATATTTGGCACGCATGCTGCCCAAATTGCAGCCTTCCTGACTGTAAATGCTTGTGATGAAACTTAATCCACAGATTATTTTTTTTACACAACTAAATGCATCTTCTGCATTTAACCCAACCCCTCTCAATCAGAGAAGTACTGGGGCTGCCTTTATTGAGGTCAAGCAGTTTTTGTTGGGGGTTAACTGTCTTGCTCAAGGGCAGAACACAGATTTTTCCATTTTGCTGACTCAGGGATTCGAACCAGCGACGTTTCAGTTATTGGCCCAATGCTCTTTACTGCAAGGCTACATGCCGTTATTGATCCTTGTAGCTCTCCGGTGTAGTATTTAGAAAATGTTTTATTTATGCCTGCTCAGACAGGAGTAATAAAAGAAAATAATTGGTAAAAAAATGTATAGCCTAATTTCGGCAAAATGATTTCAATTTATCAGGGGTGCTGCAGGACCCCCAGCACCCTTACTGCCCACGGCTGTGCATCGATGTGTCATTGCATTATAACCATGGTCATGGCCAGTTCATGACAAGCTAGTGGTAAGTCAACCAAGTCGGAAGTGATGCAGAAGTGCGACATCAGCATATGTGGTGAATGAGAAGCATCCAATGCAAAAAAAACATATCTCTAAAACCAGATATTGCTTAAACTGATGTATTTTGAAGGGGATTTTTTTATTATGCTAATTAGATTTCAGCTGGGCTGCGGAAATCGACTCCAAGGGTTAAACCTTTTTACCACAGATTAATCACGTCATTGTCACGGTTGTCGTCGGTGATGGAGGACCAAAACGCAGCAGGTATGTGTATGCTCATCTTGATGTTTATTTACTTTCAAAATGAATATCAAAATAACAAAACCACGAGAACGAACGAAATGAACGAATAACAACAACAACAAACAGTCTGGCAAAGCATAAGGCTCAACACAGAACAATCTCCCACAAAATACAAGACAAACACACCCAACTAATATAGGACTTCCAATCAAAGGCAACACCAAACAGCTGCCTTCAATTGGAAGTCCAACCCCAATTAACTCAACATAGAAACACACACACTAGACTAACCATAGAATACATGAAAACCAAACAGTGCCCAAAAACCCCGGAATACTTAAATCAAATGCCCCTTCAACAAACACACCACCCCGAACCACATAAAACGAATACCCTCTGCCACGTCCTGACCAAACTACAATACTAATTAACCCTTATACTGGCCAGGACGTGACAGTACCCCCCCCTTAAAGGTGTTAACCCCGGAAGCACCTTAAAAAATAAAAAATAAAATAAAAAAACAACAACCCCAAACAACAAAACAAAAATTCCCCTCTACTAAAGGGAGGGAAGGGAGGGTGGCTGCCGTCAACGACGGCACTGTGCTACACCCCCCCTCCCCAACCCACCTATATCAGGAGGTGGCTCCGGTTCTGGCCGTTCCGGGCAGTCGGGCCATTCTGGCAGTTCGGGACAGTCTGGCCAGTCTGGCAGCTCGGGACAGTCTGGGCAGTCTGGCAGCTCGGGACAGTCTGGGCAGTCTGGCAGCTCGGGACAGTTTGGGCAGTCTGGCAGCTCGGGACAGTTTGGGCAGTCTGGCAGCTCGGGACAGTTTGGGCAGTCTATCAGCTCCGGCAGTTCAGGGCAGTCTGGCCACTCCGGCAGTTCAGGGCAGTCTGGCCACTCCGGCAGTTCAGGGCAGTCTGGCCACTCCGGCAGTTCAGGGCAGTCTGGCCACTCCGGCAGTTCAGGGCAGTCTGGCCACTCTGGCAGTTCAGGGCAGTCTGGCCACTCCGGCAGTTCAGGGCAGTCTGGCCACTCCGGCAGTTCAGGGCAGTCTGGCCACTCCGGCAGTTCAGGGCAGTCTGGCCACTCCGGCAGTTCAGCGCAGTCTGGCCACTCCGGCGACTGTTGACTGGCGGGCAGCTCTGACGACTGTTGACTGGCGGGCAGCTCTGACGACTGTTGACTGGCGGGCAGCTCTGACGACTGTTGACTGGCGGGCAGCTCTGACGACTGTTGACTGGCGGGCAGCTCTGACGACTGTTGACTGGCGGGCAGCTCTGATGACTGTTGACTGGCGGGCAGCTCTGACGACTGTTGACTGGCGGGCAGCTCTGACGACTGTTGACTGGCGGGCAGCTCTGGTGACTGTTGACTGGCGGGCAGCTCTGGTGACTGTTGACTGGTGAGGCTGGGTTTACCCACTTGAAGCCTGGTGCGTGGTGCTGGTACTGGGCTTACCAGATTGTGAACACGCACCTCCAGGCTAGTGCGGGGAGCGGGTACAGGACGAGTCGGACTGGGTTGACGCACTTCCGGGTTCGCACGAGAGACAGGAGCTGGAAACCCAGGGCTATGGAGGCGCACAGTCGGTCTTGATCTTACCTCCTGCACAACCCGCCTTGGCTGGATGGAACTAGTAGCCCTGTACAAGCGGGGTGCTCGTACAGGGCAGACTGGGCTGTGCAGGGGCCTGATGGTAGCCGTGCGTAGAGCGGGAGTTGGGTACCCTGGTCCTCGGAGGCGTACCGGCGACCAGATGCGCTGCGCAGGCATCCTCCTACCAGGCTGGATGCCCGCTCTAGCACGACACCTGCGAGGGCCTGGAATAACGCGCATCGGACTGTGCGTGCATATGGGTGAGATAGTGCGCTCCTCAGCGAAACATGGCGCTCTCCACCCCATACGCTCCTCCATATAACCACGGGTAGCTGGCTTCCGGCTCTTCCTAGGCCTAGCCAAACTACCCGTGTGCCCCCCCAAAAAAAATTATTGGGGGTGCCTCTCGTGCTTCTCCCTCAGCGCGTCCATGGCCTCGTACCTCCGCCTCTCTGCCTTGGCTGCCTCAATTTCCCACTGCGGGCGGCGATAATCCCCAGCCTGGTGCCAAGGTCCGGCCCCGTCCAGAACTTCCTCCCAGGTCCATTTCTCCCACCAGTCCAACTCGAAGTCCCTCTGCTCCTTCCTCTGCTGCTTGGTCCATAGTTGGTGGGAGATTCTGTCACGGTTGTCATCGGTGATGGAGGACCAAAACGCAGCAGGTATGTGTATGCTCATCTTGATGTTTATTTACTTTCAAAATGAATATCAAAATAACAAAACCATGAGAACGAACGAACGAAATGAACGACATGAACGACTAACAACAACAACAACAACAACAAACAGTCTGGCAAAGCATAAGGCTCAACACAGAACAATCTCCCACAAAATACAAGACAAACACACCCAACTAATATAGGACTTCCAATCAGAGGCAACACCAAACAGCTGCCTTCAATTGGAAGCCCAACCCCAATTAACTCAACATAGAAACACACACACTAGACTAACCATAGAATACATGAAAACCAAACAGTGCCCAAAAACCCCGGAATACTTAAATCAAATGCCCCTTCAACAAACACACCACCCCGAACCACATAAAATGAATACCCTCTGCCACGTCCTGACCAAACTACAATACTAATTAACCCTTATACTGGCCAGGACGTGACAGTCATACCATATAATAAGGTCCGGAGTTTAACTGGGTTGGTTACCAGATCAGGAAATACTACAGGCCCCAGAATTTTGTTTCTGCCACACCACTCTGGGACCTGTGGTGCCACATCTGCCCCCAGGTACTTGTAGCCGTACTTGACAGTGGTGGTTAACATACGCAGGCACACATCTCCGTCCTCCCAGAAGTACCTCAGCTGACTAATCCGGGAGAAGTCATTCAGGGAGGAGATACGGTCCCCAGCAAGTTTAGCTACCATGTCCTGAGCTGGGAGAGAGAGGAGAGAGTGTGTGAGTGAGAATAATTAGTGTGTGAGAGATTTGGCACCGACTTCCTCTGGGCTGAACTCAATCTGTTCACGAAAGAAGAACAACAAGAACTAGAAGAAGAACAACAACTAATAAAGAGGAAAAAGTCTCTAGCTAGGTTTCCATCCAATTGGCAACAGATTTTCAGGGTGTCTAGTTTGAGAAACAGACGCCTCACAAGTCCTCAACTGGCAGCTTCATTAAAAGGTATCCCTAAAACACCAGTCTCAACGTCAACAATGAAGAGGCAACTCCGAGATGCTGGCCTTCTAGGCAGAGTTCCTCTGTCCAGTGTCTGTGTTCTTTTGCCCATCTTAATATTTTCTTTTTATTGACTAGTCTGAGATATGGCTTATTCTTTGCAACTCTGCCTAGAAATCGAACCTCTCCTTCCTTCACTCCCGTAGTCGCTCATCGATCCGAATGGTCAAGGCGATGAGCGATTCGAGATCCGTCGGTAGTTCCCGGCCTGCAAGCTCGTCATTTACTTCCTTCGATTCTCTGTGCAGTAATATGTCAAACAATGCTTCCGGGTTCCAGGAAATCTCAGCCGCCAACGTGCGAAAATCCACCACGTAGTCTGCCACACTACAGGAGTCTTGACGTAGCTGGAGCAGCTAACGAACAGCCTCTCTCCCAGACAACAGAGAATCAAACACCTTCCGAACTTCCTCCACTAACTTCTCCAGACTGAGGCAGATGACGTACTGTTGCTCCCACACCGCCGTGGCCCAGGCGAGTGCCCTCTCAGACATCAGCGTTATAATGTACGCTATCCTCGAGCGGTCCGAGGGGAACGAAGAAGGCTGCAGCTTGAAAATGAGGGAGCACTGGGAGAGAAAAGCCTGGTTCCGGAATCTCCAGCGTAGCGCTCCGGAGGAGGTAAGCGGGGTTCTCGGGACACTGGGGTAGGCTGGGAGATTACAGGTGTGACCCGCTGCCGAGTGGGGAATCCGTGGAATTGCTCCAGCAAAGTATCGAATGCCTGGTCATGGTGTTCTGCCAGGGTATGGAGTCCCTCCATAAGACATTAAATTAACTCCTTGTGTCTTCCAATGGTAGATCCTTGCAGGGAGACAGCATTGTGGAGCTGATTTGAGTCTGCTGGGTCAGTCATGGACAGTTTGTACTCTCACATTTCAGGAGAAGACCCAGATGCATACAGTGTCGAAGTAACAAAAGTTTATTACAAGAACAGGGGGAAGGCAAAACGACAGGTCAAGGGCAGGCAGAGGTCAGTAATCCAGATCAGAGTCCATAAGGTACAGAACGGCAGACAGGCTCAGGGCAGCCAGAAATGGTCAGAACAGGAAAAACTAGACAACGGGAACTAGGAAAAAGACAGGTGCAAGGGGAAAACCGCTGGTAGGCTTGCCGTACAAAACAAACTGGCAACAAACAAACAGAGAACACAACTATAAATATACTGGGGAATAATGGGGAGATGGGCGACACCTGGAGGGAGGTGGAGACAAGAATAAAGACAGGTGAAACAGATCAGGGTCTGCCACAACTGGTGCAACGCTTTAGCATTTCAACAGAGCCACACGAGAACATTATGTATTTTGGCTATACTGTGGTTGGCAAGGGAGACTGAGATTTCAGAGAACAATGGTATCCAAGCAGGCACTTACTCAAGAAAAATCTACAAATAGACAATTTTGCGAAATTATATATTTCTGTCACAAATTTTGTTTACTGGTCCTTTGCTCTAAACACAGTGGGTTGCAATGGAATCCTTAAGTGAGAAGACGGTCAGCTAATCTCCACAAAGACATGACAGGGGTGTGACACGGGCTTAACACAGTGGACAAGAAGGAAACAAGAGCCTCTCACTACAACACTGGAATTAGCCATGCAGACCTTGGCCTAACTGCTTCCTGTATGTCAACCTTCCTGTCTACCTGGCTGCCTGACTGTCTGTTTAGCTGGTTGACTTGACTGACTACTGACTGGCTCACTGTCTGTCTGGCTACTAATGTTTTGTCCAGGTCGTCCCAAGTGATTTTTTACTGTCTCTAAACCAGATCCTCAAACTCTGTGGGCAGCAGGGGGTGGTTGGTTGAGAAAAGGTCCTCAAGCCTCACAAACCTCAAGGAAGAGAAACTGAAAGAAAGAAAGAGAGAGAGACAAGGATTAACTTGTATAATCTGAACCCGGTTCTAGTGGCAGTGGTTGTAAATGCTATAGGCAGTGGTTATTGTAATAGGAATATTGTTTGTGCTTTTCTTTTGTTTCATTTCTGTGTTCTATATATGTGCTGTTCTATAAACCCATTTCTGTGTTCATGCAAGTGGCTGACTGTACAAATCACACCTATCAGTAGCTGCAATTTGGCATTACGCCAGACTGCATTTTGAGACCAAACTTGTCACACCCTGATCTGTTTCACCTGTCCTTGTGCTTGTCTCTACCCCATCCAGGTGTCGCCCATCTTCCCCACTTATCCTCTGGGTATTTACAGCTGTGTTTTCTGTCTGTCTGTTGCCAGTTCGTCTTGTTTGTTCAAGCCTGCCAGAGAAAAAGCTCTTGCTTTTTCCAGTTTCGCTTTTCTTGTCCTCCAAGGTTTTTGACCCTTGCCTGTCCCTGAGCCTGCCTGCCATCCTGTACCTTTGCTCCACCTCTGGATTACCGACCTCTGCCTCACCTGAGCCTGCCTGCCATCCTGTACTTTGGCCTTTACTCTGAATTATCGACCACTGCCTGCCTTGACCTGTCATTTCCCTGCCCCGGTTGTTACATTAAACATCATTACTTCACAGTCTGCACTTGGGTCTTACCTTGATTCCTGATAAAACTAAAGATATCTGAGGTCTCAGCTTAGAGAGGAGAAGCCTCGTGAGGTGTTGCTCTGTTACATGTTATGAAACAGTATTGGTCTGTCACATGAATGAAACAAAACGGTAATGATTAATTCATAATACTAAATCATGCAAACATAACTTGTCTGTGTATAGCCTATATAAGACAACTGCTGGGACTGCCCAGAAGAGCTCCTGATTGACATGCGTACTATGGTGAATTGAGTTGGTTGGAACCTCTCCAGCGCGCTGACAATAAACAGTGATTCATTTAAGATTGACTTCGAGTGTCCCTGTGCAATAATTTTTGCCACAAGGTTATAAATGCGATTTAGTCATATTCTTTAACTTATATTTTTGGTTGAAATGGAGATGTGAATCCAACATATTCATTATTCCAATTTTCGCCTAAAATGACATACCCAAATCGAACAGGCTGTAGCTCAGGACCTGAAGCAAGGATATGCATATTCTTGGTACCATTTGAAAGGAAACACTTTGAAGTTTGTGGAAATGTGAAAGGAATGTAGGAGAATATAACACAATAGATCTGGTAAAAGATAATACAAAGACAAAAACAACCGTTCTTTTGTATTTTTTTTAACCATCTTTGAAATGCAAGAGAAAGGCCATAATGTATTATTCCAGCCCAGGTGCAATTTTGATTTTGGCCACTAGATGGCAGCAGTGTCTGTGCAAAGTTTTAGACTGATCAAATAAACCATTGCATTTCTGTTCAAAATTATGTATCAAGACTGCCCAAATATGCCTAATTTGTTTATTAATAACGTTCATGTTCAACATTGTGTACTCTCCTCAATCTTTCCCTGTAATAGCTACTGTAAATTGGACAGTGCAGTTAGATTAACAATAATTTAAGCTTTCTGCCAATATCAGATATGTCTATGTCCTGGGAAATGTTCTTGTTACTTACAACCTAATGCTAATCGCATTAGCCTACATTAGCTTAACCATCCCGTGGAAGGGACACTGATCCCGAAGAAGTAACCCTGGATGGGAGACCAAATGGATAGCTGTAGATAGATGAACTCTCCAGTAGGAAGTACTACCCAGCCTATTGTTTTTTTTAATAGTTGATATAACATTGAAGATTTGATGTTGTTTTAAAGGTACAAACTCAACGTATTTTAGACTAGGCTTGTCTATGGTGAAAATTGGTTACCATAATGACATAATTCTGTGGTTGAAATTTCACCCTCAAAATAACAGTTTATGTTGATGACTTTTTGCAAATCCAATGTATTTTCCACATAGATTCCACGTCACAATACATTGACAATTACGTTGAAATAATGTTGATTCATCCAGTTTGTAACCAGTGGGCGTACTCAAAATCTCTATCAGTATTGAGGGTCTTCTATACCATGGCAACAGCTGTCGTTATTTTGCAACGTGATGCACGAGAACTTGGAGGAAGACGCTTCAATAAAAAAATAGTTACTAGAATAGTATCAAATGTTGTGTTTGAGCTGGACATTAGAGACCGTTCTTAGCCTATCATAAGATTTTTATCTGACTTAGAGAATCTGTGACAGATCATTGTTTTTAATAACCTTTATAACACATACATAGAGGATTTGAAGATTCATTTGTGCATGCAGTCATCCATAATTATATCATGCTTCAACATGAGCTGATTGTTCATAGGGAGATGGACAAAGGAGATAAAGGTTGAAGTTTACTGGAATGAGTCCTTGAGGCAGAACTGAGCTATTTCCGCTAGATGGCCAGCTGCAAAGTCAAAATTGGCTATAGTGTAAGAATTCATGAAAACATAACTGTGGCTTTTGGTTTTAATTTAAGGTTAGGCATTAGGGTTAGCTGTGTGGTTAAGGTTAGGATTAAGATCAGGGTTAGGGTTAGGTTTAAAATCAGATGTTATGACTTTTTGACTGCGCCAGCTAGTGACCACTCTGCAGAGCTGCCTCCAGGACATGATTCATGACAAAACATGCTAATCTGCAAAGGGGATGCATATGCATAAAATCTGTATAGCTGTGGAATATTGACATGCAAAACTTTTCTCATGCCCACCAGGGGTCACAACAGACTAGTAACTGGTCTACATGAGGTCAGTGAGTGTTTGGTTGCTCTGATGTGACAAACAGAGGACACGCTTATTCAACTATTCTCTGAGATTTAAAATGAAGCAAGCTTTTGGATATTTGAAAGTGAATATTGTTGCCTCAAGTTCACACTTGAGTGACATTGAAGACCTACATCTAAATTCACGGGAGAGTAGACTAAAAGGACTTCTCATCCTATATTTCAGGTAGGCATAGGTCAACTGATGCCTGCTTTTGCTAATGTTTTGTTTTTTCTTATGCCTGCTTTTGATTAATTACCATAGTGATGAAACTACAGCGACTGCAATATGACTCCTAATTGTCCTTTATTTTGTGTGTTGTTCTGGCTCCTCTCTGGTCGAGAGATAAATGACAGTTCAGTCCGTGCTGTGCATTCTGGGATACCTGTTGCTAAATCTATTATAAAACAAAACAAAAATCACCTTCAACACTCAACTTGGTGCAAGCAGCTCAGGTAAAACGCTAACCAACTGGAGCCAGGGTCATTCCAATTGTGTTCAAAATTAGATTCACTCAGAGCTAGGCACCCTTCCAGAAATGTGAAATTATGTGAAATGGTGTTTTTGGAACACTTCACATGTGATTACATGCTTTCACATGTGTAGTTTGATTTTATCTTGTTGCTTTACATGTTGTCACGTTATCACATTAACTTCACATAAGATCACATGAAAACATGTTTTTGGAATACTTCTCGTGTTCACATGTGAAATTAATGTTTCAAGTTTTACGTTTTATTAGTCATATGTATAGGACACACAAAATGCTTACTTGCAGGTTCCTTCTCGACAATCCAACAACAATAAGAAATAATAAAAGATAAGATTACAAACATAAAGTAAATGTCTCAGTAGAATATAATATATTTTTTTAGCATAAGTACAATACAGGAAGGCCCAATTTACAGTCCAATATTTCCACGTGTTTTGGGGAACAGGGGATTGTGGAGCAAGTGTTTAAATTGTGCAGTATTTAGCAATCATAATAAGAGTCTGGTAGCAGCACTTGTGATGTGTGTGTAGCATGAATACAGTTGAAGTCGGAAGTTTACATACACTTATGTTGGAGTCATTAAAACTAATTTTTAAACCACTCCACAAACGTCTTGTTAACAAACTATAGTTTTGGCAAGTCGATTAGGACATCTACTTTGTGCATGACACAAGTAATTTTTCCAACAATTGTTTACAGACAGATTATTTCACTTATAATTCACTGTATCACAATTCCAGTGGATCAGAAGTTTACATACACTACATTGACTGTGCCTTTAAACAGCTTGGGAAATTCCAGAAAATTATGTCATGGCTTTAGAAGCTTCTGATAGGCTAATTTACATCCTTTGAGTCAATTGGAGGTGTACCTGTGGATGTATTTCAAGGCCTACCTTCAAATTCAGTGCCTCTGCTTGACATCATGGGAATATCAAAAGTAATCAGCCAAGACCTCAGAAAAAGAATTGTAGACCTCCACAAGTCTGGTTCATCCTTGGGAGGAATTTCTAAATGCCTGAAGGTACCACGTTCATCTGTACAAACAATAGTACGCAAGTATAAACACCATGGGACCACGCAGTCGTCATACCACTCAGGAAGGAGACGCGTTCTGTCTCCTAGAGATGAACATACTTTGGTGCGAAAAGTGCAAATCAATCCCAGAACAACAGCAAAGGACCTTGTGAAGATGCTGGAGGAAACAGGTACAAAAGTATCTATATCCACAGTAAAACGAGTCCTATATCGACATAACCTGAAAGGCCGCTCAGCAAGGAAGAAGCCACTGCTCCAAAACCGGCATAAAAAAGACAGACTATGGTTTGCAACTGCACATGGGGACAAAGATCATACTTTTGGAGAAATGTCCGCTGGTCTGATGAAACAAAAATAGAACTGTTTGGCCATAATGACCATCGTTATGTTTGGAGGAAAAAGCGGGAGGCATGTAAGCAGAAGAACACCATCCCAACCGTGAAGCACGGGGGTGGCAGCATCATGTTGTGGGGGTGCTTTGCTGCAGGAGGGACTGGTGCACTTCACAACATAGATGGCATCATGAGGCAGGCATCATGAGGTATGTAAACTTCCGACTTCAACTGTATATACAGTATATATATTTGTGTGTATGTGTAATGAGTGTATATCTGTGTGGGTGAGTGTGTGTGTGCTAAGATCTATAGAGTCAGTGCAGGTGGTCAGTCCAGTTCAAGGTTTTAGCAGTCTGATGGCTTGTAGATATAAACTGTCTCTGTCATTTTTCCGTAAGGGCAGCTAATGGAAGTTTTGATCGCCGCTTTGTGATGATGTGAGGAAAATAATAAACAACAACTTAGTGAACACAGTTAAAAAAGCATGTTTTGTGAACATGACATCCTGTCCTTGTCTTCTATAGAGTGGCAGTTATATTAGCTTTGTCTGATACAAAGCTAATATAACTGCCATGCTATACAAGACAAGAACAGAAGAGAGCTGGACTGGTGGAAAATAGACATTGAGTGATTTGTTGTGTTCCTCTGTTTTCATTTAGGGTTAGTTGTCTGTGTTTTGTCTGTGACATATAAACAGATCATTTAAAGAGCAGTGGTGTTACTGCTTAATTTACTCTACTCTGTTCTCTGTTTTCTCTGGGGGCATCATTACCTCAATGATAAATAACTGTATACACTGTAATTGACGACTGGTTAAAACACAGAGGACTTGGGCTTTATACACTCTTTTAAAGAAAGGCTTGGAGCATACTTTCTTTTAACATTACCAGTACACAAGTCATTATGTTCATATTAGCAAGAGTAACTACTATTTCTCCATTACTTTTCTATTATTAGGAGTGACCAATGAGGCCAATAAGTGCTGGTTGCAGCATACCTCAACCTTACCTTGAGAGTGTGACTTTTCAAATCAAATGTTATTAGTCACATGCGCCGAATACAACAGGTGTAGACCTTACAGTGAAATACTTACTTATGAGCCCCTAACCAACAATGCAGTTAAAAAAAATATCAGTGAAGACACTTGCCAGTTGGTCAGCGTGTGCTCGCAGTACACGTCCTGGTAATCCGTCTGGCCTTGTGGCCTTGTGAATGTTGACCTGTTTAAAGGTCTTACTCACATCGGCTGCGGAGAGCGTAATCACATGGTCTTCCGGAACAGCTGGTGCTCTCATGCATGTTTCAGTGTTATTTGACTCAAAGTGAGCATAGCTTAGCTCGTCTGGTAGACTCGTGTCACTGGGCAGTTCTAGGCTGTGCTTCCCTTTGTAGTCTGTAATGGTTTACAAGCCCTGCCACATCTGACGAGCGTCAGAGCTGGTGTAGAAGGATTTGATCTTAGTCCTGTATTGACGCTTTGCCTGTTTGATGGTTAGTCGGAGGGGGGTATAGCGAGATTTCTTATAAGCTTCCGTGTTAGAGTCTTGCTCCTTGAAAGTGGCAGCTTTAGCCTTTAGCTCAGTGTGGATGTTGCCTGTAATCCATGGCTTCTGGTTGGGGTATGTACGTACAGTCACTGTGGGGACGACGTCATCGATGCACTTATTTATGTAGCCAATGACTGATGTGGTGTACTCCTCGATGCCATTGGAGGAATCCCGGAACATATTTCAGTCTGTGCTAGCAAAACAGTCCTGTAGCGTAGCATCTGCTTCATCTGACCACTTTTTTATTGATCTAGTCACTGGTGCTTCTTGCTTTAATTTTTGCTTGTCAGCAGGAATCAGGAAGATAGAATTATGGTCAGATTTGCCAAATGGAGGGCGAGGGAGAGCTTTGTATGCGTCTCTGTGTGTGGAGTAAAGGTGTTCCAGAGTTTGTTTTCCTCTGGTTGCACATTTAACATGCTGAAATTTCCCTGCATTAAAGTCCCCGGCTACTAGGAGCGCCGCCTCTGGGTGAGCGTTTTCTTGTTTGCTTATGGCGGAATACAGCTCATTCAATGCTGTTTTAGCGCCAGCCTCCATCTGTGGTGGTATGTAAACAGCTACAAAAAATACAGAGTAAAACTCTCTAGTTAGATAGTGTGGTCTACAGCTTATCATGAGCTACTCTACCTCAGGCGAGCAATAGCTCGAGACTTCCTTAGATATCGTGCACCAGCTGTTATTTACAAAAATATATAGTCCTTCGCCCCTTGTCTTACCAGATGCCGCTGTTCTATCCTGGCGGTACAACGTATAACCAGCCTGCTGTATGTTGATAGTGTCGTCGTTCAGCCACGACTCCATGAAGCATAAGATATCACAGTTTTAAATGTCCCATTGGTAGTTTAATCTTCCACGTAGGTCATCGATTTTATTCTCCAAAGATTGCACGTTTGCTAACAGAATGGAAGGAAGTGGGGGTTTATTCGATTGCCTACGAATTCTCAGAAGGCAGCCCGCCCTCTGGCCCCTTTTTCTCCCCCTCCTCTTCGCGCAAATCACGGGGATCTGGGCCTGTACCTGAGAAAGCAGTATATCATTCGCGTCGGGCTCGTCAGACTCGTTAATGGGAAAAAAAAGATTCTGTCAGTCCGTGGTGAGTAATCGCAGTCCTGATGTCCAGAAGTTATTTTCGGTCTTAAGAGACGGTAGCGGCAACATTAAGTTAAAAAATAAGTTACAAACAACGCAAATATACGAACAAAAAAACAATCGTTTGGGGACCTGTAAAATGTCAGCCTTCTTCTCCGGCGCAATTGTACTACTTTTACATGTAAAGTTCTGTTTCAGGCAATATAGTTTATAGATAATCATTTGGGAGTTTATTCAAGTTCAACTACTGGGCCATACATGAGCACGTGTAGCTATTCTCCAGTCAGTCTGGCAATGGCTTTTATGCACATAAATGATAGATGACACCCCAGAGCATTTGAGCTGTTCCAAATAAAAGTCCCTGAGCTGGCCTATGACCCATTTTCATTATAATGCACCATAAACTGGATCATAAAGAAAAAGGTGTCTTTTTCAGGCTCGTTTGGTATAAATATAGGTGTTTAGACACTCTCACCTGAGAGCAATGTGGCATTACAGGGATGATGAATAAGTATTAGCACAACAAGAATATAACCGGCCTGGAAAGAGAAGGAGGGTGATCCATCACACGCCTCCCAAAGCCCTTCACTCTGTGTGTAACTTTAAGGGACTTCAGAGAAACCCTGTGGGAATGAATAAGGGGAAGAATACAAAAAAAGAGGGAGCGGGGAATGAAAGATAAGGAAACTGTAGTTTAAGAGAGAGAGAGAGGGGGGGTGGGGGGTTGACCAAGACCAGAAATCAGTTTTCTTAGAATAACACCATCAATAACCATTGGTAATATGCGTTGTGGGTTTTCTCTGTCAATATGGCCTATGAATGACTGCATGTTCTAGGGCATCCATACTCAGTAGGCAGACCTTGGTCCGGACCCAGAACGGGGTCAATACAGACCGCGGGTCCTGACTTAAAACATTTTTAAGTTGATATAGCAATGGACGCTAAAAGCTAATCGAATCCATCTGGACCTTTCCCACCTAGGAAATTTGGGTGACTGGACCTTTTCAAATAGTATTTGAGTACCCTGATCTACGATCTATGAACGACCTTCTTGTCCCATAAACAAGGTTGTCTGACATAGTATATACGAAGGAGCTACTTGGCAATTAGAGGCTTGTAAATAAGGTAATCCATCTCCTCATCTTACCCTGATCAACTTGCTAGTGGCTCAACGAAGATCAGGTTATCAGATGTCCTGACTTGAACTGACAGTAACAAGGTGATTTGTTTTCCTTGTTGTGGTTGCTTATTGTTCCTGCAAAGCATTCAAAACATCAAGGTCAGACAAATGCTAGTTTTAATAGTGCTAGTATAAACGTTATAATATACTGACTGAAATCAGAAACGTATCAACATTTCTTAAAAAAAAGTGACACTAATAATTTGAACTACCAAAAATAGTCCTGTCAAAATAGAATGGGCCATTATAAGTAGGGATGGTTTTATGCTGCTTCCTATTTTAAGTGTTCTTTCTCAAGTGAGTGACACAATAGCAAATGAAACACAAAAACACAGAGCGGCATTAAGATGAACCTCTCCCTCCTACTCTCTCCTTTGTTTTACGTGTATTATACAGAGTCTCATCATCTGAATAGTCCCTTCTTGTTTTCTTCAGTTTTCTTCCATTTGGTACGTAATGAACACGACAGAGACCATTGCAGCCCCTGTAGGTGCAACAGCACAGACCTTTTGAGTGACAGCGTCTTGAGTAGTTGAACTCTCCTCTAGGGAATGATAACTTAGCCGTGCTAGCAGGGGACACTGCAGGTCAGAGATGGCACTCTGTGACATTATCACCCTCCCCTTCCAAAAAAGCACACGAAACAAAATTATGTGAAAAAAACACGTTTTCTTTCACCACTTCAAGCTACTTCTGATCTCCCATCCAGGGGCCGACCAGAACCGACCATGCTTAGCTTCAGAGGCAATTCAGCAGTGGGATGCAGGGTGCAATGTTGCTGGAATGAAAGTGCCGAAACTTGCAACTGGAAAAATAGCAGCGAAAGGAAATGCCAGGGTAACATAAACAAAGGGAAAATTGCAGGAAAGAGGGAGACGTTTTATTTAATTGTCTTATAAAAAGTTTTTTTTTTGCCTCCATTTACATTAATTTGTTCTTGCATTTCAAAATTATTTCTTTGCAATATTTTGTTTTGCTATCAATACTTTTGGGTTTATGTTTTGCTTTTAATATCATTATTTCTGTTTGCAATACTAAGAATTTTGTTCTCAATTTCAGAAGTTTTGCTTGATATAACACAAAAGTAACTCACTCACTAGAGGATTGCACCATATAGTAACACTATTACTCCACTAAAAGGTGTTTAAAGCGGCAATCCTTCATTGACACATTAACAACATGTTCTCTCCACCACAGTTTCAGTAAAAAGCTGAGGAATGTGGCTGGAGAAATGCAACCACTGTCAAATCCATAGAGTAGGCTATTGATGCAAAGACTGACCATCCATGGTTTCAAAATTATACATAGTTTTAACCATGTTTTTAGGCTATACGCTGGTTATTTACATTTACTTTGTTTACAAACATTGGAGTAAAAGAAACTTACATTTTGGGTTCTGATGGTGTACAAACAATAGTTGAACTAAACTCATGAGGCATTTACAAGTTATATTCTGCAACAATCAATCATTCATTTATAAACCCAAAAATGGATGTAGCAACTAAGGATTGCCCATTTAACAGGCAGTGACCTTCATACAGCAGATCTACAGGTAACTGACAAAATAAAGGAAACACTTGAGTAAATGGGGATAAGAAGTATATTGAGTATATTAAAAGACGGTGCTTCCACACAGGTGTGGTTCCTAAGTTAATTAAGCAATTATCAAATCAAATTTATTTGTCACATGCGCCGAATACAACAGGTGTCGACCTTACAGTGAAATGCTTACTTACAAGGACTTAACCAACAATGACATTTTAAGAAAAGTAACAAATAAAAGTAACAAATAATTAAACAGCAACAGTAAAACAACAAGCGAGGCTGTATACAGGGGGTACCGGTACAGAGTCAATGTGTGGGGGCACCGGTTAGTTGAGGTAATTGAGTTAATATGTACATGTAGGTAGAGTTAAAGTGACTATGCATAGAAAATAAACAGAGAGTAGCAGCAGTGTAAAAGAGGGGTCTGGGTAGCCCTTTAATTAGCTGTTCAGGAGTCTTATGGCTTGGGGATAGAAGCTGTTAAGAAGTCTTTTGGACCTAGACTTGGCGCTCCGGTACCGCTTGCCGTGCGGTAGCAGAGAGAACAGTCCATGACTAGTGTGGCTGGAGTCCCATCATGCTATGGGTCATGTATAAAATGTCTAGTTGCCCATTATTTTGGCTACAATGGCCAGAAGAAGAGATCTCAGTGACTTTGAAAGAGGAGACTCAAAGGAGCATAGGGGGTTTAAAGGGTGTGTGTGTCTCAGTCACCAGATCTCAACCCAATTGAACACTTATGGGAGATTCTGGAGCGGCACCTGAGACAGCGTTTTTCCATCACCATCAACAAAGCACCAAATTATGGAATTTCTCGTGAATTTTGTTTGTTGCATCCGACACTTGTAGAATATATGCCAAGGTAACTGGATGAGCCCCGTTCAAGACTATCCTACCAATGGGACATTATAAACTGTAATATTTTTTGTTTCACCGAGTTGTGGCTGAACGACGACATGAATAATATACAAGTTGACTGGGTTTAGCGTGCATTAGCAGGACAGAACAGCTACGCCCAGTAAGATGAGGGGTGGGGGTGTATGTCTATTTGTCAATAACATCTGATATTAAGGTAGTCTCGAGGTATTGCTCGCCTGAGGTAGAGTACCTCATGATAAGCTGTAGACCATAATATCTACCAAGAGAGCTTTCATCTATATTTTTCGTAGGCAGTCTATTTAGCACCACAAACCGACGCTGGCACTAAGACCGCACTCAACAAGCTGTATAAGGCCATAAGCAAACAAGAAAATGCTCATCCAGAAGCGGCGCTCCTAGTGGCCGGGAACATTAATGCAGGCAAACTTAAATCCATTTAACCTCATTTCTACCAGCATGTCACATGTGCAACCAGAGGGAAAAAAACTCTAGACCACCTTTACTCCCCACACAGAGATGTGTACAAAGCTATCCCTCGCCTTCCATTTTGCAAATCTGACCATAATTCTATCCTCCTGATTCCTGCTTACAAGCAAAAACGAAAGCAGGAAATACCAGTGACTAGCTCAATACGGAAGTGGTCAGATGACGCGGATGCTACGCTACAGGACTGTTTTGCTAGCACAGACTGGAATATGTTCCGGGATTCATCCAATGGCATTGAGGAGTATACCACTTCAGTCACCGGCTTCATCAATAAGTGCATCGAAGACGTCATCCCCACAGTGACTGTACGTACATAACCCAACCAGAAGCCATGGATTACAGGCAACATCCGCACCATGCTAAAGGCTAGAGCTGCCGCTTTGAAGGAGCGGGACACTAATCCGGACGCTTATAAGAAATCCCGCTATGCCCTCAGATGAACCATCAAACAGGAAAAGCATCAATACGGGACTAAGATTGAATCCTACTACACAGGCTCTGATGCTTGTCGAATGTGTCAGTCTTACAAACCATTATGGACTACAAAGGGAAACCCAGCCGCTAGCTGCTCAGTGACGCGAGCCTACCAGACGAGCTAAAAATGCATTTTATGCTCGCTTCGGGGCAAGCAACACTGAAGCATGCATGAGAGAACCAGCTGTTCCAGACGACTGTGTGATAATGCTCTCGGTAGCCTATGTGAGCAAGACCTTTAAACAGTCAACATTCATAAGGCTGCTGGGCCAGATAGATTACCAGGACGTGTACTCAGATCATGCGCGGACAAACTGGCAAGTGTCTTGACTGACATTTTCAACCTCTCCCTGACCCAGTCTGTAATACCTACATGTTTCAAGCAGACCACCATAGTCCCTGTGCCCAAGAAAGAAAAGGTAACCTGCCTAAATGACTACCGCTCCATAGCACTCACGTCTGTAGCCATGAAATGCTTTGAAAGGCTGATCATGGCTCACATCAACACCATCATCCTGGAAACCCTAGATTCACTCCAATTCATATACCGCCCCAACAGATCCACAGATGACGCAATCTCAATCGCACTCTACACTGCCCTTTCCCACCTGGACAAACGGAACACCTATGTGAGAATGCTTTTCATTGACTACAGCTCAGCATTGTCGTGTCTTTGGCATCATTAAAACGGAAGACATGTTTATCAAATAACTCTCTGTAATTATTATTACGCGATTAAACTGATTAATTGTGTAACTGTAATTAACTAGAAGGTGGGGGCACCAAGGAAAATATTCAGATTATAAAGTTAGAATTTTCCTAATATAACTTTCAGATATTATAATATCTGATCGATTAGTCTCCTTTAATGATGTGTTAGTTTACCTCACGTTAATCTCATTCCAAACGTCATAAATTGTTGGTTATCTGCACGAACCCAGTCTTCACTATGAGTCATCCATACATCAATTGTCTTAAAATAATTTATTTACTAAACTAAATAATTCACAGAAATGCATAACCAACAGATATGGTTACAAGGAAATGATAGGAGAATGTGCCCTAGTGGGCTAAACCGGCATGGTGGCTTGTTACACAAAGAAAGGGGGTTGGGCTTGAATGAAAGAGCGGGGAGACTGAGGAACAAAGACTGCAGCTATGCCATCGTAAATACATTATCGTATGCATTCTAAATTACCGCCCATTTGGAAAAGGAAAATGCCATAAATATTTACTCTGAGCTGCGCTTCGGTAGGTTGGTCGTAGATGCTGGCCGTGTTGGCCAACAGAGATCTTCCTGTCCTCGGAAGAATGTCACTGGTGGTAAATGGATACGTTGTAGTATCTTCGTTGTGTGTTAGACTGGATACGTCGTCCGTCCTTTCCTAGCCCACGTCTACAGCGGCCGCTTCTAACTCAACGGCTAGGAAGTATCACTTCTGTGGTGAATAAGAGTTCAAGGTTCATACCATTCGCAACCAAAGCTCACGCTGAGGTTGGCTTAGTTCTGTACTTGACATGTGTGTCCTTTTAACGCAGAGGCTGCAGATCTCACGTACCCGGATCAGACTGGTTACATTTCGTCACTGGCTTATATAGTGGTGAGGGAGAAGGGTGTGTTTCATGGTTTATAACCCATGTCTCTTCACAGGGGCGGGCCACTGATTGAGAAGAGCTCTTTCCTTATGAAAATCCAATTCTCTCATTTGGAAGTTAAAATTACATTTAATCTCCTAACAAACAGTTTCAAAATCAAACATTTAAATTGCACAACAATTCCATGTGAATCTGATAACTAGAATGTGTAGACTTTCCCAGGTACAGTTTATGTCGTCCTGTCATCAGTCATAATGTCTCTGATGACAACTGAACTGACATCCATACTCATTAAGTACCTGGTATATTTCCAACTGGTTCTATTACCGAAATATGGTTCCTTTCCCTCCACTTGTTTGATGTTCCCAGACTCTCTATATTTAACAAAGGCTATTCAAAAGTCCTTCAGTACGGTCAGAGAGAGAGGGGAAGGGAGAAAGGTATTTATGGGGGGGTCATAAACCTTACCCACAGGCCAACGTCATGACAGCATTCAACACCATAGTGCCCACAAAGCTTTTCACTAAGCTAAAGACCCTGGGACTAAACACCTCCCTCTGCAACTGCATCCTGGACTTCCTGATGGGCCACCACCAGGTGGTAAGGGTAGGTAACAACACATCTGCCACGTTGATCCTCAACACTGGGGCCCCTCAGAGGTGCATTCTTAGTCCCCTCCTGTACTCCCTGTTCATCCACGACTGCGTGGCCAAGCACGACTCCAACACCATCATTAAGTTTTCTGATGACACATCGGTGGTAGGCCTGATCACCGTCAATGATGATACAGCAAATAGGGAGGAGGTCAGAGACCTGTCAGTGTGGTGCCAGGACAACAACCTCTCCCTCATTGTGATCAAGACAAAGGAGATCAACGTGGACTCGAGGGCCGAACAGACCCCCATTCACATCAACAGGGCTGTAGAGGAGCAGGTTGAGAGCTTCAAGTTCCTTGGTGTCCAAATCACCAACAAACTATCATGGTCCAAACATACCTAGAAAGTTGTGAAGAGGGCACGACAACACCTTTTCCCCCACAGGAGACTGAAAATATTTGGCATGGGTCCCCAGATCCTCAAAAGGTTATACAGCTGCACCATCGAGAGCATCCTGACCATTTGCATCACCGTCTGGTTGGCAGCTGCTCAGCATCCAACCGTAAGGTGCTACAGAGGGTAGTGTGCGTACTGCCCAGTACATCACTGGGACCCAACTTCCTGCCATCCAGGACCTATATACAAGGTGGTGTCAGAGGAAGGCCCAAAGAATTGTCAAAGACTCCAGTCACCCATGTCATAGACGGTTCTCTCTGCTACCGCATGGCAGCGGGACCGGAGCGTCAAGTCTAGGTCCAAAAGGCTCCTTAACAGCTTCTACCCCCAAGCCATAAGACTGCTTAACAATTAATCAAATGGCCATCCAAACTATTTGCATTGACCCCCCCCCCCCTTTGTTTTTACTCTGCTGCTACTTGCTGTTTGTTATCTATACATAGTCACTTTACCCATACCTACATGTACAAATTACCTAGACTAACCTGTATCCCTGGATTTAACATACCCTTCTTTAGTATTTTACAGATAGAAAGATGAAGATGTGATATGCAAATATGCATATAATTAATGAGATCTCCACATTTGCATATTGTAATACAATATTTCAGAACATTTTTAATACCAAAAAGTATTATATTTGTTTACGCATTCAACTGGTAAAAGTTGATTGTGATGTGATTAAGGAGGAAAAAATACCCAATTTGTCACGTCATGACCCTTGTAAGATGTCATTTTCTATAGTAGAGTAGGTCAGGGCGTGACAGGGGGTGTTTTTGGGTGGCTTTCTTGTTATCTGTTTCTATGTTGTTTTTCATTTTCTATAGTAGAGTAGGTCAGGGCGTGACAGGAGGGGTTTTTGGGTGGCTTTCTTGTTATCTGTTTCTATGTTGTTTTTCTATGTTTCTATTTCTATGTTGGGGTTGTGGGGATGATCTCCAATTAGAGGCAGCCGGTTCGTCTCTAATTGGAGATCATATTTATGTAGGGGTTTTTTCCATTTGTGTTTGTGGGTTGTTAATTTTTGAGTAGTGTTATTTTCTCTGCGTCACGGTTTGATGTTTTGTTGTTACAAGTATTTTGGTGTGTTGCAAACGTTTCACGGGATAAATAAATATGTGGAACTACAACCATGCTGCGCGTTGGTCCGATCCTTTGAACAGCCGTGACACTATTAGGGAGTGGTGCCTGGCCTTAAGACACGTTGGTGTTTCCTTTATTTTAGCATTTACCTGTATTTCCCCATTTGAACATGATTCATTAACCTACCCCCCAAAAATGTATTCTGTCCACTGTCCTGCGAATGTCGATCCCTTGTCCCTCATTTGGACTTCATAGAAGTGGCCACCCTAATTCCACTCGTGGAAACATTGCTGCCGAAACATATTAACACCATCTTTTCACATGTAAGGAGAATAAGATTATTTCAACCTCACATTTGAACTTGCAATTCCACATGTGAAAGTGAGCTGTTCACATGTGGAGTTTTTCTCTTTCACATGTGGAATTGTAAGTTCACATGGGAAAAACAATCATGTGGAAGTTTTTCATATATGAAACTGCAAATGTGATTTTCATATCTGATAGAATGTCACGTGTGAACTGCATATCAGATTTTCACATGTGAAACTGCAAATTTCTCATGTGAAACTACAATTCACATGTGAGGTGAAAACATTTTATTCTCCTCATATGTGAAAAGGTGGTGTTAACATGTGAACTCTAAATGTAATGCATGCAAAAATATGGTTTCAAGTGTGAAATTTAAGTGCAACATGTGAAAAGAGATATTGCACTTGTGAAACTGTAAATTTGATTTAAAAAATGCGTAAGGGTCAATTATGGCCTAAGTCCTTATTCTGACCTCAGTGATGACTGACTTCAGGAAGTAACCCTTAACAGCAAAATAGATGGCCGTACTGTGGGCTACAGTCTTAGTGCACAGCTGCTGATATCCATACAGTGACTTTGCACAAGTCTGTGACAGAGCAGTACAACTTGGACAGTTATCCAAAATTGTTATCTCACAACAACTACATTGCATGACGCAAGCTTTTTGTGTGATACTACATTTACAGTCTCACATACAGTGTATATATACTGTATTTTGAGCCAAGGGTGTGCTACCAAGGTGTGTGTCCAAGGAATCTGGATATTGTATGCTACATACAGTGATGTATCCAGAGATAATGGGAGTCTGTGTAGACCATGGACATATGCATATACAATATCATTTTATAATAACACATTGTCCTATTTCATTCTGTGTGTAGCAGATGATGTGAGTCTGAGACCTACAAACAGTCTGAGGTGTTAAATTTAACAATGACTCCACTGCTTTCTTGAAGCCCTGGCCTGGGTCACAAGGTGACTGTTCGATGGGTAGCTCGAAGAAGACATCAAATATTTAGCTGGCTTCCTTTTCATGATGATAGTATGTTAACAAGCATATTATCTGTGTGATTGACACACAATATACTGGCCTGGCACAGCAGTGAAAACTTATGCACCCACTTATTGTAAAAGGAACAGAGGGCTTTATCGTATAATATTCGTCATCATCGTTTTAATACATTCATTTTACGAGAAGGGTGGATTCAACGTTGTATTCAAGTAGATACAGACTGAACAAAAATATAAACGCAACATGTAAAGTGCTGGTCCCATGTTTCAAGAGCTGAAACAAAAGATCCCAGAAATGATCAACTCTATGCGAAGGTGATGTTTTGTACGGCATGAGGCAGATGGTGATCACACCAGATACTGATTGGTTTTCTGATCTACGCCCCTACCTTTTTTTAAGGTATCTGTGACCAACAGATGCATATCTGTATTACCAGTCATGTGAAATCCATAGATTAGGGTCTAATTAATTTATTTCAATTGATTGATTTCCTTATATGAACTGTAACTCAGTTAAATCTTTGAGAGGATAAGCTTAATTTCCAAATGTTCTAAACGGTCAAAACCATTTGTTCTGTTGAGACAGGGGTGTCACCAAAATGGTCTTGTATTCATTAGGTGTGTCATAGCTAATTTTCAAAGATGCATTATGATGCATTACAAACTCAAAACCATCTCTACAAAAATGACAATTACGATAATAACTGTCACCATTTGCATGACAATTAATCGTTACCTTTCTAGCGAATAGGCTATGTTAGAGTTAACACTTCAAGTTACTGTATAATGTTGGGAGATCAAAATAATGAAAATAATCATATTTAAAAACAGATTTGATAAAACTATCCACCAAATCTATTTAAAAATGTTGATTACTTGTCCTTGCCATTATCATTCACCAGATGATAAGACAAGACGTAGAAGAAAAAAAACATATTTTGCTAATATATGATTGGGTCCCTAGGTTGTCAGCTTGCCTGGGTGGGGGTACTTGGGCAAGAAAAGGTTGAAGACCCTTGCTCTACACACACGGTTCATCAAGGGTTCTTTGGTAAGGGTGATGGTTCGACTGAATGTAGGACCACAACGACTCAAAAAACCCTTGCAGCCATTCAATGGTTCTTTGCAGTTCAGAAAATAAAATGTAAGGGTGCGGCTCATTCGAATAGTTTGGGGTGTGGTTTGCACACAACTCTTTTTGTGCGACCACGAGTGAGTGTCATTCCAGTTGATTTATTGTGTTGTACATGATTACGGCCAGTAACAGTGTTATGTTGAAGAGTCATGTAAGGCTTTATGTCAAGTAAGTTGTCTGTAGTTCATCAGTGGCCTTACAACTTGAACACACCTAATATAATATGACTAACCAGAATAAAGAACTCTGTATGCTTCTTCAAAAGGTTATTTGTAGAACCTTTGAGATTGGGAATGGTTCTTTATAGAACCTTCAGAAAGGGTTATTTACAGCACTGTAAAAGTTATATAAAGAACAATTAAAAAACAGTTATTTGTAGTACCAGAAAAGGGTTTTAATGATGGCCAAACCATTTCTGGTGCTATATCGATTATAGAGAATCTTATTTGCAATTTATAGAACCTTAGGAAAGGGTTCTTTGTAGCACACTGTAAAAAAGCCAACTTAACCAATTGCTTAATCAGCATTATTCTGTGAGTTGAGTGGACTTCAAAAGGACAAGAGTTTGGGCTAATGTGTTAAAGTTTGTTTACTCAACAAACTATCCTCGAAGTGCTCAAAACGCGTCAAAACCATGCCGATCATTATCACATTTCCCAGCATGCTCTATTGCAGGTTGATTTTCAGAATTGTTTGTTTAATTAATCGTATCCTACATAAACATAAAATACATACATTTTGCTAAACTAATCCAATCTGTTAGTAGTTGGACTTTTTGCACCTATTACTGAGATGGCTGCTCCAGTTTATGTGATTTAGGTTGTCTCAATAATTAGGTTGTTTTACAGTTTTTCTCCATTGGTTTGGCTCATTTCTTGAAACAGAAATTACATTCTCAAAACTCTAAGATCATTTGGCAAAACAGTCTTACAGTTCAGCACAACACTATAGCTCACTTGCAAAAGCTCATATCTCTCCTAAAACTGTTCACTCATGCTTCAAAACTAAATTCCTTTCCCATATAAAGAGTCAGTGCCACGAAAATGGCAAAGATCCTTCTCAATTGCTTTGGCTCATTTCTAAAAACAGACCGGACGTTCTCAACACTCTTGGTGCTTTAACCAAAACTAAATTTCCTTCTCATTTAAACAGTCAGTGCCCCCAAAATGCTTCGTCCCTTTGGCATTGTGTAAGCACTGCAAGTCAAAATGTTTAGATGTTTTGTCACTATGGCAGAGGACCATTGAAATATCCCTCATGTCCACCTTTCAGTCTTAGCCCAGTCCTTCATTGACAATGGTTACTGTACTGTTTTTTGTCCAGCTAACAGAATACAATTGTGTATAAAACTGAAAAAAAGAAATAGGATTTTAGGGTAAGAGTAGCCTCTAAGGTTTGACATCACACATTGCACTCATACTGCCAAGGAAATTGTAACCATTATTATTCACACACATAAAGTAACTTCCATACATCAGAGTAAAAAGAAAATGTATACAGCATAATATACTGTAATATAAACACACAAACAAAAAACAATGAAAATGATATGCAGCCTACAGTGCTGTAAATAAAGCTGGAGTTTCACAACTAACAGTTCTTCACTGGTCGCTGTCCTCACCCTCCCTCTCCTGGCCACCATCCTCACCCTCCTGGCCATCCACACGCTGCTGTCTGTCTGGCCACAGATTCTCGTCCACATCACAGCGTATATTCTCCCTTGCGATGCAACGAGGGAAGAAACGGCGTGCATGTCGCAACCATCCCCTACACTGATCTCCTGTAATATCCTCACACGCAGCGTCCATTACATGGAGCAGGGACCTCTGATCTTGAGCCCGATGCTCATACACTCTCCACCTCCAAGCGGAGAAATACTCCTCAATAGGATTGAGGAAAGGAGAGTAAGGTGGTAGGAACACCATGACCATCCTTGGATGAGTAGTGAACCAGGCCCTGATGAGCGGGCCACGGTGGAAATTCACATTGTCCCATACAATGACATATTGTGGTAGGTGAGGCCCTACGAGACCTCTCTCATTTTCAGGGATCAAATCAAAATGAAGGCGGTCCAAGAAGATGAGGAGCTTCTGTGTATTGTATGGGCCAAGACTGAGGATGTGAGTGGCCACACCATTCTCAGATATGGCAGCACACATAGTTATATTGCCCCCTCGCTGGCCTGGGACATCCGCCGTGGCCCGGGGGCCAATAATATTACGGCCACGTCTTCGGCCCTTGGCCAGGTTGAAGCCAGCTTCATCCACAAACACGAGGATGTGATGGGTCTCGTTTCCTTCCAATGCCATTATTCTCTACAATAGCGTAAAAAAAGAAAACATCAAATCAGTCATACAGAAGAGTCATACACTACAGTTACAGTCAATTACATAGGAATGTTCTATGTTCTCCACAAGTTCAATATACTACTGGCCACTACTCCAGTGGTTCCAAACCTGGGGTACATGTACCCCTATGCAGAGGTACTACAGGGAGTATTTGACAGAAAGGGGAGGGGGGAAATCATCAATGACTAGACTTACTGAAATGTTACAGTAAAACCCACAGTATTAGATAGATTTACATGGGAGGCACTACATTTTACATTTTTTTTTACATTTTAGTCATTTAGCAGACACTCATATCCAGAGCAACTTACAGTAGTGAATGCATATATTTCATATATTTCATTTTTTTTTTCTCTGTGCTGGCCCCCCGTGGGAATCGAACCCACAACCCTGGCGTTGAAAACACCATGCTTTACCAACTGAGCTACAGGGTAGGCTAGGGAAGGCACACTATTGCAGCTCTTTGACCCCTTTTCTTATTGTATGTTATATTCTTCAAAACAAGGATTATAATGATAATTGCATCATACAGTAAGCTGCAGTTTTTAGGCGAAATGTTGAAGTCAGATAAATCAAATACTTCCATACCTGGATTACCTGGATACACAAATCAGGTAAAGTGGGTACTGAAGCCAAAAAAGTTTGGGAACCACTGCTTAATTGTAAAAAGGTTATAATGATGGACAACCAGTAACTGACTTACATGTACATACTGGTACCACAGCTCTTTCACTCTATCAGAGTTCCTCTCAAATGGTACCCTGTACATTTGCTTCATTGTCATCTGATGCTTCTTCAATATCCGGTCTATTGTGGAGTTGCTTATAGAGTTGACATTTTGGAATATGGCATTGTCTAGTAGGATTGCAGCGCGGATCTGTCTCAATGTGATGGCATTATTTGCCATCACCATGTTACAGATCTCTTGTTCTTGTTGTTGATTGAGAAGTTTTCCTCTGCCACCCGTGCAAGGTTGCCGTCCAATCCTAGATATAGAAGTCAAAGGACAACACTCCATTCGTAATGTATACCTTATGTATTCCTTACAGAATGAGTTACCTATGTAATTGTATTGTTGTTTTACTTACAGTAACTTTACCACAATTCTAATGCATCACTGCACAGTGACTGGAATACTACTGTAAACTGTATCATCAATACTGTAGAAAATAAACTATTCCATAGTTTATTTTCTCCAATGTTTTTCTTGTCATTTTTAGTATCATAACTTCCCATTGAGGTAAGATATTACTGTAGGCCTATCACACACACACACACACACACACACACACACACACACACACACACACACACACACACACACACACACACATACATACACACACACACTAAATGAATAGGTAAATGTGTAAATAAATATATTTCTTGCTCTATGCACAGGACGGTGGCTGCCGTCCTGTCCTATACAACATATAATTCCATCATTGACTGACTACATACCTGTTTTCCCTGCGAAAGGTTTGGATGATGGAGGAGACTGTTGAGCGAGGCACATTAGGCTGCACTCGGCGACCTGCCTCCGCCATTGTGAGGCCATGGTTGATGACATGGTCTATAATTGTGGCCCGAATTTCATCCGGGACAGCATGGTGTCTTCGTGCTCCTCGACCTCTTCCCCCTATTCCACCACCACGCATCCTTACTCCTCCTCCTCCTCTTCTTCCTCCTCTTCCTCTTCCTCGAGCAGGCAGTTGCTCTTGTTCATTTACTTGGCCAGGTGCCTCCATGTTCAGAAATTGTACTGGTCCTGCATGGTCAAGCTCTTTACATACCTGTTTGGCAGCATTCACAGTCATGGACAGCACCTGTCAGGTAACTAAACATACTGTTTGATTGGTCATCTGAGATGTGTGAAACTCCTCCTTCGTTAGTCAAGTTCTAGTTTCACCTGACTGTCAATTGCTGTAATAAATGTATCAAATGTTCCAAGGGATTCATGGTATTATGTTCTTGACTAATTTTGACAATTGAACAGACTATTGTGCATGTGATGACTTATACAATGAAATGACGCTGACACGTTTTGGAGCGAACAACCATTAGACTGAGTGTACCGCTCGTCGTCGGGTGATAAGGAAGCGGACCAAAACGCAGCTGGGAGCGAACACATGTTTATTTAGACACAAATAAACACGTTACCAAAACAGACAAAGAATAGACGAAACGTTAACTTGCTCAAACAAAAGAGGCAACAACCCACAAACATCGTGGGGGAAAAGGAACTTAAATGTGATTCCCAATCAGACTTCACAAGCGACAGCTGTCTGATTGGGAAATCACCCCCGAGCCCAACATAGAAATAAAACACAAAGAAAGGCTATAACCAAAACATAGAAAATAAACCATAGAAATGCCACACCCTGACCAAAATAGCAGAGTTCACCTGGTCAGGGCGTGACAGTACCCCCCCTCCAACGGTGCGTACTCCCGGCGCACCAACCTAAAGTCTATTAGGGGGGGGACCCGGGTGGGCGCCTCACCCTCGGTGGAGGCTCTGGCCCCGGGCGTGTTTCTCCCCCTGCCTCCACCCTAGCCCTACCCCTCTGGCCCGGACTGGACCACGGTGGAGCGGCATGCTCAGGCTCCGGAGCGGAGCCGCCGACCGGAACAAGACTGGTCACCGGTGGACCGGACAAAGACCGTGCCGGACTGTGGACACGCGCCGTGGGCCTAGTGCGGGGAACAGGGACGGGCCGGACAGGACCGGGGACATGCACCACCAACCTGGTGTGGGGAGCAGGGACGGGCCGGACTGGACTGGGAACACGCACCACTGGCTTGGTGCGGGGAACAGGAACGGGCCGGACAGGACTGTGGACACGCACCGTGGGCTTGGTGCGGGGAACAGGGACGGGCCGGACAGGACTGTGGACACGCACCGTGGGCTTGGTGCGGGGAACAGGGATGGGCCGGACAGGACTGGGGACACGCACCACTAACCTGGTGCGGGGAGCAGGGACGAGCCGGACAGGACTGGGGACACGCACCACTAACCTGGTGCGGGGAGCAGGAACGGGCCGGACAGGACTGGGGACACGCACCACTAACCTGGTGCGGGGAGCAGGGACTGGCCGGACAGGACTGGGGACACGCACCACTGACTTGGTGCGGGGAGCAGGGACGGGCCGGACAGGACTGGGGACACGCACCACTAACCTGGTGCGGGGAGCAGGGACGGGCCGGACTGGACTGGGGACACGCACCGTGGGCTTGGTGCGAGGAGCAGGGATGGGCCAGACAGGACTGAGGACACGCACCGTGGGCTTGGTGCGAGGAGCAGGGACGGGTCGGGCCGGACTGTGGACACGCACCGTAGCCTTGGTGCGGTGAACAGGGATGGGCCGGACAGGACTGGGGACACGCACCGTGGGCTTGGTGCGAGGAGCAGGGACGGGTCGGGCCGGACTGTGGACACGCACCACTAACCTGGTGCGGGGAGCAGGAATGGGCCGGACAGGACTGGGGACACGCACCACTAACCTGGTGCGGGGAGCAGGGACGGGCCGGACTGGACTGGGGACACGCACCACTGGCTTGGTGCGGGGAGCAGGGATGGGCCGGACAGGACTGGGGACACGCACCACTGGCTTGGTGCGGGGAGCAGGGATGGGCCGGACTGGACTGTAGACACGCACCACATTCGCCCGGCAAGGGCGAGGTGCTGGCACAGGACGTGCTGGACCGTGACCGCATACCGGCGACACAGTGCGCCTAAGCGGCGCTGGATATCCTGGACCGAGGAGGCGCACTGGAGGTCTGGAGTGCACAGCTGACATCACCCGTTCTGGCTCAACGCCCACCTTAGCCTGGCAAGTGTGGAGCGCTGGCACAGAACGCACTGGGCTGAGCAGCCGTACCGGAGACACAGTGCGCGTCCTCGGCGCAGGATACATCGGACCGAGAAGGGGCACCGGAGGCCAGGAGCGCTGAGCCGGCACAACACGTCCTCGCTGAACACTCCCCCTAGCCCGGCAAATGTGGGGCGCTGGCACAGAGCGCACTGGGCTGTGCAGGCGCACTGGCGATACCGTGCGCACCTCTGCCACCCAAGGCTCTTCCTCCACGCTGTCCCTACGCAGGTCCTCCAGGACCTGCCACATCTCTGCCTCCTCCTTCGCCGTTATCCCCCACGAGAGCAGTGGTCTGGGCTCTTCCTCTGCCCTTCCGGACCACCCCATTAGCCCCCCCCCCAAATTTTCTTGGGGGTGTCTTCCGGGCCTCCTCGACCGCCGCCTGCGACTCCTTCCACCGGCTGGCATCACCTCCTCGACCTGGGAATCCCTCCGCCAGGGTCCTTTCCCCGACATGATCTCCTCCCAGGTCCAGAACTCCTTTCCCTCGCGAGCCCATCTCTTGCGCTCCTTTTCCTCCCGCTGCTTGGTCCTGGTTCGGTGGGTTGTTCTGTAACGCTCGTCGTCGGGTGATAAGGAAGCGGACCAAAACGCAGCTGGGAGCGAACACATGTTTATTTAGACACAAATAAACACGTTACCAAAACAGACAAAGAATAGACGAAACGATAACTTGCTCAAACAAAAGAGGCAACAACCCACAAACATCGTGGGGGAAAAGGAACTTAAATGTGATTCCCAAATAGACTTCACAAGCGACAGCTGTCTGATTGGGAAATCACCCCCGAGCCCAACATAGAAATAAAACACAAAGAAAGGCTATAACCAAAACATAGAAAATAAACCATAGAAATGCCACACCCTGACCAAAATAGCAGAGTTCACCTGGTCACGGCGTGACACTGAGAATCAACAATCAGTTTAGATCGATAAGATCTATTCACTTGGAAATTGTGCTAAATGTAGGCTACATGTACTTAATCATTTGTAAAGATGTACTGAGACATTGAGACATGTACTTAGACATTTGCAATTTGATGAAATGAATGAGAAATTCAATTCTGTTGTGAACAATTGCCAAGTGGTTTGGAGGTTTGTCCATGTAGTTTTGAGAATGTAGTTTCTGTTTCAAGAAATGAGCCAAACCAATGGAGAAAAACTGTAACAAACAGATTACCGACCATTTCGAATCCCACCGTACCTTCTCCGCTATGCAATCTGGTTTCAGAGCTGGTCATGGGTGCACCTCAGCCACGCTCAAGGTCCTAAACGACATCATAACCGCCATCGATAAGAGACATTACTGTGCAGCCGTATTCATCGACCTGGCGAAGGCTTCAACTCTGTCAATCACCACATTCTTATTGGCAGACTCGACAGCCTTGGTTTCTCAAATGACTGCCTCGCCTGGTTCACCAACTACTTCTCTGGTAGAGTTCAGTGTGTCAAATCGGAGGGCCTGTTGTCCGGACCTCTGGCAGTCTTTATAGGGGTGCCACAGGGATCAATTCTCGGGCCGACTCTCTTCTCTGTATACATCAATGATGTTGCTCTTGCTGCTGGTGATTCTCTGATCCACCTCTACGCAGACGACACCATTCTGTATACTTCTGGCCCCTCTTTGGACACTGTGTTAACTAACCTCCAGACAAGCTTCAATGCCATACAACTCTCCTTCCGTGGCCTCCAACTGCTCTTAAATGCAAGTAAAACTAAATGCATGCTATTCAATCGATCACTGCCCGCACCTGCCCGTCCGTCCAGCATCACTACTCTGGACGGCTCTGACTTAGAATACGTGGACAACTACAAATACCTGGGTGTCTGGTTAGACTGTAAACTCTCTTTCCAGACTCACATTAAGCATCTCCAATCCAAAATTAAATCTAGAATCGGCTTCCTATATCACAACAAAGCATCCTTCACTCATGCTGCCAAACATACCCTCGTAAAACTGACCATCCTACCGATCCTCGACTTCGGTGATGTCATCTATAAAATAGCCTCCAGCACACACACACACACACACACACACACACACACACACACACACACACACACACACACACACACACACACACACACACACACACACACACACACACACACACACACACTGTGCCTGGCTTGCACTGAGGGGGGGTTTCAAGTTTACAATGCACTGCTGTTGATGTCTGGCCAGTTCCTTTCTCATTGTGAGGTATAAAAAAGGTCACAAAGCAGCCTTCTGGCACAGCTTCATAACATATGCTGCTCTGGCCTCCACAATAACTCCTAGCCTCTCTGGTGTATGCTAAAGACTGTTCTCTACAGCTATGTAGCATATATCAGTTCTCTATGGTCATCTCTGTCTTCACAATAGGACTGTTAAATCACCTGGCAAGAAGAGCTGAAGCAGCTCAGCTGATAAAATGGCCCCAGTTTGCTACAGAACGTCCTTTGATATGTTTATACTTTGAAGGGGATATAATGAACGAAAATCTCCCTTGTTGTCACTTGAGTCCAATACAAAGATTTTGAGCCGTCGTCGAACATTTGCTAAAATTTAATTGGCAACATTCTCCTGAAATATATGTAGGCCTATTTCACAAAACACCGTTGTGGTTCGGTGCATCAGTGTATTAAATTACTGTAACAATCATAAACATTATTGTTATTTCTACATAGATTATAGATGTAGGTTATTTGCAAGTGTAAATAAATGTAGACTCAATTTATAGGCTAACCATTGCCATTGGCATTGATGTTTTGGTAATAAATACATGTTTGTATATTTAATTACGCAGGAGTCAAATCAAGCAAATCATTTAGGCCTATGTTGATGTTTTCGTTCGGTTATTTGATAATCGACATCATGCATTTTTGCATTCGCTTTTACGCGTGAGGAACGCAGAGAGCGCAGCGCATCACCTGTCACACACAGTGTGACAATTATCGAACCTGTAGCCTACAGTATACGCAACAATACGCACAATCCATAACAGTATGTTCACAATCAATTTCTATGGAGATGGAATGTTTGATTTCTCCAGAATGTCAGAACGTTAGCTAAAAACATTAGTTTGCGCCAACCCAAGCACGAACACGTTTGCGAATTAGCTACGATTACTCATCTTTATTTATAGTTATTGTCAAAAGTCAATCTATCATTTCCTCAAATAATTAATGGATTTTAGCAATAAAATCCCGCCTGCCCTTTCTACATCTGCACAGGTAAATCCTATGATATATCTTATTTGAGCTTTAATCGTTCAATTATGTCCTTGTAGAAAGTCTAGTACTGGTATGTTTTTATGTTCTCAAGATGTTCAGTCCGAGTGCTGAATACCGGCAGACTGTAGAGCGGTGCTGGGACAAGAGCTACTACAATGAGCAGGTAAAATTAAATCATCTTCATTTCAGAAAACACTTACACCATATCGAAAGTGTATGTTACAGTGGAGTAAATGTGAACGTTTAGGGAGTGAACGTTATTTATGATAAGGCTTACATGGAGAAAATCGAACCTTTCTGAAATGAAATTGGATGGCCCTCCCTTCAGCAAAATATATTTGACCTAAAATCCTGCTTAAAAAAAAAGTGACCCTCCCATATACCCAAAATATTAAATAAAACAAAGTGGATAACAGAGAACATGTCTACCGTTTACCCTAACTTCTTGGACAGCCTTAGATATTCCGTTTTATAAATTGTTATTCGTCCTGTAAGCATTACATGGCAACATGTGAATTTTGATAGCACACAGGGCTGTGGGCCAGAAGGTTGTGGGTTTGCAGACCACCGTGGCAACCTGGTCTCAGAGCATTTCGTATTATTATGTACGTAAATCCGAGACATTCGATTTAGTATGACATGTTACACTTTGTATGGTATGTATTCATTTGTGGATGACCATCACCCATTTCGTATGATATGATACAAATTACAATTCGTATTATGTTACGATTTTGAAAAACGTACAATATGTTACAAATTTGCAAAAGTACAATTTGTTAGGAATTTGTAAAAATGTATGATATGTTACGAATTCTAGCTAAGTGTCTAACGTTAGCTAAGCTAGGGGTTAGGGTTAAGTTTAAGAGTTAGGTAAACTGTTAGGATTAGGGGAAGGGTTAGATAACATGCTAAGAAGTTGCAAAGTAGCAAAACTTGTGTAATTAGTTAAAAAGTTGCTAATTACCTAAAATGTGTGTTGCGAACCTATGGGTTAGATGTTCGCATTATATACTCACTAGGGTTGAATAGCATGAACTCGGTTACAGAGATTTAATGAGATCTAGCACCCAAAACCACTCCCTTTTCCCAGGATAAATAACTGTGAGAAATGGTCAATTATAATCAATTATTTATATCAACAGCATGACGTGAAATGGAACTGTTAAATTACTGTATATGCGATGTCTAAATCTGTCATCTCTACGGCCTTCTCTCTGCATGATCAATCATCAGTGCTCATGGTGCAGACAGACAGCCCATCTCAGTATGGAGTGTAGTTCACAATGCATGTAGACCAGATGGCACAAACTCCTTTTTTATAACTTTTTTTTAACAGCCATGGACACACTCCAACACTCAGACATAATTTAGAAAGGAAGCATTTATGTGAGTCCACCAGATCAGAGGCAGTAGGGATGACCAGGGACATTATCTTGATAAGTGTGTGAATTGGACATTTTTCCTGTACTGCTAAGCATTCAAATTGTAACTACCGTAATTTCCGGACTATAAGCCACAACTTTTTTCCCACGCTTTGAACCTCGTGGCTTAAACAATGACGCTGCTAATATTTGGATTTTTCCCGTTTTCAATTTTTTTTTCTCCAAAAAAACACATTCTGTGACGTGCTCAGTTTTTTGGCGGCATGAAGCTTTCATTAGGCCAATGAAATTGCCGAACGGGTTAAGGTCAAACAAATTTTTTGTTTATTGTTTAGATTAAATCGAGCGCTCTCAAACTTCCCATCATTCTGATTACGGTAGTCATTTTGTCACCCTCATCATGGCAAAGACACGGAGAAATGCATATGATGCAGCTTTCAAGTTGAAGGGGATTGATCTGGCTGTTGGAAAAGGAAATAGAGCTGCTGCACGGGAGCTTGGTCTTAATGAGTCGATGATAAGACGTTGGAAACAGCAGCGTTAGGAATTGACTCAGTGCAAAAAGACAACTAAAGCTTACTGATAATTATTAATTGTTTGTTACAAGCCATGTTTCGTTAAAGCCTATTTATTTTTGTTACAAGCCGTGTTTCGTTAAAGCCTGTGTAAAGTTCATTTGTTTCAATGTACCGGTAGGCACCTGCGGCTTATAAACATGTGCGGCTTATTTATGTTCAAAATAATACTTTTTTTAAAATTCAGTGGGTGCGGCTTATATTCAGGTGCGCTCAATAGTCCGAAAATTACGGCAGTACTTTTGGGTGTCAGGGAAAATGTATGGAGTAAAAAATACATCATTTTCTTTAGGAATGTAGCGAAGTAAAAGTAGTCAAAAATATAAAGTACAGATACCCCCCATAAACAACTTAAAGTATTTTAACTTAAGTACTTTACACCATTGATTCCATATGAGTTATTTCATAGTTTTGATGTCTTCACTATTATTGTAGAAAATAGTAAATAATAAAGAAAAAAACTGGAATGAGTAGGTGTGTCCAAACTTGTGACTGGTACTGTATATTTTTTAAGATGAATGAAAATGAAAACACTTATATACCTTGATTAGATAAGTTTTCACCCCCCTGAGTCAATAAATATTAGAAACACCTTTGACAGCGTTTACAGCTGTGAGTCTTCTTGGGTAAGTCTCTAAGACAAGCAATAACTAAAGTAGGAAGTTCCGGGACTCAAATCAAACAAAACAATAGATAATTAAAGAAATATATATATAAAAAAAAAATATATAATAAAAAAAACAGTAAAATGACAGTGAAAATAACAGTAGCGAGGCTGTATACAGGTGGTACCGGTACAGAGTAAATGTGTGGGGGCACCGGTTAGTCGGGCTAATTGTGGTAATATGTACCTGGAAAGGTATAGTTAAAGTGACTATGCATAGATGATAAACAGAGAGTAGCAGCAGTGTAAAAGAGGGAGTTGGAGGCTGGGGGGTGGCGGGACACAATGCAAATAGTCCGGGTAGCCAATGTGCGGGGGCACGGGTTAGTTGGGCTAATATGTACACAGTTTGTTTTAGTAAATACTTTTTTAATTAACACTTTTTTTTCTTCTTAAAACGGCATTGTTGGTTAAGGGCTTGTAAGTCAGCATTTCACTGTAAGGTCTGCGTCGAATACTGTTGTATTCGACGCATGTGACAAATAACATTTGATTTGCTTTTTGATTTGAAGAGCTTTGCATACCTGGACTGTGCTATAATTACCCATAAATATTACTGTTTTAATTCTTAAAGGTCTGTCTAGGAGGTGATGGGGATCACAGCTAGACAGCAATTTTCAAGTCTTGCCATAGATTTTCAAACAGATTTAAGTCAAAACTGTAACTTGGCCACTCGGGAACATTCACTGTCTTCTTGGTAAGCAACTCCAGTGTAGATTTGGCCTTGTGTTTTAGGTTATTGCCCTGCTGAAAGGGGAATTCCTCTCACAGTGTCTGGTGCAAAGCAGGTTTTCCTCTAGGATTTTGCCTGTGCTTAGCTCCATCCCATTTCTTTTTAACCTGATTAACTCCCCAATCTTTGTCGATGTCAAGCCTACCCATATCATGACGCAGCCACATCGATGCTTGAAAATAAGGAGGCAGTTACTTAGTGCTGTGTTGTGTTGGATTTGCCACAAACATGGGCTTTGCATTAGGCCAAATAGGACAACTGTATCTTTGATGTGTTTGGGTGGTTTAATATTGTCACGTTCTGACCAGTAGGGGTTATTTGTTATTGTAGTTTAGTCAGGACGTGGCAGGGGTTATTTGTTTTATGTGGTTCGGGGTTTATGGTATATGTATTTATGTAAGAGGGGTGTTTGATTTATGTGTTCCGGGGTTTTTGGGTAATGTTCTTGTTTTGTATTCCTATGGTTTTCTATGTTGTGTATTTCTTTGTGTTGGCCTGGTATGGCTCTCAATCAGGAACAGCTGTACATCGTTGTTGCTGATTGAGAGTCATACTTAGGTAGCCTTGTTTCACCTGTCCCTTTGTGGGAGGTTGTGATTGCATAGCTGTGTTTAGCCTGTAATCCTGTTTGTTCGAACGTTTTCTTGTTTTGTTTTCTTAAGTGTTCTAAATAAATATATAATGAGCACTCAACCCGCTGCGCTTTGGTCCACTTACTACGACGACCGTTACAAATATACCATCATAATTATTAACTTGACAATGCTTAAAGAGATATTCAATGTCTAATTGTTATAGTTACCCATCTACCAAGCACTGCTCTTCTTTATGAGGCATTTGAAAACCTCCTTGGTCTTTGTAGTTGAATCTGTGCTTGAATTTCTATACTTGACTGAGGGACCTAACAGATGTTGTATGTACGGGGGACAGAAGAAAGGGTAGTCATTCAAAAATCATGTCAACCCCTTCAGACCTTGTGACTATAAGTTTCTATATGTGCAAAGCATAGATCTGAGATACTGAGCATCAAAGTTTTCACATCGCAGATCTCAGAACTGTTTTGTAGTTCATTCTTCTTTCATAACCCAGTAAGGTCCTCACCTTAAAGGTACCTAAAGTGCTGAGTATCAAAATCCTAAGCCATTTGTAAATCTGTTTTTTTTAGGGGTGGGGGCTACGTTATGGCCATTCTTCTGAAAAAGTTGTGAAAAAAATCTAAGTAAATGCTAAATGTATGGTTTTGAGATAATGGGTATTTTTCAAGTCCCAGATCTCATAATTGTTTATTGATGTCTTCCTCTTCATGACTCAATAAATACAGTGCATTTGGAAAGTATTCAGACCCGTTGACTTATTCCACATTTTGTTACATTACAGCCTTATTCTAAAATGGATTTAAAAAAAATCTAAATCAAAAATCAATCTACACACAATACCCCATAATGACAAAGTAAAAAGAGGTTTTTACATTTTTTTGCAAATGTATAAAAAATAAAAAACAGAAATATGACATTTATGTAAGTATTCAGACCCTTTACTCAGTACTTTGTTGAATCGATTACAGCCATGAGTCCTCTTGGGTATGACGCTACAAGCTTGGCACACCTGTATCCGAGGAGTTTCTCCCATTCTTCTCTGCAGATCCACTCAAGCTCTGTCAGGTTGGATGGGGAGTGTCGCTGCACAGCTATTTTCAGGTCTCTCCAGAGAAGTTCAATCAGGTTCAAGTCCGGGCTCTGGCTGGGCCACTCAAGAACATTCAGAGACTTGTCCCAAAGCCACTCCTGCGTTGTCTTGGCTGTGTGCTTAGGGTTGTTGTCCTGTTAGAAGGTGAACCTTCGCCCCAGTCTGAGGTCCTGAGCGCTCTGGAGCAGGTTTTCATCAAGGATCTCTCTGTACTTTGCTCTGTTCATCTTTCCCTCGATCCTGACTGGTCTCCCAGCCCCTGACGCTGAAAAACATCCCCACAGCATGATGCTGCCACCACCATGCTTCCCCGTAGGGACGGTGCCAGGTTTCCTCCAGATGTGAAGCTTGGCATTCAGGCCATAGAGTTCAATCTGGGTCTCATCAGACCAGAGAATCTTGTTTCTCATGATCTGAGAATCCTTTAGGTGTCTTTTGAAAAACTCCAAGCGGGCTGTCATGTGCCTTTTACTGAGGAGTGGCTTCCGTCTGGCCACTACCGTAAAGGCCTGATTGGTGGAGTGCTGTCATTATGGGGTATCGTGTGTAGATTGATGAGGAAAAAATGTAATTGAATCCATTTTAGAATAAGGCTGTAAGGCAACAAAATGTGAAAAAGTCAAGGGGTCTAAATACTTTCCAAATGCACTGTAGCTCACCTTACAGACAATCATTTTTTATTGATAACCCAGTATTGTGTAATTGGATTGCAGACAGAACCTAATAGCACCAAGTTAAAAAATGTTTGCTCAGACAGAACTTCAGATTATACTTTTTTTTTCATTGTAAATGGACTTCAAGAAAAACCGGACATATCTCACATGAAAAGGACCACCTAAAGGGAATCTCTATGTGAATAACTATTTTTTGACCAAATTGTCAGATAGAACTTTAGTTCCAAGGTCGTGCCCTATTTTTTCACACCGTCCATGTAATTTATGTGATTTGTTAAGCCACATTTTACTCCTGAACTAATTTAGCCTTGCCTAAACAAAGCGGGTGAATACTTATGCAACGACTATATTTTAGTTATTTCCTTTTTATTCATTTGTAAATGTGTTTCTTTTCACTTTTACATTGAGTATTTTGTGTAGATCATTGACAAAAAATCCCACTTTGTAATGCAAGAAAATGTGAAAACATCCAAGGGGGTGAATACTTATGATACTCACTGTACATCATTTACACACACACATATATGTACACACACACAGAGAAGTCAGCTCAGACAGATCCAGCTCAACGAGGTCCGGCTCATGAACTCCATTAACAACAGCACATTTTTATTTCGAAAGGAAAATGTATGTGTTTTTTCAACAAATGTCAGTGCATCGATTTGTTCTTCTAATCAAATCGCTGAAAACTAGAACTGATTCCTGTATCAAGACACACTACATATCAAATCACCTTGAAAGGGAACAAGGCACATGCATTTTACCAGGTAAGTTGACTGAGAACACATTCTCATTTACAGCAATGACCTGGGGAATAGTTACAGGGGAAAGGAAGGGGATGAATGTGCCAATTGGAAGCTGGGGATGATTAGGTGGCCATGATGGTATGAGGGCCAGATTGGGAATTTAGTCATGACATTGGAGTTAATACCCCTACTCTTACAATAAGTGCCATGGGATCTTTAGTAACCAGTCAGGACACCCATTTAACACCCCATGTGAAAGCCCATGTGAAAGCCAGCACCCTACACAGGGTAATGTCCCCAATCACTACACTGGGGCCTTGGGATATTGTTTTTTAGACCAGAAGAAAGAGTTCTTTCTACTGGCCCTCCAACACCACTTCCAGCAGCATCTGGTCTCCCATCCAGGACCAACCCTGCTTAGCTTCAGATGCAAGCCAGCAGTGGGATGCAGGGTGGTATGCAAACTCTAGGTTGTCTTATAGGCAACATGATTTGTCTTGCAGAAGAAGCTGATGAAGCAGTTTTTGGTGCTCCAGAGACGAGGTCTCCAGAGTCATGTCCCTCACTACACCACTGTGGAGGACATGAGCAACTGGCTTGTTAAGAACAAGTCCCTGGAGCGGTGAGTACAGCTACTTGTACTATGTACCATATAATTAGGAATCAGAATACTGGAATGGACATGAACCTTCATATGACAGTATAAAAGGTCAGCCATTTTGGTAAGGGAGTTGGTAAGCCAGTGGTCAGCCAGTGCGATGATAAATTATTGTGCAAAACAATGAATTTGAAGATTATCTGCACAGTATGTTTGTTAGATACAGTGGCGACCCGTCATTCAGGGCAGGTGGGGCAGAATTGTATCATTCCGAACGTTATCCTCAACGTTATATTACATTTTGTTGCAACTCGAGGGATACCTCTCCGTCCATTCTAGCAGCAGGCTACACAGAGAATGGAACAGCTGTATAGGGGAAACAGCTTGATTCACACAAAATGGAATAAAACGTTGCGGGTACATTTGGAATGACACAATTTCATGTGTACAACATCTAAAGACCAGCATCACTATATTGAGAGCATTTGTTCATGTTTTTTCAGAGCCCCAGTACTGCAAAACGATGATGAGGAAGTGAATCGCTGGTTGGGGTAAGTTTTTCAAAAACAAAGTAAAATTGCCCAAAAAATGTCAAGACCCTTCTGTAACATGGCATTTACATCAAAAATAGAGATTTTTTTTATTTTTAAAAGCTAACTTCTCCTTTAATTTGTGGATTTCCATAATCTATTTCTTATGATATGTTACGAATTATAATTTGTATGATATGTTAGGATTTGCAATTCGTACAATATGTTATGAATTTGCAATACATATGATATGTTTCCGAGTTCCACTTATTTGTGGCTAACGTCAGCTAGGTGGCTAACATTAGCTAGGCTAGGGGTTAGGGGTTATGGTTAGGGGAATGGTTATATTACATGCTAAGTAGTTGCAAAGTAGCAAAAAAGTTCTAAGTAGTTGCAAAGTTGCTAATTAGATAAAATGATAAAGTTGTCCATGACATGATTCGAACACGCAAACTTTGGGTCTTCCCCAACCAACCTCCCTCATTTTGTTTTTGGCTTAAATATCCTTATTTCCTATGTACAACGTAACATATCATACTCATTTGAGTGTCACAGATTTACATTTACTATGTTACGTCTAGTATTTGAGGCCAGGCTGCTGTACTGCAATTCACTCCTGATTTCTCGCTGACCACAATGTCTGCCATTTTCCTCCCATTCTGTAACTTTGAGGGTTTATGACATAGCCACTCTAATTTTATAGGATCTCAATGCCATGTATTTTCTTTTTACCTAAGTATGTGAACACCATCAGATAGAATTCATAGCACAGATTTGATCAAATATAACAGAACAGATGATCTGGAATGACATTCACTCTCACGGGATAGGTTGCTCAAAATAACTAACTGAAAGCCACACTCCCAATAAGCCACAAATATGACTGCATTGAGGCATATTTCACTGTGCATCTATGGCTATATGCACCATGCCACTGCCTATTTCATTTGTTCATTTAGCAAACAAGACAGCTCATAATTCAGTGCCTTTATCAGTCAACATATCTATATTGTAGCTTCGGTTAGCTTTAAAAATGCAACATTTTCTCTCAACCTCATTGCAAAATGTGTACAATAGCAGGAAGTTTCTGGCCCACCCAAATGTCTGCAGGCCCACCCAGATTTCTGGCTACGCCACTGAATCCCTGTCATAGGCTCAATGGGAAATCAATGTGAAAGTAGATGAAGGAAAAAAAAGGCAGGAATGTTCAGTTGCTCTGTATTTGATTTTAAGTTTCAGAAAGGAAGCAGAGGAAGGGAATGACATAGGTCACCTGGTAAGAGATTAGAAAGACATCTACAGTATAAGTTAAGTGGAGATAATATACAGTTAGTGAGTTATCCTTTCTAATAAACCATGTCCTTATTTAGCATTGGCTCATGGTACGTTGATATCAATATTTTCCCCTCACTGCTATGGGCATTAATGGCACCCCCTGTTTCCTGTGACAGACCTGGGAGGTGAACACTCAACTCAGAATGAGGGACGTTGAACATGAGGCTTTTACTGAGTTGGCCACCGACCTTAGTCAGGCCATTGACTCACTTGACTTTACTGCTGATCTCTCCTACCTGTGAGTCACATTCACTCTTTATGTTACAGTTGTTTGGTCTATGTATTATTCTATCCATTCACTGATGCTAAATGAAATGACTAGTGCAGGGGCCGATATCAATCAAACTTCATTTACTGTATGTAGCACATTTCTTACAGAGGATGCGTTTCAAAGTGCATAAAAGTGTTCCCTCTTGTCTCTATCTGGCTTGTATATTTTAGAAACCCTGAGGTCTGCGATGAGGTTGTAAGAGCTCTAAAGAGCATTTCCCAGAGCCTGGCCTTCCAGCCGTACTCCAAGCTGTGCTGTCCCTCTAAGGTGGTGGTGGACATCGTGCCCAGGCTGCTCCAGGCCCTCTGGTCCTGCCAGATGGAAAGCCCCTGTGACCGGTCCTCCATGGCCCTGAGCGACGTGAGTGTCACCATAGTGCTGGCAGTAGTGGAGAACCTCTCTAAAGTTCTGAAGGCTCCTTCTGTCGCTCAAGTCTACTACTCCCGTTGCACTGGTGTCAGGATGGTCCACTCACTCAACCGTAAGATCCAGTGCCTAAGCAGCCCTGAGGACCTTAGAAGAGCTCTTTTCACCCAAAGTTCCACCCTGATCAGCACCATCATTGAAGCTGTGAGCACCAAAGTCCAGAGGCTGTTTGAAGCTCCTGCTGACTACATTCCATTAAGCTCTATCCGCAGCTGGCTATCAGAGCCCAAGGCGAGCGAGGTTCGTCCAAAGTGCCCTGACCAGCTGGTAATCTCCTCGGAGCTCCTGAGGACCATCATTGGTATGATAGTTTATTTAGTCTTCGAAGGCCACCTAGAGGAAGACATCAACCTTCATTACTGGCCCCTCATAAATGACATAATCCACCAGCTGTCACTGTGTGGGGTCAAAGTCACAAAGAAAGGGGGCAAGGCCAACTGGCATATTGGCTGGTACCAGATCCTTGAGATGGGGACAAACATCCATACTCATCTTCGCCACTATACTGGCAGAGAGCTGGTACTTAAGCTTGCAACATCTGCCAGGGCCACCATGCTAACGAGGTGCATGGTTCACCATGTGGTCGAGGAGCTGGTAAAGCTGAAGGACGTGGATGAAGGGACACCAGCTTCAGGGAGCAGTGAGGTAAGCAATGATTACAAGTGTTTATCTTTATGAAAGTCCACTCATACAAAGCATTTTTGTTGTTGTTGTTGGTAAAAAGAAGATTTGCAATGTTGCAAATATTACGTTAAATATGATGTCCTTGTTGCTTTCAGTCTGTGGACATGAACCTGGCAATCACCGACCACATTGTCCCTAACCTTGTCAAAGTGGTGGATTGGCTTCAACCCTTGGCCACTACCCCCATGGTGGACATCACAGCACCCCTAATCACTAACCCCGTCAAAGTGGACAACATCACAACAACCATGACCACTACTCCAGTTGACCTCCAGTCAGGTGAGTTAAATTGACACTGATCACTTTGACAGGTTATCATGTCTTACTGTAATATAACTTATTAGCTAATGTTTTGTAACTAGACAGTTTTGTAATAAGTGTGTTTGTATGAGATTGATCTTCTCCTTCTAATTTGAAGGGAATGTTGTGGTAAAACACTCAACACCCTGCATTCCACCTGCAGGCTTTGCCCCATCACCATGCATACTACCCACAGGCTTTGCCACTGCATCCTGCCCTCCACCACCAGGCCTTTGCCCTTGCATTGTGCCCCCCACCACCAGGCTTTACCCCGGCATCGTGCCCCCCACCACCAGGCTTTGCCCTTGCATTGTGCCCCCACCACAGGCTTTGCCCCTCTATCCTGCCCCCCACCACCAGGCTTTGCCCCTCTATCCTGCCCCCCACCACCAGGCTTTTTCTCTGCATTGTGCCCCCCACCACCAGGCTTTGCCCAGGCATCAATGCCCCCACCCACCAGGCTTTGCCCTTGCATTGTGCCCCCCACCACCAGGCTTTTCCCAGACATCCTGCCCCCCACCACCAGGCTTTGCCCCAGCATGGTACCCCCCACCACCAGGCTTTGCCCTGCATCCTGGACTCTACCACCAGGCTTTGCCCCGGCATGGTGCCCCCTACGATCAGGCTTTATCCCGGCATCATGCCCCCCACCACCAGGCTTTCCCCTGGCGTCATGCCCCCCACACCAGGCTTTCCCCCAGCGTCATGCCCCCCACCACCAGGCTTTACCCCAGCATCATGCCCCCCCACCACCAGGCTTTCCCCTGGCGTCATGCCCCCCACCACCAGGCTTTCCCCCAGCGTCATGCCCCCCACCACCAGGCTTTACCCCAGCATCATGCCCCCCACCACCAGGCTTATCCCGACATCATGCCCCCCACCACCAGCTTTCCCCGGCGTCATGGCCCCCCACCACTCCCCCCCATCCACCCAGGCTTTTCCCCAGCATCATGCCCCACCACCAGGCTTTGCCCCGGCGTCATGCCACCCACCACTCACTCGCTGAACATATCTGCACGCTGATTCAGAGCATCACTGCCAGATCCAACAACATCGTCAACAAGGAGCTGGAGAAGTGTATCAACTCTTATAGTAAGGCATCTGCTGACACGTTCTACTGCGAGTACATGAAGATGTGCCCATCACCCCAGGGATTGAAGCTTCTCATATGATGAGGAGAGATTTTTCGTGGTGGTCAACATAATCGGCAGAATATTGCTGAACAACCTCCAGCTCCAGACTCCTCTCAGTGGAAGACTTTAATGTGGATGAAGAGACAACCAGTTTCAGGGAGCAGTGGGGTAAGCAACGATCACAAGTGTTTATCCTTATGAAAGTCCATTCTCTGATAAAAATGCAAATAAATGTGGTAAAGAGGAGATATGAAATGTAACAAATGTTCTGTTAAATATTGTGTCCTTGTTGCTTTCAGTCCGTGGACTTGAACCTGGCAATCCCAGAGACCCCTAACCCTGTCAAAG